>NC_139697.1:67987520-68025020 GCF_964188405.1 Protomyctophum parallelum
CGGAAGCTTCTGAATGTTAATGAAGAGAACAGTTGTCACGCTGTCACGCCGTGCCCAGCGGAACGTTCTCCAATTATATGGCAGTTATGGCAGGCAAGTGTGGCAAACGCTAACGTTGGAATTGTAATTCCTCCGTTGAGATGCGTGTGGGTGGGCTTCATTGCTGGTGGCTTGGCAGATTTCCATGTGACGCAAAGTGGTTTGGCCTTTTCATGTTCGGCACGTGTGAGAAATGCCTCCCTATCACACGGTTATTTTGAATATATAGGGCGGCGGTGGCTCAGCGCGGTAGAGTGGCTGGATGGTAACCGCAAGGTTGCCAGCTCGTACCCGGGCTCCCGAGTCCCCCCAGAGTTACTGTCAAAGTGTCCTTGAGCATGACACTGAACCCTTAACTTCTTCCGATGTGCTAGTTGGTGCCTTGCATGGTTTCCACTGCCATCGGTGTGTGAATGCGTGTGTGAATGGGTGAATGTAATGCTATGTAAAGCGCCTTGGATAAAGGCGCTATATAAATGCACCATTTACAATATGAGATTTTATCCATATTATAGATGGAAGCATCTATGAGCTGGTCGTTTCCACTCATAAAACTGGAACCATGACCACGGTGCTTATGGTAACATGCATACAGTAACCTCGCGTCACCATGCAGGCTTTACACCTCAGAGGAAAGCCTGGTCCGAGTTACTAAATGGCTGTGTGATCCGGTTGGTTGGGAGCGGATGATATCTGACATCACGTTGTGTTGTAGTTGCACCGCATCGGCCACGTAATCGGCATTGGACGATATTCTTGCCATCGGTCAATATCGGTAACGCGCAAATAAAACTGACATCAACTGAAGGCAGCAGCCGATGTTTATCTGTTATTGATAAGCATACCTTTTGCATTGGCTATGTTGGTGTGTTGGTTATCTGCAGTCTACAAAGCTGTAGATTCTATGTTGGTGTGGTGGTTATCTGTAGTCTACCAAGCTGTAGGTTCTATGTTGGTGTGTTGGTTATCTGCAGTCTACCAAGCTGTAGGTTCTATGTTGGTGTGTTGGTTATCTGCAGTCTACCAAGCTGTAGGTTCTATGTTGGTGTGTTGGTTATCTGCAGTCTAGTGTCTACCAAGCTGTATATTCTATGTTGGTGTGTTGGTTATCTGCAGTCTACCAAGCTGTAGATTCTATGTTGGTGTGTTGGTTATCTGATTCTGCAGCCTATACCAAGCTGTAGATTTTGAACATTTATTTCTTGTATTGAATATGTATGTATTTCTCTGGCACAAAAGGGGGAAATGAAAACAACAAAAGCTAAATTAACACATATCGGTATCAGGGGCGCAGCCAGGAACTCCTTATGAGTAAGGCAACGCCAATACGAGGTAGGCAGACCGGGCTATTTTCTTTCTCCCGGGCCATCGCGTGTCTCTGCTGTCTCAAGAATCAAATGAGGAAGGAGGTCGGGACATTGATTGTGTGGTGTTTATATGTGGTGACGTGAAAACCGGTCCTTGGGGGGATGCGGCCAGACAACACAACACCTTCCAGACACGCACGACACAGAGAATAGATGTGTATTCTATTCTTCTGTCTGATACACTGTCTGTCAGCCTTGAATAGGGCAAAAATACATAGCAAATAATACACAAAAACACATCTTATTATCAGAACGACCGAATAATTGACCCAATATACTGAAGGAACATTACATAGTTGCATGTAGTAGCAAATAGGCACGGTTTCTTTCACGCACGCACACACGCACGCACGCACGCACGCACGCACACCACAGTGTCTCGTAATGGAACCAAGGATACAACATTTTTCACTTCAAGGCCCAGCACGCAGACAGTTTTCCCATTGATGTTCCCTCGGCTGTAGCTAAGAACACGCAGTGGATCGTGCCTGTGGAGCCTATCCGTCCCTCCAATCATTACCATGTTATTATTTACTTGTTTTATATTTACATTAACAAGGGAGCACAAGACAGTGGGGCGTAGAGGGGTAGAGGGAGGCAAGCCAGAGGCTCTCCTTCCAGCCAATAGAAGCATGGAGAGGTAATGGTGAGGTCAAGTCGGAGGGTTCTCCTGGCCACATTCTATTTTGGTTCTTTGGTGCCATGGGTCTTCTTTGGGTCATCCAGGGTGTGTGTGTGTGTGTGTGTGTGTGTGTGTGTGTGCGTGTGCGTGCGTGCGTGTTCCACTTTGACAACGTAAACGTAATTTTTCTCCTGAATTCTCATGAACTGAACTGAACTGGACTGAACTGGACTGAACTGGATTGAAAATTGTGTGTGTAAACAAAGTAAAAAAAAAATAAAAAAAAATGGTGTGTGTGTTTGTGTGTGTGTGCGTGTGCGTGTGTGCGTGGGTTGACGGAGACAGCGAACCCTCCCATAGCGTCATCATTAACCTTCTCCTCATGGCTTTTAAAATGTTCTACACTTCATCTGGGCCCCCGGCGTCCCTTCAGAACCGCTCCGACGCCCCGCAGACCCAACAGCAATTTAGTCCCATTCTTTGGCTCCGCAGCCAAGTCCCTTCTGAGGCCTAATGGAAGCCTCCTCTGGTCAGAGACATCAATAAGTTGGCTGGCTGGTGCGTGTTGTACATACAGTATGTCTGTCACAGTGTGTGCGTGTGTGCGTGTGCGTGCGGTTGTGTGCGCGTGTGGACCCTCCCTCCCACCACTACGGAAACGGCCATCGTGAACAAAGAGACATCTTCCATTAGTGAAATTGGCCAATTTGGTGGCTGTTTGCAGCCTACAGTACACCGTTCATTAGAAAGGTGGTCTCACATAAGTGGCTTTTCATGAATAACAAATCAGGCATTAGTGAACACAGGTCCTGTATGTATATGTGTCTATTATGGGAAATAAATAAATGTAATAATATATCATCAGAGAGGCATTCTTTAATGCTATTGTGAAATGGACAACAGCAGCATTTAACTTCCACATTTCTTCCGTTGAAAATTATCAATGCTATGGCATTTCTTTCAGACCAAAGTATGTGATTCACACTCGTATAGTTTTAAATGAACACTCAATATTTCACGCGTGCGTGCGTGCGTGCGTGCGTGCGTGCGTGCGTGCGTGCGTGCGTGCGTGCAATGACCTTCCCCCCACATCACATGGAACCATCATAATACAAAGGGCATTCAGACTTCATCCACCTCCCAGACAAACCACAATCAGTGCCTAGGCGCCGCCCACTGTGTGTGTGTGTGTGTGTGTGTGTGTGTGTATGGCTCATTTCAATTCAATGCAGTTCAGATAAGCAACTGTTGATAGGCAGGCTGAAGGCCATTCTGTCTTCACCCGGAGCAGTAGGAGACACACGGGCAGATAACAGAAGAGAGCACGCCGTAAAAATCCTCTGTGGAGATTTAACTCAAGAGGATGTGCCAATGTGAGAAAACTGACCCATAAGGGTATACGATTGGTTACGTTTTTTTTGTACGCTCAGAGTTACAAAAGGAAAGAAAATAGCCCTGAAGATTTGACTGCACACCTCATTCCATAGCATGAAATGACTGTCTGCAAGCCACTGGGGACGTGACCAGGTGACATGATTTCCTCAACCCTAACTTATTCTGGCAACCTCGCAGCCATTTTTGGCGAAGAGACATGGCCCTATATCTTGCGCCACCCCTTAGGATCCCTTATCCCTAAACTGATTTGCCTTTTCTTTAACTATTTTAAAACATTTTCAAATAGTACAAATACCCGATCTACAAGCTATATCAACGTGTCGATGTAGATTGGCTAGTTGAACTATTTTTAAATGTTTTGAAATAAGTTCAGGGATAAGGGGTAAGGGGTGGCGCAAGATGGAGCCCTTGGTGTAGAGGGGGAAAAAAGAGCTGTTAATTCAACTATAAGTATTAGTTAACTTAGTTAACTAGAAGTATAGAGGGTTTTAGTGAAGTTAACTGAGCCTGGAAACATTTGACTTAACTCAGTATTGGTACTTTTACTTAAGTAAAGAAATTGAGTACTTTTTCCACCAGTGCCCGTTTATAATGAGGCGCCATCGTGTGACATACTGTAGTGTACGGTACCGCACAGCCACCATATTTTACAATTTTAAACGTTCCTTTATTTGAACTCCCATTGTAGCTTTTGGTCTGACCTTAGCTTTTTGATAAGCCATGACGTCGAGCTCCAGTGAGTTGCAACGTTCCCTCAGTGCACTGCAATCCACCGAGGCGCAACACAGCGTTCAGAACAACGTTCCCTCAGTGCACTGCAATCCACCGAGGCTCAACACAGCGTTCAGAACAACGTTCCCTCAGTGCACTGCAATCCACCGAGGCTCAACACAGCGTTCAGAACAACGTTCCCTCAGTGCACTGCAATCCACCGAGGCTCAACACAGCGTTCAGAACAACGTTCCCTCAGTGCACTGCAATCCACCGAGGCGCAACACAGTGTTCAGAACAACGTTCCCTCAGTGCACTGCAATCCACCGAGGCTCAACACAGCGTTCAGAACAACGTTCCCTCAGTGCACTGCAATCCACCGAGGCTCAACACAGCGTTCAGAACAACGTTCCCTCAGTGCACTGCAATCCACCGAGGCGCAACACAGCGTTCAGAACAACGTTCCCTCAGTGCACTGCAATCCACCGAGGCTCAACACAGCGTTCAGAACAACGTTCCCTCAGTGCACTGCAATCCACCGAGGCTCAACACAGCGTTCAGAACAACGTTCCCTCAGTGCACTGCAATCCACCGAGGCTCAACACAGCGTTCAGAACAACGTTCCCTCAGTGCACTGCAATCCACCGAGGCTCAACACAGCGTTCAGAACAACGTTCCCTCAGTGCACTGCAATCCACCGAGGCTCAACACAGCGTTCAGAAGCACAGAGTTTTAGCTTCTTATCTCTCCTTCCAATAAACGACCACATCTCCCGACTCTAAAGCAGTCTGCCTTCTGACACATGACTGCCCCCCCCCCAAAAAAAGACAAAACAAACACCTCGTCCACTTGATATAGCCTCTAATACATAGACTGCAACTGGAAATCAATGAAAATGTCCTCAAAAGGCCACGTTGAAAGAGTGTATGTCGAAGGAATTGATGTTTCTTTATCATAAATACAAAGAGCAAACAATTTCCTTCCAAATAAAATCTCCATCATAATACCTATAGTGGACCCAATACATTTTTAAATCAGTTCCGACCTCATTCTAAAAGGGGGAAATTAAACTCTAGTCATATAGCTGACATGTCGAATGATAGCAGCGAATTAGAACGCCTGTCTGAAAAAATAGAGTGCCCTCCCTTGCATGTTGGGGGTTATTATGTGTGTCTAGGGGGAGTGACCTTTGACCTCATGCGGTGTATGCCCTGCCCTTTAATAAAGAGGTGCGAGCGCGGAGCTGCATGGCCGCCAGATGGAACGACACATGGCCTTAGCATTGTCATTCAGATCGCTAGCGCGTGTGTGCGTGTGCGTGTGTGTGTGTGTGTGTGTGTGTGTGTGCCGCCGCGGCCACTCTTAACCCATTCTGAACGGGAACGGGGTTTCAAGCATTGCGTTATCCTTTATAGCTGTTGAAAAATAGCAGATCTACAAGCTCGTAGCGCGGCACCGAGTGCCGCGCTACGAGCTTGTAGATCTGCAATTTCTTTGTTTGAAAAACCGTGAAAATGTGGCACAAATCTTTGAATATGTATTCTTTCCGGGCGAACGTTTTTTTAACTCAAATCTTTGCTTCCGGGGGAGGGGTCACTGGAACAACATATTTTCAGATGGGGGTCGGCGGCCAATTACATTATATTTTTGACATGAAAATGTTTGAGAACGACTGACATAGAGACATGAGGTTTCGAAGACATTTGTAGAATGAATCGTCCTCAGGTCTAAGTGGGTTAATAAAGCACAATTGCATTAATTCAAAGGATTTTAAAGAGCCAGCAATGAGGCCGTTTAAATTCGACGTGCATTGTTATCCCGTTTACCACGTGGTTTTCTTCTGAACATCAAAGTGAATTATTCCCATTACCAAAATAATGTTTACGATTGGAGAAGACAGTTTTAGACTCATAATGTGTCTCGATCACTACAGCATTCATGATCAAAAACTAATTTAGGTTTTGTTATGATTTTGTTTTAATAGAAGAAGGAAACCTTCTAGGTGAAATTAGCTTCCGAGTCAAATTGCTTTGGTACACAGTAAAAAAAAACAACCTCAGTGTTAATTAATCTATTTGCAACTATTTCAGTTAACACATTTTGACGATTCTACAAATGTCTTCTAAATCCTGACAGTTTTCTATGTCGGTGGTGCTCAACCTTTTTCTGTATTTGGCTGCGGACCCCCATCTGAAAATATGTTGTTCCAGGGACCGACCCCCCCAGAAGCAAAGATTTGAGTTTAAAACGTTCTGAAAGAATATTCAAAGATTTCCGGCGCATTTTTAAGATTTTTCAAAAATAGCAGACCTACAAGCTCGTAGCGCGGCACTGACTCGGTGCCGCGATACGAGCTTGTAGATCTGCTATTTTTCAAGGGGGCTGGTGTGATGAGGGGACAACCAGTGTTGATTTAGCATCGACTAAAACTAAGACGAAAAATGTTCGTCGACTACCTTTTTTCACTGACGAAAACTAAATGGAAACTAAATGAAAACTAAGCTATGATGACTAAAGCTAAGACTAAATATACTGACAATTTCGTTAACAAATAAAATGTTAGGAAGGGACTAGTGGACAAGAGATCCAGTATAAGTCATTTTACACTTGGTTGCATGCTGAAAATAGCTGATCTACAAGCTTGTAGATCGGCTATTTTCAGCAAGTGTAAAATCTGTCATTACGACGGCATCAAGGCCCGCCAAAATACATTTTAGTTGACTAAATCAACTGTAGATTTAGTCAACTAAAACTAGACTAACACTAAAACATTCCAGGTGACTAAAATGTGACTAAAACTAAATGAAAGCTATTCAAGAGACTATGACAAACTAAAATCTAACTTTGCTGTCAAAATCAACACGATTTTGGGAACAACCAGCACACACACTGCATGTATACATTACTGCTGCGAACTGTTGCAACAAAAGAAGGTTAGCTAATAGAATACAACCACCCTAACGACTACTTAATATCTGGCCCAAGTAGACCTACTGTACATGTACTACTATTTAAATAGTACCACTTCACCACTTTTCAACCTATCTTCATATAATAGGTCCTCACTAATAATCATGATAAATTGGCACGATTTGTTTCTACTCAGTCTGTGTCTCATAGGAGGGCTGTGGGCAGTTTAGAAACCGTCTTCCAGTGTCATCATCATTAGGCAGATTTTTTTTTAAACAAGATGTTTTTACAAAAAAAAATAGATTTTCATTATCGTGAGAACGATGGCTTCCATTTTCGCATTGCAACTTTTCAGGACTAGAAAGCCTGCAGTTTCTATTAGCTTGTATTCCCCACCGATGATGTCACTGGAAGACGGTTTCTGATTTGCCCACAGCCCTCCTGTGAGAGACAGACCGAGTAGAAAAAAATTGCGCCATTTTTTCATGATTATTAGTGAGGACCTATTATATGAAGATAGGTTGAAAAGTGGTGAAGTTGTCCTTTAAGGAAAAGAAAATGCTGCTATTTGTCCCAATGTGACATAGCTATGTCTACAAAATGCTATACCCCCTCCAACTGTACAGTACAGTATGTACTTTCCCCATTTTAAACTGTTTTTATTGTATTTTGACACAATAAACTATCACCCTCGCTGAAACTCCATCAACTCCCCCAAAGTTCATGAGTACTGTACATCTATGAAAACTGTTTCTTTCTCTCTCTCTCTCTCTCTCTCTCTCTCTCTCACTGTCACGCACACACACACACACCACACACCACACACACACACACACACACACACACACACACACACACACACACACACACACACACACACACACACACACACACACACACACTTGAACTCCAATGTTACTCCATCATGTTTGAACTGGAAGGGCTGGAGTTCTGGACCTTTATCACTGTGATCTATTTCTCTGTGTCATTTCAAACGGAGAACGTCTGCAGGCCGAGCCGTTACAAAGCAAGAGGGAGAAAATAACCATGGCATTTCAGCTGAGTCCAGACAGCATGTTTGATGTACTGTAGTGTGTCTACTTACATTAAATTACAAGTGCTTGGCTGTTGTTTCGAATGGTTCATTTCTAGCAAGTGTGTTGTGTCCAAAAGGCAGTGTTTCATTCTACACAGCTACAGCTGTAGACACCATGTTTATTTCATTCCTCATTCTGTATTTCTTGGCTTTATATGCATTGTCTTGCATGGCCCAAAACAAATCATACTAACATGGTTTTAGATCATTTAGGTTTTAGCAGTGAGCCCAGTGTCTCTGATGTCATGGACACTGGGCTCACTTTCTTCCTGGACTACATCAAGGACTATTAAAAGAGGACGGGAAGCGAAGACCGTACGGTGGACTCCATGTTGCTCCATGGAAGGAAAGAAACATGCAATGAGCTATATGCAGCCAACACTTCCGTGTTCCGAGTCCACCGTACGGTCTTCGCTTCACGTCCTCTTACAATAGTCCTTGGACTACATGTTGTCTCAGTAAGACAGCCCTCCCCCTATCCACAAGGATGAGCAGTGCACCAAAGCATTATGGGAATTGTAGTCCAGGAAGGAAGTGAGCCCATAGTGTCGAAGACATCAGAGACACTGGGCTCACTGCTGAAATCTAAAATATCTAAAATCACATTACACACATAACGACCCCCCCCCCCCAAGAAAGTGTTCTAAATCTTCTAAACGTCATTAACATTTATTTTTTTGCAAAAAGGGTGAAGTGTCCCTTTAAACTTTTTAAAGGGACATTGCACCGCTTGAAGAAACTCTGGTCACTAAATGTTAGGAGTAAGTATGTAAGGAGTGTTAGTATGTAAGGAGCATTCCGTGATTTGGGTGATTTTGGAAACCCAAACATGCACGCACTACAGTGGGGGGACACGAGACAGGCCATCAGCACACACACCAAGGCCCGCCCCCGCTCGATCATGATTGGCGGAATGCCCCTCTCTATCCTGATTGGATGAAGGCTTTGCCACCTAGCCAAAAACGAAACCTAAGGTTTTTTGACCCACAGGGGTTAACTGGGGACAGGGAGGAACTCCTTATGGTCAGCACACTCTATAGTAGGGAGGATTATCACAGCAAAACAAAAAATAAGTGATATTTTAATTAAGTGAAATCACTGAATATACCTTTAATAGTATTTGTAGTAGATAACAGCAGTACAATTAGAAATTATGTCTATGGCCAGAATAATAATGAAGAAGTCTGTGTGTTTGACCAGGGTTTGACTGGGCTTCATTCCAAACATTGATTGGGTTGCGGCAGCAAGACCCGCTCTGCAGCACACTGCTTAATGCAATTTATTTGTGAGTGTTATAAGTATTTTTTTTTCTTTAATTACTGATGACAAAGTCAACAGTATGTACATCCATAACATAAGCAAGCAGCACGCTAGCAGACAATACACTAGTTATTTATTTCATGGAGCAAAACCTCCTACTATAAATGCACCACATCTGTGTGTGTCTGCGTGCGTGTGTGTGTGTGTGTGTGTAGGGTTGTAATGCACGTAACTCGAGAACCGTTTGCCCCGCCAACTTCGACACACGCGTTCCACCCCCCCACAGGGAGTGCAGTGACCGGTATCGAGTCGGTCGGACCCACGGTTCTCCAGAACCACCACAAAAGGCTCTGGTCAGGCTCTGCCAGTGGGCCTGATCAGCTTAAATCCCCTCACCTGTGCAATTTCCAGCCTCTGCCTCAATTGATTGCCATGGCAACCACACACCTGCCAATTGATTACTTAATCAGTCCACTTTTCACAGTCAGTTTGCACTCTTCACATACAGGCAGATACAGAGATCTCCATGTGGGACACAGACAGACAGTAAAAATGGGTGCAATGACAACAGGTATTGCATACTACAGATATCTCCATATACAGTATGGGCACAAAAGGGACACAGACAGACAGTTTAAACGGGTGCTATGACAAGTTGACAACGGGTATTATTAGGTTCCCAAGTTGCATCGTTCCCAAGTAGGACGGTGGCCGACGGGCATGATTTACCCAGGCTAGGTGGTATCCAGTCTATCCTCCAGTCTGGGCAATCTGAACAGCTAGGACACAATTTGGTCAGGGTGTGCATATAAGCCTGAATAGTGTTTATCAGGGCCGGCTCCAGGATGAAATTACTGTAATAATAATGAATTGCATATATATAGAGCTTTTCCAAGTGCTCAAAGCGCTTTACAATGGTTCATTCATTCATACATTGATTGGGAGGTGAAGCGGCGAACAGTTGACTTTGACATTTCGGAGGGGCACACTAAGTGTTGTTATTTTTTATATTATTAAATCTGGAGTTGTGGTCTACTCTTCAATGCAAGAACGAATGTTACCTTAAATTGCAGGTGTAGACAGTAGACACCAGTTTGAATAACCTACTAATGAAATAGTGTGCCTAGGTAGGTCTCTTGTTAGGTTAATGTGTGAATTGCCTCGAAACGATGTCTTACAGCCAGCCATTATCACCCCAAGAAAGACAAGAGCAACACATTCCTTCACATCAGACATTATGAGGGGGGAAAAGGAATTATTTATATAAAAAATATATATAATAAATAAAAAGGGGGTCAAAGATGTTGACCCCCCCCCCCCCCCCCCCCCCCGTGGTGCCGGCCGGGCCTGGTGTTTATGTGAATATTTATTTATGAATGCATTTATGTAAAGAGCTCTGGGGTGAACGTGAAACTCACACAGAGTGATGTTATTCTCCAGTGACTTCAGTTCAGTACAGTGGGGGGTGTTTTTATTTATTTATATTGCAATAATAAGACAGCCATAATTCCGCTAATCCATCAATATCCTGTGGGGGGGGGGGGGGGGGGGGGGGTGCGTGCGTGCGCAATGCTGAGCTTGACTAGTGTGAATGCAGAAGAGTGGAGTATTGTGTTGTTGGCTACAGGATAAAGCATTGCCTTTGATTCTGGCAGGAGGACTGTTGGAAACGGTTTGCCGTTTCGCTCACTTACTATCCAATCTTTTATTTAAAAAATAAAATAAAATCACAACATTTATTCTGACAAATAAATAAATAATACATCACGATAAATAAATAAAATAGCAGACCTACAAGCTCGTAGCGCGCCACTCGGTGGCTTGTAGATCTGCTATTTTCCAATAGCTAAATTATAACAATGTTTAAAACACCAAAAGGGGTTCCCGTCCAAATTGGGTTAATGTTGCAGCTTGTTGTTTTGCTTTGCTATAAGTAAAGATCGCTTTACCGATTGGCACACGCTTAAAATGCCGGAAAAAGGCTGAAAGGAGGCGTTTGAAAAAAATATATATATATACATTTTGAAATTAATTAGGGGAAAGAAAAAACTGCAGACGAGGAAGAAGAATTCCACATAGTTTTTCCATGGCTGCTGAGCTGAGTGCTGCCAACAGTCTGGAGCTGTTGATGATAAACACAGGAGGAGCAATTAGCTGAGTGTAGACAGGGTGAGATCCATTAATTTGTGTGTGTGTGTGTGTGTGCGTGTGCGTGTGCGTGTGTGTGTGTGTGTGTGTGTGTGTGTATGCGTGCGTGTGCATGTGTAGTTAGGTGGGAGGGGAAGCATGTACTTCAGCAGGCATACATACAATCGTACATTGTGCATTTGCAGCAAATCCCTGTAAGTGTATCCGCGACTAAATCCAGAGGACAAGCATTTATGTCCCCATGACCTCGGCAACAATTGCACCCTGCAATCTCCCACCCCCAAATTAGACCACTACTATTTCATTTCAATCCTCTGCCTCTCTCTCTCTCTCCTCCCACAAGCCCTCAGCGCTGGAGCCAGGCTATTAGAGCTGTGCTACTGCAGGACTACCTGTGGCCGACCGAGGATCTCTCAGAGTCATTATGGTGGCCGGCTTGGGGCAAGATGGGACGTACAGACGAGAGAGAGAGAGAGAGAGAGAGAGAGAGAGAGAGAGAGAGAGAGAGAGAGAGAGAGAGAGAGAGAGAGAGAGAGAGGATGAGAAGAAAATGTAGAATGTTTGTAGAAACGGAGAGCAGCTGCTGCTGGAAAGAGGGAGTCAAAGGAACAGAAAGAGAGGAAGGTACAGAGAAGGAGAATGTTGACGTTATGCAGGAGGACGTGGGAGAGGATTAAAACAGAAATCTCCAGGTCATGATGGAATTTGCACATCCCTAATTATGTTGGTTTTATTATGACTCCTATCATTTACCCTTTATAACATTCAATGTTATTGCAGCAGCTACGGAAACTGGCATTCCACTCACTTTGCTAGTCTACGCCATTCCACCATTCCAAGGATCATTTTCAGTATACAGTATATATTCTTACATACTAACCAGTACGGATTCAGTAAAAAACTAGAAAAAGTGCCCTTCTGGGCACAGGTCTCCACCAGGATAGGAATGTAGGACATTGCAGCTTGCCTTCATCTGGTGGTTGGATAAAAGGGCAACAAAAGTAAAAAATCTGAAAGACCGGTTTCGTTGAATGGCTCTAGAGAGACTGTGTACCAATTTGCGTGATGTTTGGACAAAATCTGTAGGTGTACTGTGCAAAAACTTGTTTTGCACAAAGCGGCCTCCTGGTGGCGCTATAACAGGCCGTTCTGGAAAGTTTGGGGCAGAGGTTCATCGTTGGCATCCAGGGAGTGTGTGTGCAAAATTTGGCATCGACCGGGTTAACGGTGGCCGAGATTAGCTGCTCACGGACACACACACACACACACACACACACACACACACACACACACACACGGACGGACGGACGGAGTGCAAAACATACTCTCCCCCCATGCCTTCGGCCTGGTGGAGACAATAAACTGCGGTATAGAGATAACCACCATGGAGCGACGACGGCGATGGCCCGGTGCATGGTGGGATATGGCTGGGCGTCTCTCCTCCTCACTCACTATAGAGCGTCGCAGTCCCTCCCCCTTTCAGAACAACGAGTGGCCCAGGAAATGAATCGCAATGCATTTGTCCCATAGGCATTTCTTAAATTATTTATTTAAAGACCTTTTAAGCGTCGTACGAAGCCAACTCTTGTCGTGACAAATCATGACAACACACACAATTGTTCGGGCCAAACAAATAATTAGAAAGTAGAAATAAACGGTAGGTTACAACACTTTTTTTGTTGTTTTTCTTCTTTGTAATTATTTGTTTGGCCCGAACAATTGTGTGTGTTGTCATGATTTGTCACGACAAGAGTTGGCTTCGTACGACGCTTAAAAGGTCTTTAAATAAATAATGTAAGAAATGCCTATGGGACAAATGCATTGCGATTCATTTCCTGGGCCACTCGTTGTTCTGAAAGGGGGAGGGACTGCGACGCTCTCTATAGTGTGTACCTCATTATGGATCGATTAGAGAGGACGGCTTTCTCAATTTCACCGCGTGATGAGTTCTCAATAAAAGCAGTGAATGAGCAGACAGCCTCGTATAGGTATAGTAATGGATTCTGGGTTTCATAGGCTCTGGCTTGTGTTCCTCTACAGTAGCTTGGTTAATGTTTCAGCCCCCACTGCCCGTCTTCCCCCCCACACAGCTCCACTTTGTTCTATTGATTTATCCCCCATCATACTATACCACCTCCGCGGTGGGAAGACGATCTATTATGGAATTTAATACCTTTCAGGGAGCTCATTTTGTTCTTCTTTGTAATAAAACTGTCTGCGGGCTTTGGAGGGGGGGGGGGGGGGGGTGTATATATATATCTATATATATTTATGTATATGCTATGGCTAATTAGGACTATACCGGTAGTTTGACTTTGGAGAGGGTGATGATGTCATTTACCCCTGGCTCCCCCCCCCCCCCCCTCTATCTTCCCTTTATACATTGCACACACACACACACACACACACAGTCAGAACAAATAAACAGGAAGCAGCTTGTCACATCACATTACCACTGGTGTGTGTGCTCGTGTTGTGTGTGGTGCTGTGTGTGTGTGT
This sequence comes from Protomyctophum parallelum, assembly GCF_964188405.1. Classification (NCBI taxonomy): domain Eukaryota; kingdom Metazoa; phylum Chordata; class Actinopteri; order Myctophiformes; family Myctophidae; genus Protomyctophum; species Protomyctophum parallelum. Next base: position 68,001,568 of record NC_139697.1, read on the forward strand.
GTGTGTGTGTGTGTGTGTGTGGTGCTGGTGTGTGTGTGTGTGTGTGTGTGTGTGGTGGTGTATGTGTGTGTGTGTGTGTGTGTGTGTGTGTGTGTGTGTGTGTGTGTGTGTGTGTGTGTGTGTGTGTGTGTGTGTGTGTGTGTGTGTGTGTGTGGTGTGTGTGTGTGTGTGTGTGTGTGTACGTATACGTTTGACAAAAAGAATCTCCTCGTCACGTATACATGAAGAAGTGCAGCCCTGACCCCCCGACCCTGGCAGTCAAGGCAGGCGGGGACAAATTAGTAGGAGTGAAGACGCAACACAATGGATGGACTCACGCAGTATACTAGTGGGGGCTTTCCTTCCACTTCCACTGAGGAACAGAGGTCGAGCGAAGGCTAGTCCCCACCGTGTAGGATGGATGTGGAGGAGGATGCGTTTTCATGATGCAGGTGTGGAGGTGTGAGTGAGCCTGAAATACCCCCCCCCCTCTCATCCTTCCTGTGTCCGGGCACATATGTACTGTACATAACACCTGTTCCTCTCATTAGCTCGGCTCTCTCATGACTCTCTCTCTCTCTCTCTCTCTCTACCTCTCCCCGCCGCCCACATACAAATAGTATATGCAGTACGTTGAATCCATTTTGACTCACCCTCCATCCACACAGAAACAGAGATGGAGGAGGAGGATGGGTCGCTGTTTGAATCCAAGGCATCCAAGCAGGAAAGAGGTCTATTTCTAGGTCTCTTTTCTCTTTCTTTTATGTGTCTAGAACTGCTAAAGCACACACTTAGATCATGCAGGCGGAACGGGAAAGGATAAAAGACGTGTTCTATACAAAGAATGGATGGAAGGATAACGTTATACTGTTGAGCTACGCAGAACAGAACGGCCTCTCTTCATGTCCTCCCAATAATCGTGATACAGGATTGCGTGTGTGTGCAACAAGAGAGAGAGAGAGAGAGAGAGAGAGAGAGAGAGAGCATACAAATGTAGTTCTGATGTTGCCGACATCACAAGAGTATGTCTCTTTGCAGGGGGTGAGAACTGTACACATACGACACACACACACACACGCACACGCACACGCATGCCAATACACAGCCTGTCTGTGGTGTATACCAGACATAACTCATATGCACCATTGGCAGTAGCATATATCAGGGACTATATTGCTTGGGCATCGATCGCATCTCGGACAAGATTGTGATGAGGATTGGGGGGGAAAGGAAAAATGAATTCCAGAACCTCTCTCTCTCTCTGGTCTCTTCTTGATAGTCCTGACCAGCCGAGCGTTGATGGAGAAAAATGCCTTCCTTTTTCTGTTCATGTCTGTTCAGATCCATCAGTGGGTTGACTGCTCACGGCTGTAATAGGACAGGTTGTGTTCTGCACTAGAGGGACTGCATGTGAACAGCACAGCTGTACACATGGAGCCGGACATAACGTGAGTCCTACTCTAATCTAATCCAAGTGGTTCCGAATGACAGAACTGCAGTCGACAGAATCAGATCTGTTGTCACATCACAGGTTTACACAGAAGAAGAAAAGTGGGTGAAAGTGGGTGTAATCCGCAGATCTACAAGCTCACAACGGGTCACGCTGTGAGCTCTGAGCCTATTTTGTAATAATGTAATAATAAAGACCCTTCTAAGAAAACAGTATACAAGTACAGTATAGCTCAACAACAGCATTAAAACAGGGCAAGTGTAGCTCCACACAGTCGCACGCACACAGCGCACCCGCACGCACGCGCACACACACACACACACACACACACACACACACACACACACACACACACACACACACACACACACACACACACACACACACACACACACACACACACACACACACACACACACACACACACACACACACACACACACACACACACACACACACTTGGTGGGTACAAACACGTTGCACCCACGAGCACACATTGGACCAAGACCTTATAGATCGATGCTGGAGGAGAATCAATAAATGATGGAGTAGAGGTGGGAGGGAGAGGATGGCTCCAGGAAGAGAGATATATTTAGTAATGTAAAAGGCCTATTAGAGAGAGAGAGAGAGAGAGAGAGAGAGAGAGGGAGAGAGAGAGAGAGGGAGAGGGAGGGTTGGTTCAGTGGGTGAATTGATTAAGTGGAATGCTTATGTTCAGCAGGGGTACAGCAGCAATCCCCTGAGCAGCTTATTGGAACCAGATGTTTCTCACCCGCACGGCAATTACACCTGCACACCTGATCTCTGTATCCCATAATATGACCCACCCAGCGGTCTCGGTAAGCGCATTATACATACACAGTATATACAATACAGCCCCCCCCCCCCCTCTCCCCCCTTGAACCGTTTACTGTACACTGTGACTGAGCAATAGTCTGCATTTAGACCCCCCCCCCCATCCCCAAACCTCCTCTATAGTATATATAGGGTACTGAAAATGGACTTGGTCTTTGACTACTACTTTGGACTGAAATATCGTTGTTTCGTGCAAGCAATGACAATAAAAATCCATCTATCTATCTATCTATCTATCTATCTATCTATCTGTCTAAATTTAAAGTTTTTTTAGCGGTCTAGGCTTAGATTAGACGTTGAAACAACGTCGTTTCAACGTCTATTTATAGATGGTCTAAAAATAGCCCGGCTAATCAAGATCTAAATACAGCTAAAACACTGTCCTTTTTAGAATATTTTTACGGCCATTTATTAGACGGCCTAATAGACCAAAGAAAAAGCTCAGTGGGGTACATATCTTTCTTTTTGTTTACTACTCGTTTATATATGATGTTTTTTTTGCATAGGTTATTATTATATTTGTCACTTAATGTTTCAATGAATTGAATACACGGCCGGGACCCCAATGGAAACAAGTCATAGTAGTGCTTTCTTGGGTTTAATCATTTTAACAGTCCTTTTTTGCTTTTTTTCCACCGCAAACTGTTAATAAAGTATTCACTATTCAATCAATCAATCAATCAATCAATCAATCACTACGGGAGCCTGTTTCAGCAGCAGCCATTTCATTTCCTGACACATCATCACCTGACACAGCACCGCCAGCCCAGCACCATCACTTCAGTGTGCAATACAACAACCAATAATCAATACATTTAGCTACACATTCAATACAACAACCAATAATCAATACATTTAGCTACACATTCAACCTCGTGTCCCTGTTGTGCGCTTTCAAAAGAAATGCATTCCTTTCTATTTTTGAGTGCTCTATACGGAAACTGTGGAAATTGTGTTTTTCTCCACAACATCAACAAAAAACTGCCAAATTGTCAAGGTAGCCTTTTCAACCGTCCGTTCGCTAATCGGTAGTGCTGCACACAAACACACACACACACACACACACACACACACACACACACACACACACACACACACACACACACACACACACACACACGTGATTGCACCTCCTCCATTGCGTTGTGTTCTTAGCTAGAAAGGTTATTTTCAATCTGTGACACCGTTTCAGTGTTGTTTTCGTCGACTAATACTATGACGAAAAATGTTCGTCGACCACCTTTTTTCACGCCAAGCCATGATGACTAAAACTATGACTAAATATACTGATCATTTCATCAACAAATTAAAACTAGACTAAAATGGTAGGGACTAGTGGACAAGAGATCCAGTATAAGTCATTTTACAATAGCAGATCTACAAGCTCACAACGCGTCGCGCTGCTACGCGTTGTGAGCTTGTAGATCGGCTATTTTCAGCAAGTGTAAAAACAGTCATTACGACGGCATCAACGCCCACCAAAAAACATTTTAGTCGACTAAATCAACTGTAGATTTAGTCGACTAAAATCTTATGACATTTAGTCGACTAAAACTAGACTAAAACTAAAACATTCCAGGACACTAAAATGTGACTGAAACTAAATGAAAACCACTGAAGAGACTATACGACTAAAACTAAAATTTGCTGCCAAAAACAGCACCGGTTCTTAGCTAGAAAGGTTATTTTCAACGAGTGACACCGTTTGGCGTATTGAGCATAAATCAGGCCTCCTTCATTCAGACACCAACTGATTTGTAATAGCAGCTCTTTAATGGGAAAAAAGTGATTAGTCTCAAGGCTGACAATAGGTTACAGATCCATTAAAACAGCACTATCATTCCCCTGTCCCCTGCTCAGACCCACAGCCTGCCTGGACACACACGCTGCCATTATTATGGAGAATAAAACTTAGACAGGTCTACATTGGATTATATAGAAAAAAAGAGTGACACATGCAAATGCATGTGATCATCATGCTTGTGGCACACACACACACACACACACACACACACAGATCTCCACAGGGAAACACGGGCACGCATGGGTCGCACGCACACACGCACACACACGCACACACACACACACACACACACACACAATACACTCACACACAATACACTCACTCACTCACTCACTCACTCCTTCAGTAGGAAAGGGGGGGGCGTGTCAGCATGCCAGTGAGAGTGATGGATTGTAGAATGTGTGTTAAGGGCAGGGGGGGGACACAGAAAGGGCTGCTTCAGCTCGGCGACGCCCCCTCACCTGTCACTGTCCAGCGAAATCCACCAATCAGCCGAGCAGATTAATGAGGGACGCTATTCCACACGCAGGTATATATGGGTGGCTGAGCAACACACGTGCACACACACACACACACAGACACGCACGCACACGCACACACACACACACACACACACACACACACACACACACACACACACACACACACACACACACACACACACACACACACACACACACACACACAGCACCCAAAACAGACAAAGCAAGCACTCCATCTGTACAGGCCAGCTTTACATGGATTCAGGAGGAGGGAGGGATGTTTTCGTCTGATATCTCCATATGGAACAAACACGTTGGGAGCATTTAGTTTTTTGTTATTCAGATAAAATGACTCACCAGAGAGGTTGTTATTTGTGTAAACAGACACACACACCACCACTGTAAAGTTAATGGCCCAAATATTGTTAAATGAACGTTAGTTTTCAAACGCTAAGCAGCCTTGGAAATCCAATCCGTGCAAAAGCAGCATTATCAGTTTTTTGCTGATTATTGAACTGATCTGTATTAGGCTATAATAATAATAATAATAATAAAACTTTATTTTTATAGCACCTTACTGTAAAGGCCTTACTGTATAGGCCTTACTGTGAAGCAGATGTTTGTTGGTGGGCCAAACCAAAAAAAGGCATGTTGCCCTCTTGTGGTCAAAGATGATCTATGCAGTCAGATGTCAACTCATAGGTTTACAAGTGTAAATAAAAAAGAAAGTGGGCGTTTGCAAGGGGGGGGGGGGGGGGGGGGGGGGGGGTAGCCTGGCTAATAAGCCAGACCGAATCAGCTGTTGGCAAAAAAATTACCTGCGATTAGCCAGGCTAGGGGGGGGTGGTCAAAATAGAGAAACGGATGTCCATGATGACTAAATAATCATAATAATTGTTCATATTAATTTGCAATTAAATGCTAATAAAATGTAATTGCTAATAAAGTGTAGGGTTAGGTTCATATAGGCTGTTCATATTTTCACAGTCATGGCCACATTTGGTGATTTATTAAAGACTATATGAGCGACATGTTGCGTCTGACTGTAGTGCTAACATCTGTAACAACATCTGTCATTTGTTCAATTTACAATTACAATTTACAATTTAGGCATTTAGCAGACGCTCTTAATCCAGAGCGACTTACATTTAAGCAAGAACAAAAGCATGGGAATACATCACATAAAAGCATTTATCATGAAACATGCGTAAGCTAAGAAAGTAACAGTGGATATAATGAAACTATACATACACTATACATATAAACTATACATATTTACTACTATGCTATACATATGTACTATGGCGTGCTATGACTATATACAATACAATTATAGTGCTGTCTACATAACATGCTATGATAAGTCTGTGTCAAATGCTATCTAAGCCAACAGAAATGCTATCTAAGGGGTTAGGGTAAGTGCTATGGGCCATGATGGAGTCTGAAAAGGTGGGTTTTCAGGCTACGGCGGAAGATTGGGAGTGATGCTGCAGTTCTGACTGCAATGGGAAGTGCATTCCACAGCCAATGTTTATGAATATCAATAAAAGCATGAACTAAGGAACGTACTGTACTGTATGTATGTGCATGCCCCTGCTCTTCCCTCTTCCTGTTGGATGTCTAATAGTGGGGTCCGGGGACCCCCAAGGGTCCTTGAGGGAGTTCCAGTGGGTCCCCAGCTAAATGATAGTTTGGAACCAAATGGATCCCTTATGGGTCTGTAACTCTGAGAGTGTACAAATGGAACCAAATGTACATTAAATGGGGGGTCCGTAGACTAATGCATGCCAAACTGGAGGTCCTTGAAATTAAATGGGTTGAGAATCACTTGCTAGAACCGTAAAAATCTTCTCTTGTATGAGGGTCCCTGGCATATATTTTCAAATAGGGGGGTCCGCGGGCTGATGGGTGTCAAGTTGGGGGTCCTTGACATGAAAAAGTTTGGGAAGCACACACACACACACACACACAAACATGTAGGCTTCTCTGATAAGCCCCACTCTGTGTTGTGTTGCTGACACCTAGTGTTCAGTGTGCTGTATTACAGGAGGAATCTGGGAATTCCCAAGGGAATTTATTTCCCTTAGGCTTCTTCAGTATTCATGAAAGTGCCATGCTGTTGGCTATTGTGACGCTTAGAAATCACACCCGTGTGAAGTGAGGGCCGCTAATATATTAAAAGTCAAACTCATGTTGATTAGGTGGTCAAAACAAATATTAAATTCTCTTTATTGTTAATGGCATTTAATGTTTGTGTTAGGGACAAGATGATGTACATGTTCCCTTCATTGTCAATGGCGTTTTTAAAACATACATTGAACTAAAAACAAACATTAAACCCGTATATAGCCCCTCAAAAATGCACCACAAAGAGTAAATGTGAAGTATTCATATTTTTTAGAATGTCAATGTTGACAAATGTTTATTTGAAGGCCTACTTATTTGAAGGCCTGATAAGGGAGTTCAGAATCATAGTATTCAAATGACTATTTAATAGACAGTTACTTGATGCTTGAATAAGAAATAGAAATGCACAATTTCACAAGAAAATCTCACCTGTGTGAAGTGAGCGGCACTCTTATCATACATCATCTCATGAACAATTTAGGCATTTAGCAGACGCTCTTAATCCAGAGCGATTTACATTAAGCAATAACAAAAACATGGCATACATCACATATATAAAAAGTAGTTTATATCATTAATCATGTATAAACTAAGAACGTAACAGTGGAGTATCTATGTAAACTATACATACTATACTATATTATATATTATACATGTGCATTATAAAGTGCTATGACTACATAAAATGCAATTCTAATGCTGTCTACGTAACAAGCTATAAGTCTGTTTAAAATACTATCTAAGTCTACTTAAAGTGCTATCTAAGGGGCAACTGAATGTATGTGATCGGTTAGCCGATTTGCTCGTCTACACATGACGTAAAGTTAACGTTCATTGTCAACAACATTTAATGTTTGTGTTGCCACAAATTCACGTCATATTTGGCGGACATTTGACCTAATTTCTCCTTTCATTGTCAATGGCAAATATGAGACGGGTGGACAAAATATGTGTGGACAAAAGCTGTATATAGGAGGGGCTAGCACCTCTCAAGAAAAAGGCGGGCAGCCCTCGCTGTGGCATGTTGTGAGGCAGGCAACTTATGAGGTTGTCATGTGTACTAGTGGCCACAAGAGGGAACTCTAGCTCTAAATATTGAGACTCATACTTTGATCTGAAGAAAGGGGCGGCCAGGCCATCCACATTGAAATTATGCTGGTCATATTTTTTGTATCAGACACGTAGCCTACACACTCAACACACTACACACTACACACTACACACACACACACACACACACACACACACACACACACACACACACACACAAGCGTTTTAGAAAGCTGCCAGGGTGCTAAACTCCTTGTCTCTCTAGATATGGCTTTGAGGAATCTCTGGCAGAAATGCTCTTTGACATTTTGCTTTCATGTGCACTGCAGGGGGTTACTTCTTCTTCACGGGAGGACAGACACCCTTCGAATGCAAAGTGTCAGGAACTGGACTGGACTGGACTGAAATACTGACTGAATTGTATTAATCAAAGAGCATCCATTTTGTCTTATTGTGTTTCATTGTTCTTTGCTTTGAGTATAGTCTATACTCCAGTGGTTCCCAAAGTGGGGTCCGGGGGACCCCTAGGGGTCCTTGAGAGAGTTCCAGGGGGTCCCCAGCTAAATGATAGTTAGGAACCAAATGGACCCTTATGGGTCTGTAACTCAGAGAGTGTACAAATGGAACCAAATGGTTCCATTTGTACTCTCAGAGTTACATCAACATTCATTTTCCAATTATGTATTGGGGGTCCCAGAGATAGAAATGCCATTAAATAGTGGGACTGTAGCCTAATTCAGGTCAAACCAGGGGGGGTCCTTGAGCCGTACAAGGCTTCTCTTATGGGGGTTCTTGGCCTATCTTTTCAAATGGGGGTCCGCGGGCTAATGAGCATCATTTTGGGGGTCCTTGACATGACCTTAAAATTATTATTGATTGATTGATTTATTTATTAACAGTTTGCAGAATTACAGTACATTTTAAGCACAACTCAATACAAAGACTGTTAACTGTGAGTGGACGACCCAATAAAGCACTACACTTGTTTACAAGAGGGTCCACCTTGTGGCTTGTTCAATTCATCAAAACATTTAGAGACGTACAAATAGACACTTCTATATAGCCAAAGAACATAACGGGAATTCATCATAATTAGTGGAGTGAGCCGGTTATCACATGAACCCTATAAGCGTCCCATTCAGCCGAAAAGAGCAGATGTACAAACATTGTGAATTGTGAACGGCTTTTTATTTTATTGTTTTGGAAGACTGGTGTGGAGGTAAAAAAGGAGCAGACCTTAGCTGGAGCCCTGGGGGACACCGGTCAACTAGTGGTTAAGGAGGGTTAACTATTCATTCCAAAAAGTATCAATTAAAAAAGATCAAATCTAACAGGCATAGTAAGCAATTCATTTGTGCAAACCCCCCCCCCCCCCCCCAAAAAAAAACAATAGTGTTGCCAGATTTTAGTAATAAGAAAAGTAATAAAAAATATAAGCACAACGTGATGCGTTTGGAGCTTGTAGATGTGCATTTTTCAAAACAAAATGTTGAAAAAAAGTGATTTGAAAGATTTCAACAACACAAATATTGTACGGGGGGGGGGGGGTCCTTGGCACAACATATTTTTAGATGGGGGTCCACGGACAAATACATAATTTATTGTTTGTAACTGCCATGAAAACACTTGAGAGACACTGGTTTAAATAAACCACATTTGGAAGCAAGCCTTATCCCAAAAACAAGACCCCCCCCCCCCCCTCCCCTCAAAAACATTTAAATAAAAATGCCCCTGCTAATATACCAAATACCACTTATAATAATCCGACATGGCAACACTGCTCAACAAAGAGTGAAAAGGTGAGCTCACCCCATAGTGACTCACACTATAGCCAGCGTTCATCCTTCTCTTTCAGACACTTTCACCACAACACGCTCCTTTGTTTCAAGGTGAATAAAGACCGTCAGAAGGTCAGCTGCTGTGATGTCAGCCTCTGATGTCACCCCTGTCAGCTACCCCCATCAAAGTGGTGGTGAGGTCAGATTTAATTAGGCCACCTGTGTCCTACTTTGGCGTTATTATGCGTTGTGTTGCTCAGACAGACAGACCACTACTACTCAATACATACTGTATCTCAAGCAGCAGCCCTGTCTTACATCTACACCATTCAGAATCAGAGCTTACTGTTACGGATGCATTAAGTACAGTAGCAACGTCCTATATCTTCTATCTATCTATCTGTCTGTGTGTGTGTGTGTGTGTGTGTGTGTGTGTGTGTGTGTGTGTGTGTGTGTGTGTGTGTGTGTGTGTGTGTGTGTGTACTGTTGTAATCCACGTAACTCGAGAACCGTTTGCCTCACCGACTTAAACTTCGACACAAGAGCTCCACACAGGGAGTGCAGTGCCCGGTGTCGAGTCAAGCGCTCCACACAGGGAGTGCAGTGCCCGGTGTCGAGTCGCTCCACACAGGGAGTGCAGTGCCCCGGTGTGGAGTCGCTCCACACAGGGAGTGCAGTGCCCGGTGTGGAGTCGCTCCACACAGGGAGTGCAGTGCCCGGTGTGGAGTCGCTCCACACAGGGAGTGCAGTGCCCGGTGTGGAGTCGCTCCACACAGGGAGTGCAGTGCCCCGGTGTCGAGTCGCTCCACACAGGGAGTGCAGTGCCCGGTGTCGAGTCGCTCCACACAGGGAGTGCAGTGCCCGGTGTGGAGTCGCTCCACACAGGGAGTGCAGTGCCCGGTGTGGAGTCGCTCCACACAGGGAGTGCAGTGCCCCGGTGTCGAGTCGCTCCACACAGGGAGTGCAGTGCCCGGTGTCGAGTCGGTCAGACCCACGGTTGTCCAGAACACCCCCTGCAGGGTCCATATATGGAATATATGGAGCTGGCCTGTTCTGACATCATTCTGACATCTGCATAGACTCCATATTTGGGCATAAAAGGGACACAGACAGAATAACCGGGTGGGTCATGCATGTCCAACTTGCATCGTTCCAAGTAGGCCAGTGCCTAACAGGCACCGCTCTAGTAAGTATAAAGTAGATGTCCTATATAAATATAACCAAAAAATAACCATTCTGCACAAATGTAGCAGCCTCCTGACATAATGATGTCCTTTTGACCTGTTCCATAATAATGATTTGGCTTAACATCTTCCTCTCTGTTCAAAATGTGGCTAAAAGGTGAATGCGTTTGGACAATGAGCATCCAAACCAGGAAGGAACCCTCCACATTCTAGTCCAGTAAACTCCCCTTCCTTTAAAACCATGCGTTTTTAGAAGGTGTGATATCATACTGACGTGTGAGTTAGTCATTCATAGGCAATAGAAGTCATACTGTACCGTACCGTACGGGAATCTCTACCCCAGAGTAATATAGTAAGAGAGTGTTGACTCCCATTTTAACAAATGGAATGTGGAAGTGCTCATTCTATCTCAATGGGATAGTTCCAGCCATAGGAGCAATGTTTGGAACTATAGCCCACGGGCACCCGCTTTGCGGCGAGGTCAAAGCGTGCCGCTACTCTCCTACTCTACACTCTGCTCTACCCAGGATCGATACCCCTCTTGACTGATACCTGTCCATTCATCAGGCCTCATGGACATTAAGGCCCGGCCCTACCTGGGCCCTCATCAAACCCTGTACACTGAAGACGCTGCCCCCGCTGCCACCATTAAATCTCCATATATGGAGTTGACCTGTCCTGACATGCCATATGTTGATCTGACCTCATCAAATCCTGTACACTCAAGACACGCTCCATATATGGCCAGACCACATCAAACCCTGTACACTCAAGACGCTGCCCCCGCTGCCACCCTTAGATCTCCATATATGGAGCTGACCTGTTCGGACATTCCATTTGAATGAAGTACTGTCTCCTCACATGAAAACTGTTAGATCGTTGCACTTCTCTTCCTGCTGTACCTGTTTTAAATGACTGATTAATACAGTATGTATTTCTTATTTTTTTCCCTGTGAAGCACTTTTGAACGACACTTCGTCTGAATTGTGCTACAGCGTGATTGATTGAAGCATGATAGGGCAGGTCATTAGGCAAGGCAAGGCAAGTTTGTATAGCAAATTTCAACAACACGGCAATATTCAATGTGCTTTACATAAAACATCATTAAACATTGTTTTCTACTATAGTTCCGGATAAATTCCAGAGAGTGCTCGGCCTATTCAACTACTCATTTGACCACGTCATCCAACGCAGCAACCTTGTATAGCAGTCAACCCCCATCCACGCACGGCACCATGCTGAGATGCACGCTGAGCAATCAACAGCAGCTTATCACTCTCCCTGCCCTTTCAACACCCCTCCACTGAGGGCAGATAAATAAAGGCTGGGTAAGTAATACATTGTTTTACATAGACAGCATTTCGCACGCACACATGCACGCACTCGCACACGCACTTGCACACGCACACGCACTCGCACACGCAGACGCACACGCAGACGCACACGCACAGGTTACACCGTTTGCACACTGCTGTCCCCTCTGCACCGTAACATAATAATTTATTCACGACAATCAATGGCTTCTAACCTTTCAGTTTCAGACCACTGTGTCCCTGGAGCGTCTGGTCTCTTAGATGTGGGTTGCGTGTGTGTGCGCATGCGTGCGTGCGTGCGCACGCGACACCTGTCCATTCAACAGGCCTACATTGCCTCCAATGAGTCGGTCGGTGTGAGCTCGCCACTATCGGTGTGTGAATGTGGGAAGTGAGGACGCTTCATGGCGTCGACTGTTCACCTCCCAATGCATGTATGAATGAATGAATGAAACATTGTAAAGTGCTTTGAGCACTTGGAAAAGCAAAAGAAATGCAATTCATTATTATAAGTAGGGAAATGCAGGAGTGGTATAAGGTCTATAATCCTGCAACAGCAACTTAAAGCTATACTAATAGTATAAAGAGATCATAGAGTATTCCCCATGAGTAATTTAAATAGCGGGCGGTGGGGGGGATGAATGACTGCATGTACAGTACAATTCACTGTAAGCTGAGTTGTGGTCTATATGTATAGTCAGTTTAAGGAATCAAAATGTATCTTGGTGTCTAAACTACCTCTCTGGAGAAATTCAATCAGCATTTTTGTGTGAAGAGTATACAGTATATCTCAAGTTTGTTTTTAACGCTGAGATGAAGTGTTTGATAGTAACTTCCTAATTTTTTCTTTCTTCTTTAATCCCGAATGCTGTGGAGGCATGCACAGAGTGTGATGCCACTTCTGAAGTCAACTGCTTGGGGCAATATAGAATCCCTGGAAACTATATTGTCTCAGGAAGGCAGACATTAATTGGCATGCAAAATGTGTCATGTGTGACTGACATGCAGGCAGAATGTTTAAGTGAAGAACATCCGACATCCGGTAATGTATTCACGTGTCACTTTCCTGGTGCGAATCTCATGTAAACGCATATCTGGCAGATGTGTTAGGCTATTTACAATTTGCCCTACAGAGACGGAGCATGAGAGACAGAGAGAGAGAGAGAGAGAGAGAGAGAGAGAGAGAGAGAGAGTGATAGATGCATTTTTGTGATGTCACAGCACTAACTGTGAAAAGCAGAGCTCTAATAAAAAGCTCTAGTCTATGTAATAATTATTCCAAAATCAGAAACTTCCCACTTCACTTCACATGAACTACATAGTGAAATCTGTCTAACCGGAACATCTTCCAACACCCGAATATAGGCCACACTGTGTCAATGTCTGCCAGAGCCTCTTTTTCAGGGACGTGCACACATAGACATCAACGGGGGCTTCAGCCCCTGCCCTTTTACCCGTCTGTAAAACAACTGCCCTCTCCAGACCACGAATGCAGCATTTACTACGGTGAAAGAAATGCAAATGCCACTCCTTTCCATGCCATATGCCGGAAGGCAGCATTCAGGAGAATTTTTTCAAAGTCTCCTGAACTCGAACGCGGCATTTTTGCTTTGCACAAATTTGTTTAGAAATCCATGTCGTTACACACCGCATCTCCACCAGCTTAAAGAGTGCTGGATTTGCTCCCTGAAAATAGCTGATCTACAAGCTCTTGTGAGCTTGTAGATCTGCTATTTTCGCTGTTGTTGTCCAAAAGTGCCCTGCCCCTGCCTCTCTAACCCCTCTCCGCACGTCCCTGCTCTATTTCATATAGATCAGATTTATTCAAACACTTGAACCCAGCGTCCCTCTTCAGGGGCTAACTTTGGAAGAAATAAGCCATCCATATAGGATCTCACAACATGTCGCGTTGCGACGTGTTGTGAGCATTGTAGATCGGCTATTTTCTGCCAAGATATTCAGCATAAAGCAAAAACAGGAATAGGGCCAGTATACACATACAGGTACAGTATATCCCTTGGGAATCGGGTCAACCATAGGTATAGTGTTTAAATATATTATATAAGAAAGGGAACCCGCACACTAATCTACTCCAAAAGTTTATTTATTGGATTCAATAAATAAACCTTTGGAGCAGATGTGGAGCAGATTTGGAGCAGTGTGTGCAGGTTCCCTTCTCTTTTTCTTTTTTTATAGTTTTTTATTGGGGACAGCTACAGTGGTAGTGCACCTGCAGTCCTTCCTATAACCACATGAAGGTTCTTAGACACTTAAACCCTATACTTAGTTGACCTGAATCCCCCCCCCAGTCTTCATGCGAGTCCCCCTACTGGTTTCACCCTGCACTACTACAAGCTCACAAGGCGCCAGGGACGGGCTTCAGCCCCTCCCTTTTACCCTGTCTGTAAAACAACTGCCCTCTCCAGACCACGAATGCAGCATTTACTAATGGTGAAGGAAATGCAAATGCAATTGCTTTCCATGCCATATACCGGAAGGCAGCATTCTGGACAATATTGCTCTCCTGAACTGGGAACACAGCATTTATTTGTTTAGAAATCCAGGTCGTACACCGCCTCTCCACTAGCTAAAGAGTGCTGGGTTGTGCCCTGAAAATAGATGATCTACAAGCTCTCGAGCTTGCAGATCAGCGACGGCCCTAGTAAGTTCGTTGAATCGTCAAAACTCCTGCATTTGATCATCCATTTATTCCATTAGATTAGACATTAGACATTTTATGGTTGTATCCAGAATTAAAACATTCTCTGAGGTAAACTAGTTTAATAGTGTACATTCCCCATAATAGCCTATAATATAGGCTATATTATAGCCACTATAACACTGTATTCTTCTTGGACAAATATAAAAAGATACTCCTATGGAAAGGCTATATTATTAATAGAAATTACTACAAAGTAGTAGTAGTAGTAGTAGAATAGACACTATAGCGCGGTGGTTAGTGATATGAAATTCCAACATAATGAACCTCTCTCTCTGCACATCTCAGGTCTCGAGCCCTGCATGATAAACAGCCCCCGCTCCGCCGTGGTTTACGTGGAAGACAGCCTCGCACAGCATGCAAGGCTGCTATAGATGAATCATTTTCAACCCCTATAACCTTACTCTCCTTCTCACGCTGTCCTCCTCATACGTGCCAATCCTTCAATCCCGCCACACCACACCTGCAAGTGGACAAGTAGTATTACCCTTGAATCACACCCCTGCTTCCAGTTCCTTCCTCCTCAGTTTCCATGGTGACTTGCCCTTAACCCTCTGCCAGCCTCCTCCCTCGGCGCCAGCCCTCGGGTCTCTGTTGCTCTCGGCCTGGGAAATCAGCCTAATAAATAGCTTTATGCTAATAGCGCCGGGTTGAGTGGCAAGTTTCGGCTGCCAATCTTAATACACTTATTATGGTGGCCGAGACGTCAGTCTCTACCTGTTACCCTCCTGTGTGTGGGGGACTCTTTCGGTCTCATTTCACTTTCAATGTGAAGTCTTTCTTTCTGTTCTGTTCTTCTAGCTTTCTTCTTCTTTTATTATTATTATACATTTTTAGGACAGACATGAGAGGAGGAGTCGGATTCTACCTCTGTTTCTCAGACTCGCCAGGAGCATAAACGACTGAGCCACCCTAGCTTTCATCTTTTAACTTTGCCTCAGTCTTGTCGGTTTCTCTTCCTCTTCATCAGTCTTGGTATTTCTGTTGACATTTCTAAGCTTCTTTAGAATGTCTCTGCCCGCTCCCTCTGTCGAATGTAATCTTGCAGTTTGAAATTGAAGTCTTCATGGCTTTCACTCCCAGGGTGAATAGGATATTAGGGTGTCAATCAAAAGATGATGATATGCGGTCCGGTCAGTGTTGGCTTGTGTTCACGGCTCACGTCCATACATACTCCACTCATATTATCTGTTGTATGTATGGGTTTGCCTGCATTTTCTTACCCGTGTGTACAATACATTGAAAACAACTTCATTGTTCAAGACAGGCTGAAAATGGCAGCTGTGGTCAGTTGTGTTTCCTTTTACTCGTCTCTGACAAACTCTTTTGGGTTACTTTGGATTTTCACCGTCTTTCTTCTTTTCCCTGCTAGTGTCAGTCCATCAGTCCATCTGTCCTTCCACTATAAGTATATACCTGTCCCACACTTTCTCTCTCAGACTGCAGAAGGAGAAATGTATAAAGTTTTGGTCTAATTGGGTGGAATATATCATACCTTTGCGACCAGATTTTTGTAGCGGCAAGGATGGAATGATTCTGTCTTACTCATGTCTCTCTTTTTCGGTTTTGTTGTTTTTATTTTAATTACTGCTCAGCAGCTTCAAATATGAGTATTATATTGTATTGTACTTTAATATTTCTGTACACATCATCCATCTCTCCCATATGCTTTAGTTTATTATTTTGTTGTTCCTGTATTTAAAAACAACCTGTGGACAAAGAAATACTATTTGAAAAATGGTTGTATAATATGATTGTGGATGTCCCTAATTTTTTTTTTTTTTAAGTATACCTGTACCAAACAAGATATACTAGCTTTAGTAAAACCCTGTGGCCCTTCCTATAGGACCAACCTTAGGGCCAAAATGTCCAATCGCAAGCCAGATATATTAGCCACGGGCCATGAGACGTTCTGACCACATTGATAATCCCAAGAGGGGAAAGGGGCTTTTAGTCTGGTTTTTCTGTCTGGTTTTTGTTTCTTTGGCCTTTCCTCCTCCACCGTTGCCGCAGTCCGTCACTCAAACAAAGCCATGAAAATGTACGGTGCATTAAATCTCTTGAGTAAAGAGGGAGTAGTGATTTTCAGACCCTTTTTGGTCACATCTTTGGTCTGTCGTTCTGCCCTTGACAGCCCACGTGTAGCCTAACCCCTTCCCAGTGATGCCAGTGTGGGTGGATAGCTCTTAACCCATTTCGACCTGACACCAGATTCTACAAATGTCTTCTAAATCCTGACAGTCTTCTGAAAAACCCTATGTTTCTGTGTCAGTGGTTCTCAAACTATTTCATGTCAAGGACCCCAAAAAGTATAAATTGGCCGCCGACCCCCATCTGAAAATATGTAGTTCCAGTGACCGCCCAGAAGCAAAGATTTGAGTCGAAAACATTTGCTCTGAAAGAATATATATATTCAAAGATTTGTGCCACATTTTCACGATTTTTCAAAAATAGCAGACCTATACTGTACAAGCTCGTAGCGCGGCACTCGGTGCCGCGCTATGAGCTTGTACAGTAGGTCTGCTATTTTTCAATAGCTATAAAGTATACATATTGTGCCTGAAATAAAGTTTTCAATCAATATAACATATTGCTTAAAAACACCAAAAGGGATTCCTGCCCAAAATGGCTTAACTCGGAGGTGCAAACTCAGGCCACACGGGGCCCTGGGCTGTATCGGCAGCACTGGTTGCTTGGCACTGCATACCAATTCAGGTGCATTAACACGAAGCAGCCCATATTGCAGCTCCTCGGCTCAGTTCAGTTCAGTCCGAGGGATAATGGTGCCTTAATGCGTGCCTGGAGGGAACTGGGAAGTTTCTGGCATGGAGAACTTCACACTAGTTTAGACATAGAGCATTCATTCAAGTGGTTGAAGTCAAGACAAGATGGAGGCCGGGAAAAATAAACTTGAAATTGAGAAAACGGGTTGAGAATCACTGCTAGAGCTGTACAAATCTTCTCTTATGGGGGGGTCCTTGGCATACGTATTTTAAATGGGGGTTCCACGGGGCAATTAGTGTCAATTTGGCATGAAAACTTGACATGAAAAGGTTTGGGAACCACTGATATAGAGCAGTGGTTCGCACACTTTTTAGCTCAAGACCCCAATGAGCAATTGGACGTTTACCTTGAGGACCCAAAGTGAAAAAGCACACAACGTGGCACGACGTGACTTCGTAATTAAATAATTTATATATATATATATATATATATATTTTTGCTGTTTCAGAGTCGTGACCCCCCCCAAAAAAATGGTCCAGACCAGGACCCACAAATGGGTCCCGACCCACTGTTTGGGAAACAGTACAACAAAAATCTACTGTATACAACAAAAATCTACTGTATACATTTCATTGGGTAACCAACCATCCACTCCCTTCAATCCAGCATGCTTTAAAAATAATAAAAATAAAAAAGTGCTGTGCATGGCTCATCTTTTCTATGGTCTGTTTGGCACCAGATGACTCTGCAGTGGTGTGCGTACAGCCGTATACACCCTCTCTCTCTCTCTCTCTCTCTCTAGGCCCATAGGGGTCTCTGGAGAGAGAGGGAGAAGAAAGAAAAAAGCCTCCCCTGGGTAGTGGTTTAGTTTTATAAGACTTGCTTCGCAAAGCTTATTTCTGGAGTCGCCTTTGAAATAAATAAATAAATAACATATTTGAAACCACTACTACTACTATACTAAGAGTAGAGATAAAAGGGTTTTCCTGCCACAGAAAACTATAGTACGTGTGTAGCCTATAAACAAAAGCCTTTTTTTAGTAGATTTAACAAACGAAGACTTAAATTTCACTTAAAACCGACATGACGCAATCATTCGTTATTATACCGTCCACGGCCGTCAATTCCAAAGAGTAGAAATATATTTTCTCACATACCATTTTGTGATTTACTCCACCCAGGTGTGTACATTTTATGTAGTCATAGCACTTTATAGTATATATGTATAGTATTAGTATGTATAGTTTATATGTATAGTTTCATTATATAGATATTCCACTGTTACGTTCTTAGCTTACGCATGTTTCATGATTTAAACTACTCACATGTATGTGATGCATTTCCATGCTTTTTGTTCTTGCTTAATGTAAATCGCTTTGGATTAAGAGCGTCTGCTAAATGCCTTGTAAATTGTATTGTAAATTGTGTACGGGTGACGGATCATCACAACATGTTCCCTTATTGTTAATCAGCTACGAAGTAAAACAAACACGTCTGATCAAAGTATGACAATTGGATATGACGGCAACCGGAATACACAGACACCGACGCTCCGAAATAAGACCTCATGGAGAAGTAGGCCAGGAATATCGTCTATCTAGACCAGTGGTTCCCAAAGTAGGGTCCGGGGACCCCCAGGGGTCCTTGAGGGAGTTCCAGGGGGTCCCCAGCTAAATGATTGTTTTGAACCCAAATGGACCCTTATGGGTCTGTAACTCTGAGTGTACAAATTGTACACTGCAAGAGTTAAATTAAAATTGATTTTACAATATAAATTGGGGTCTCAGAGATAGAAATGCTATTAAATGGGAATCCATAGCCTGTTGCATGTTAAACTGGGGGTCCTTGAAATTAAACGGGTTGAGAATCACTGCTAGAGCCGTACACATCTTCTCTCATGGGGGTCCCTGGCGTATCTTTTCTAATGGGGGTCCGCGGGCTGATTAGTGTCAATTTGGGGGTCCTTGACATGAAAAGGTTTGGGAACCGCTGGTCTATAGAATGTGACAAACAATGGGCCGGGAACCATTTGTGGATCGCAAGCACATTTCTAGGGGTGACAAAAAAACATTAGTTCCAAAAAACAAATTAAAAAAAAATAGGATTATCAGAAATTAGTAACATTTCAAACATTTTTTAAAGGACTTGATACATAATAAAAAATAAAGAAATGTCATGACTAAAAAAAACACCTTTAAGAACTAGTAAAAAATTGCAGATCTGTTATCTTCACTAAGTTTGGGTCCCGGGCAAACGTCTTATTGGAGCTAAAAGGTTTGAGAACCACTGTGACCTTAAACCCAAAACAAATAGGACCATTCATTGAAATGCATGTTCGTGATGAACAAGTCATACCAATAATTATTACTCCACAATGACTATTGAATGCCAACAAACAAATCCCTTTAACTAGGGATAAGGGATTGAACCAGGGAATTAGCAGAAGTCTGTTTCTTTTTAACCCATTTAGGCTTGGGAACGATTCTACAAAATGTCTTCTAAATCACGACAGTTTTCTGAAAAACCTGTGTTTCTATGTCAGTGGTGCTCAAAGTTTTTCATGTGAAGGACCATGTATTTGGTCGCCGACCCTCATCTGAAAATATGTACAGTAGTTCCAGGGACTCACCCAGAAGCAAAGATTTGAGTTAAAAGCGTTCGCTGTGAAATAATTTATATTCAAAGATTTGCACCATATTTGTACAATTTTTCAAAAATAGCAGAGCTACAAGCTTGAGTGCCACGCTACGAGCTTGTATGTAGATCTGTTGTAGATCTGTTTATCTGTTTATTGTTTACCCTGTTTTTCAGTTGGAACACATGTGGTTCCCAAACATTGTCATGTCAAGGACCCCCAAATTGACACTGTTCAGCCTGTGGACCCCCATTTGAAGAGATATGCCAGGGACCCCCATAAGAGGACATTTTTACGGCTCTAGCAGTGATTCTCAACTCGTTTAATTTCAAGGACCCCCAGTTTGCATGCATTAGTCTACTCTACGGACCCCCATTTAATGGCATTTCTATCCCAATTTATATTGTAAAATCAATGTTAATTGATTCTGAGAGTGTACAAATGGAACCGGGTCCATTTGGTTCCATCTGTACACTCTCAGACCCATAAGGGTCCCTTTGGTTCCAAACTATCATTTAGCTGGGGACCCCCTGGAACTCCCTCAAGGACCCCTGGGGGTCCCCGGACCCCACTTTGCAAAACACTTCAATGAGCATGAGATGTGCATACTCCTTTATGAGGATTCATGGTCATGCATGACAAATTGTTCTTCATTCTTGAACGTTGGCGATAGCCAGTACAATATTGGCAGTCTGGTGTGTGCGTGCATGTATGCGTGCACACACGCATGATGAACGGAACTACTTAATATTCACCAAAACCAGAGCAGAACTCCCACCACGGGACTCGGGCAATCAATCAATTAATACAGTTGCGACCACTATATTAAAAGGCAGTATTTCATACAACTTAAGTTCAAAAGGTGTGAACTATCACATTTAAGGGGGAAATAGGCCCGTTAACAAATTGTATGCTTTAAAATGTTGCTGTTCAAAGAATGTAATGTCTCAAATAAATCACTGAAACGTTACATCGTAGTATCGCACTGATCATTTGCTTGAATAAATGTCCAATAATACAACCATCTCCAGCAGGGTATAATTTATTTTACCCCTGCCTACTCCTTCTACATAATAACACACTTGTGACATGGTTAATGGTAAACACCCACTAACAACATTGATTAGAATACTAATAGCCATGCAGGCAGATGTTGTGTGTGTGTGTATGTGTGCATGCGTGTGTGTGTGTGTGTGTGTGTGTGTGTGTGTGTGTGTGTGTGTGTGTGTGTGTGTGTGTGTGTGTGTGTGTGTGTGTGTGTGTGCGTGCGTGCGTGCCGTGCGTGTGTGTGTGTGTGTGCGTGCGTGCGTGCCGTGCACACACGTGTGTGTGCGCGCAACGTGTGTGTGACTGACTGACTCGTTACATGGAGGGAGCCTCCTTGATTGAGATGTTATGGGGTAGAGGGACTATGTCCGGGGTCAGGGGTCATGACCTCCTGTCGTGACCCCGGGGTCCTCAGTACACTTAACCCCTCATTTTTATTGACCTGCTCATAGGGGGGGGCTCAGAGATGAATGGACTCCTTCGTTTACTGAATAGGAGGTGCAGAAGAGTCACTGTGGATGTCTTTTTGAAGACACATCGGGGAAAATAGACTCATCTCCATTGCAAAATGAGTAATGCACTTGAAATAAGTGACACTTATTGGTCTTGCAAACCAATTTCTAACATTGGATAGTTGTTGGTCTTTTTTATATTAAGTAGGTTAATAAGCACCAGACAACATCCTCCCCGCAGGCGCACGCACGCACGCACACACACACACACACACACACACACACACACACACACACACACACACAGTAAGCATCATCTGAGGACAATGAGAGCTTCATTCTAATTCATTGCAACATCCCAGTCATGCTCCTATTCCTGGTTTAAGGCACCTTTCAAATGATCACACTGCATTAACGTTATGAAACACAGACCAGAAACTGCATGCGGACTCGTATAGATCATAATAATTCCATAGAGAGGTCGCCTTCTCCCTGAGCCCAGCTTTTGCGTGAATACAAAAACAACTAATCCCCGTATACACTCTTGCGAATCACAATCACAACCTAACTACCGTCTCTTCAGATTCGTCACTCTCCAATTTGCCGCAGCTCCTCGCTTTTCGCTAAATATGAACATATGAGCATAACTATCTCCATCTTGCAAAGTGGCATCTCTTCTCCTCTCCACTCCGTCATCATCACTACAGATGCTGCCTAATTATTTCCATTCCCATCTGGCCATAATTATTCCATTTTGACCTGACAACAGATTCTACAAATGTCTTCCAAAACCATGACAGTTTTCTGAAAAACCTATGTTTCTATGTCAGTGGCTCTCAAACATTTTCATGTCAAGGACCCCCAGAATGATATGTATTTGGCCGCAGACCCCGGTTTTTCCTGGAACCAGCCCAGAAGCAAAGATTTGAGTTAAAAACGTTTGCTCTGAAAGAATATATATTCAAAGTAATATGCCATTAAAGCACCAAACTTATTTGAGTGAATGTGGTGGAATCTTCTCATTGATTCTTAACCACTTTCACTCTAGCAAAAATATCAAAACTACAAGCTTCAAACCTGGTGAAAATTTCAGATCTACAAGCTTAAAACGTGTTGCATTGTGATTTTGAAGACATTTGTAGAGTCTTTTCTCATGTCAAAATGGATTAAACAAAGAGTAACAATCACGTCAGAGAGCCTTTACGGCCGCCCGGGCGGTGGAAACACACGTACAGTAAAACTGTGTCACATCTGTCACTCCATGTGCTTTGAAAAGGGCAGGACATCAGCTCGGGGGAGGGGGGGGTTGAGGGAAATGTCGGCGGGCGGCCAGACAAATAAAACGTGACTGCGTTTCAACAGGGGGCACTACGTTTCTGCTATAGTCTATTGAGGCTGGGAACCCCATTCGGTGTTTTAAGCATTATGTTGTACTCCAGCTGTTGAAAAATAGCAGACCTACAAGCTCGTAGCGCGGCAGCTTGTAGGCCTGCTATTTTTTTTTAAATCATGAAAATGTGTCGCGAATCTTTGAATATATATATTCTTTCACAGCGAACATTTGTGTAACTCAAACATTTCCAGATGGGGGGATCCATCGCACCGCTGACATAGAAACATGAGGTTTTTTCAGACAACCGTTAGGATTTAGAAGACATTTTGTAGAACTTAGTGTCAGGTCGAAATGGGCTCTACACAGAACACCACGAGGACCAGCGTGGCAGGGGACGACGCCACGATGGAGACCGACACGAGGAGGATGAAGTCGATAGCGGTTCGACAGACGCACACACACAGAGAGATGATCCGACAGTAATTGGCTGCCCGGCTGGACCGTTGAGCCCCATGGTGGAG
>NC_139697.1:68027520-68422520 GCF_964188405.1 Protomyctophum parallelum
CGGACGGACGGAGTGCAAAACATACTTTCCCCACATGCCTTCGGCCTGGTGGAGACAACAAAACAGAATTATGCATCAGTATAGCAGTGTCAATAGCACAGGCTCTCTACTGTAGAGTCTACTACACAGTATCAAAAAAATATATATAAATTATCCATATTCACGTGCAACACAGATGTTGCATCTTACTGAGGAGTCACTTTAGTCTTAGACTAGACCTGTGCCTCGTGAGAGAAGAAATAGAAAAGTTTAAAACAATCCTGACCTTCCATTACCGCAATAATATATAGCTTTCTCCTGGCTGAATGATCAAATTAGCTTGGCTTCCTCCTACCTCACGCCTAATCTACTGTATGTTCTGTTGTGTGCAACAACAAGCAGATCTACAAGCTCACAAGGCGCCGCACCAGCGACTCGTTGTGAGCTCGTAGATCTGCTATTGTCAGCGCGCGCGACACCGCCATTTGACAAAGTATAATGGAACGATATAGTGTGGGCTGGCCAGGTGCCACGGGGATGCTTCCCCAGTCATCAGACAGTCTCTTTCTAGGCCACTACAAAGGCTCTGCCGTGGCCTCACCACCAGCACCAGCTCCCGTGGACTGAAAAAGGTCACATTTAATGATCTTGGAGTTGGAATCATGCCATATAAGCCAGCACTTATCTCACAGGAAATATTGGGGATGGCGTGCTATTATGCCCGCGCATGCGTGCATGTGTGCGTGCGACTGTGTGTGTGTGTGTGTGTGTGTGTGTGTGTGTGTGTGTGTGTGTGTGTGACAGGGACGACCCATGGTCTCCGTCCCCTAATGGCAGGCTGAGCGCAAGGCAGAGCCAAGGCGAGCGAGGCCAGGTTGAGGACAGACCAACCGGTGGTTCCCAGGGCTTGGCCTCATGCGCCATGAATAAACATGTTTGGCTTCCCAAAACGCTCCCCGGAATTCTATCAATAATGCATTCTGACTAGCTGGCGATTCCCACTGAATAAATGAGGCAGGCAGCAAGCGGGGGTGGGGGGGGGGGGGGGGGGGGGCAAAGATGTGCAAATGGGGAGTAATGCAGACTGAATTTAACATTGTGTGTCCGTGTCTCTTTGTATAGGTCTCTCTCTCTCTCTCTCTGTGTGTGCGTGCGTGCGTGAGAGAGAGAGTTTCTTATCCGTCTACTCCGTCTTCCCTTCACTAACTACCTCTATAGTGTATATCTTCAATAGAAGCAGTGCCCCTGGAGGTATACCTGCTCTATTCTACACACAATGGCAGATAACACAGTTCTCAACAGCTCACAGCGGGCACCCCCTGACAGTCACCACAGGGTGCCTTTCTTCTCAGTGCTTATTTGAACATCAGTGCGTCACAGATATTTTCCGTAATGCTCAGGTACGGGAGCACTTACGGCCCCCGAGCGATTATCTCAGAGTCTACTGGGTCGTCGCCATTGTGCAAATTAATCACGTTCGATTGTAGAAGAAAAGCCGTATTTGAATTTCTGCACAGAGGGAGTCGCAAACACAATGTTCTGGATGAGGATATCATTTGCAGGGGGTTAACAACTTCCCTGGATTTACATATTAAAATGTTTGGAAATAATTAGCCTGCAAATGCACCTGCATTAATGACTCCCTGACTAATTTGTTTGGTGAATAGAGCAAAGGGTGAGCCCACTTGACCCTGATGAAGAAACAAATGGTCACAATTAGTGAAAGAGGATTAGCACGCACGCACACACGCGCACACGCACACACACACACTCGCCACTTCCCTAGATAGTTACATAACAGAAATCCAAGTATGTATGCACCACAGTGTATTATAGGAACACACACAAGCCATCATGCCATAATATGCCATCTACATTATTTACACTACAACAACTGTATATCCTATGTGTGTGTTATGCAGAATTCTTTCGCATACATGTTTGGATGTTTATTCCCGACGAGAAACTCCAGATCAACGTTGTACGTATACCTGTCACTTACTGTACCTGCTCCCCAAAGAGTTGCCACCAGAACACTATATTGACAGAGAGCAGCATTATACATTCCATTATGGATTATTTATGAATATATTTATTGCGTCATGCTCCGAACCACAATGGAGATCTGAATAACCCATTTAGGCCGGACGCCGGAATTTAAAAAAAAGTCTTCTAAATCCGGAGAGTTTAACGAAAAACCCTCTGTTTCTATGTCAGTGGTTCTCACAGGGTTAAACCCTCTGTTTCTATGTCAGTGGTTCTCACAGGGTTAAACCCTCTGTTTCTATGTCAGTGGTTCTCACAGGGTTAAACCCTCTGTTTCTATGTCAGTGGTTCTCAACGTTTTTCATGTCAAGGAACCCAAAAAACTGTATGTATTTGTCCGCCGACCCCCATCTGAAAATATGTCGTTCCAGGGACGTCCTCCAGAAGCAAAGATTTGAGTTAAAAACATCCGCTCTGAAAGAATATACATTCAAAGATTTGAGTTAAAAACATCCGCTCTGGCCCAGGCCGTAGCGTAACGGTCTGGGCACCGGACTGGTAATCCAGTCGCAGTGTGCCGCGGGTTCGACTCCCGGACCCGACACGGCCTTTACTGCATGTCATCCCCCCATCTCTCTCCCGTTTCCTGTCAGCCTACTGTCTGTCCCTTCAAAAAAATCATAAAAGGCGTAAGCCGCAAAAAAATATCTTAAAAAAAAAAAAGAAAACATCCGCTCTGAAAGAATATACATTCAAAGATTTGAGTTAAAAACATCCGCTCTGAAAGAATATACATTCAAAGATTTGAGTTAAAAACATCCGCTCTGAAAGAATATACATTCAAAGATTTGAGTTAAAAACATCCGCTCTGAAAGAATATACATTCAAAGATTGAGTTAAAAACATCCGCTCTGAAAGAATATACATTCAAAGATTTGAGTTAAAAACATCCGCTCTGAAAGAATATACATTCAAAGATTTGAGTTAAAAACATCCGCTCTGAAAGAATATACATTCAAAGATTTGATTTAAAAACATCCGCTCTAAAAGAATATACATTCAAAGATTTGAGTTAAAAACATCCGCTCTGAAAGAATATACATTCAAAGATTTGAGTTAAAAACATCCGCTCTGAAAGAATATACATTCAAAGATTTGAGTTACAAACATCCGCTCTGAAAGAATATACATTCAAAGATTTGAGTTAAAAACATCCGCTCTGAAAGAATATACATTCAAAGATTTGAGTTAAAAACATCCGCTCTGAAAGAATATACATTCAAAGATTTGAGTTAAAAACATCCGCTCTGAAAGAATATACATTCAAAGATTTGAGTTAAAAACATCCGCTCTGAAAGAATATACATTCAAAGATTTGAGTTAAAAACATCCGCTCTGAAAGAATATACATTCAAAGATTTGAGTTAAAAACATCCGCTCTGAAAGAATATACATTCAAAGATTTGAGTTAAAAACATCCGCTCTGAAAGAATATACATTCAAAGATTTGCGTCACATTTTCACGATCTTGCGCTAAATAAACACCAAAAGGGAGTTCCCGCCCAGAATGGGATAAAGCGAGTGATGTATGTGCATGCAAGGCTAGAGCAACTATAGGGCTGTCTGTCTCTATGGCTACCCATCACAGTAACCTTGAATCTCCCGACTGGAATTAAATTAAGCGATTCCTTTGAGTGACTGCTTTGAAATTAAATGTTCACTTTAAAAGACTTCACTGCAGTGCAGGGTCTATATCCAGAAAAGGGTTATTATATTCATGTTGACATCCCTGGTCTCTATATACGCTGCTAGTATAACCTATAAAGTCATGGAGTCACATAAGAGATGGATAACTAATGTCTGAGAAAACAATCTTCTTGTAATAACTAATCATTTGAGTAATGTGCTCGAACTTTTGAGGATGGAATTGGCGCCCTGTGAAAAATGCCCCCATGTATGGCGTCGAAATTGGCGCTGCGATTGGCCGGGAGGCGTGCCATTCTGCGCTGCGATTGGCCGAGCATGGCATAAGGGGTGTGGCACGGGGGACACCCAGTGGCAGATGCAAATGAGAGAGGGAGCCGAGAGAGAGAGAGGGGGGGGGGGGGGGGGGGGGAGAGAGAGAGGTATATTATATTACAGGATATAATGGATTTTCCTTTTAATTGAGTGATTATGTACCGATTTTGAATGTGAATTTAAGAAGTTACTTTCTGGCCTATGACGTCGTCTATCCTACAAACAATTGAGGGAGCACATTGCTCCTTTAAAGGGAATCTAAATAAATGTTAATGACGTTTAGAAGATTTAGAACACTTTCCTGGGGGTCTTTATGTGTGTAATATGTGGTTTTAGATATTTTAGATTTTAGCAGTGAGCCCAGTGTCTCTGATGTCATCGACACTGGGCTCACTTACTTCTGGAACTACATGTTGTCTCAGTAAGACAGCCCTCCCCCTATCCACAAGGAGGAGCAGCGTACCAAAGCATTATGGGAATTGTAGTCCAGGAATGAGCCCAGTGTCGATGACATCAGAGACACTGGGCTCACTGCTCAAATCTAAAATACAGTATCTAAAACCACATATCACACACTACATCTTCTAAATGTCATTAATATATATTCTGTGTCCCTTTAAGTTCAGTAACTAGAGACATGGGGCTATATATATGGGGCTAATAATATGAAAGAAATATTGTAATGATGATATGTTTAAGACCCCAGGATGATCTAATAAATAAATAAAATCTTGCCCTAAACTTATTTGCCATTTTTTTTACTATTTAAAAAAACCTTTTAATAGTAAATAGTTCAAATAGCTACGTGTAGATGTAGATCGGCTAGTTGAACTATTTTAAAATGATTTTCAAGTAGATGGAGCCTGTGGTCCCTGCTCAGGAACTGGACTGACAACACTGACACAATTTAAAAAGAAACCAATGGAGACAGAAAAGAGATAAATAGAGTGAGAGACAAAGAGAGAAAGAACTAATGGATAAACCAGCCAATCCTCAGTAGTCCATTATAGGGCTGTGTTTGAGTGAATTGGCCATTATTTCCCAGATTGGTTATTGGGCAGCATTGATTTTGTTCCCATTGAGCTGCAGTGAGCTGCAGGGAGGGTGACCCGTGCAAGCTGTCCACCCACTGCCCCGCTACAGAGCCTCCCGCCTGGGTATATATACTCTCTCTCTCTCTCTCACAGCAGCACCACACCCACGCACAATTAATCACCACATGGACAACTTCATATATTTCAATCACAGGATGTTATCTCAGTCACATAGAAACTTGCCACACGACTAGTCCAGTGGTATATTGATTTCACATCGAGGGCCAAAACGACAAAAGCCGTGTCGACGGCACGTATATCATTTCAAGATAAATAATCACGTGTTGTGTGACCCAGGAACCGGCGATAACAATGTGCCGATAGTTTTTGTCTTTAACTTTCTAAATTATCTTCAATCAGCCTCTGTATCTCTCTCCATATCCTGGCGTAAACACATTAATCCTGGTGGCCCGATTTTGGGCAATATTTTGACAGAAAAAAAACACTTTTTCTTTTCAAAAAGAGTGAAAATAGCAGATCTACAAGCTTGCTATAAGTAATGTATTGAGGGATGAAGTGGTTAAGAGAGAGTGGTTAAAGGATTCTAAACATTAGGCATTCGTTTGTGGCATTGATAACAGATTAGTGTAACTATCGCAATCTCATTTTCTCCCCAGTTTGGACTCCTTGAGTGAATCAATGCACCCTAAAGATCTTAGCGGCTGAAACGGGCTTCTCAGTTCTCACTCAAGAGATCTAGTGAATACTGTTAGCCAAAGGGAATATGAAGCCGAATGATGAAGAGGCAGGCCTGCATGTATATAAGTCCATCGGTCTGGACTTTGTTACACATCAGATAGGTTCTTCTCAAAGGATTCATTGTTCTTTCTCATCGCCCCCCCCCCCCTATGGATCTGAGCAGTGAATACGCACCCAATCTGCACTCCATTAGAGCTTTGTGATGAGAGAGCTCGGGAAGAGTGAGGTGTGATCGTGGCGCGGTTGAAATGAGAGAGACAGTAAAATAAACATTACTGATACAGCAGCCAACCACCACTGTGATAAGCCGCTTATCGAGGGGGGCCACAATTTCAAAGGAAAGATGTGTTTGAGAAGGTGCGACCCCCCTCCTCCTCCTCCTCCTCCCCGACACACTCATCATCACGCCTCCACAAGCGTTCATGGAATGAAGCCTGGCGCTTTTATACCATCAATCTATGGGGACAAGCTGGGAAGCAGCTGGATATTTAAGAAACCAGCTTGGTATTCAAAAACACTATTAGTCAAAACTGGCAGAAATGTATGTAGCTTTCACAGAGAGAGAGCGAGAGAGAGCGAGAGAGAGAGAGAGAGAGAGTGAGAGAGAGAGAGAGAGAGAGAGAGACAGACAGACAGTATGGAAGTATGGAAAGAGAGAAAGAAAGAAGATGGGAGAGAAAGAAAGAAAGAAAGAAAGAAAGAAAGAAAGAAAGAAAGAAAGAAAGAAAGAAAGAAATTCCCAGGTCTCTCAGACAACCTTCAGATGTGACCACTCCAGACATCACATAAATGAATATGTTCCATACACCTGACCATGATGTGTGTGTGTGTGTGTGTGTGTGTGTGTGTGTGTGTGTGTGTGTGTGTGTGTGTGACTGTGTGCGTGCGTGCGTGTATGTGTTGTGTTGCGTGCACGTACTGTAGCCATGCACACCGTTCATTGGTATGCACTGACATGCAGACAAAGCTAGGGTTCTCATTAGGGGAGGCATCAAGGTGATCCCGTGACTTAACTCCACCCTACACACAATCACATGGCCGCGCACACGCACACGCGCACGCACACACACACACACACACACACACACACACACACACAGTACACACACATTCCTTACCCATGCCATTACCTCAACCAGACGTATAAGACACAGCAGGGACTCTCCCATTACATTCTGCGTTAATGAGCATCTCTATTCTCCAGCCACACATTAAAACTTCTACTCTGACGGAATACATTACGCATTCACATCACACACACACACACACACACACACACACACACACACACACACACACACACACACACACACACACACACACACACACACACACACACACACACACACACACACACACACACACACACACACACACACACACACACACACCATGACTTATCACAAATAGACCACTGGCTTCAGGCAGACTGAACTAAGCAGTGACAGGATGGAGTCAGCCCAGGAGTCACAGAAGGAGAAAAGCACAGCAGCAAACAGACGTTGAGGAGATGTGGCATTGCCGGGTCTCTCTCTGTGACAGCAGACAACTTCATTGAACACGCCTAGCAGGCAGCTGGACGTGGTTCACTAGTCTCAACCTCAATCGTTCATCATGATAGTATATTTCAAATGATTTATTTCACACTTAAAGTACAAATACGATTATTATTTGGATTAGTATTGTGGTCTTTCCTTCCTGCACACTAATTATTATCTGTATTTAATATTTATCTATCATCTACAGATTTGCAAATGTTTGCATGGAAAATTCTCAAAGTAAGTAATAAGTAAATACATTTTACTTTTGTCAAAGTGTATAGTTAAATCTACATTTCCCCCCCCAAAAAAATTATGTTGCCATAACATTTGGCAAATTTCAAATGCTGCCTCTTCATCATAAGTCATGTCACGGAGGTTTTCGGAGGTTTTTTGCTCTCGTGACAACTCCGATCCACTTTCCCTTTCAAGTCCTGCTCTGGCACAGTCCCACATTACCATTACAAAAGGCTCCCCCCTTCTAAGTGGTTTCAAGTCCTTGCAAGGAACGCGTGTGCCTTGCATCGTGCTGTCAGAGACAGACAATGATAAAGCGCAAAGCCACAGAGATGAATTAGATCAAAAGAGGGGATCAAAGCAAACAACACATGCACATGCACTCACCGTTGGCGCCGGTGAAGTTTCCCCAGTCGAGCAGGGAGCTGTTGAACGAAGGCAGGGACATGTTGAAGAACAGATCGCTGCCGTTGGACGGACTGCGGATGGTGTCGGTGAACAGGTTCATCTGGAGCAGCGTCTTGATCAGATACCGCAGCATCTTGCCTCTCCGTCTGCTGCACAGAGGGTCCTGCAGTCCCTGTCAGTTCCCTTTCCCCTTCTCTCTCTCTCTCTCTCTCTCTCTCTCTCTATCTACCTCCGTCCTATCTGCTTCCTTGGTTGGTGGGTGTGTTAAATGCTTCACCGATAAGCTGTTAGTCCTAAGTTGTGGGCTCAAAGACAGTTCATAGCAAAAGAAACTCAAAATTCAAAAACTGTTTTTTGATGGGGGAGAAATTCCACCAAAGGCCATTGAATGGTAAAACATTTAATAAATAAGAAAGCTGAGGAAAAGAGTCGAATAAAAAATAAAATAAAGAACAGCTTCAGTGATTAATTGGTCAGGGAAGTCAGATGTATGTACCCCATTCTCATTCCCTGTTCCTTATCCTTCCCAGCATCGGATTGTGTTGTTCATTCCTCCCGGGGTCCCTTTTGTTCTGGAATGACATAACTTCACACACACCGTCTGACACTACAAACCCACGAAAAAAAAAAAAAAACCAAACCTCTGGCCGGTGTGAAAGAATCCAGAGATCTGGTGACCCCTCCGGATTCGCTGTGCTATTTTTCGAACCCCTCCCTCTGCATGGCTCCTCCTGTGTCCCTCCCCTCTCCTCCTCCTCCTCCTCCTCCTCCTCCTCCTCCTCTGTGTGATGGGGTCCCCAGGGGAGCAGGTCCTAGAGAGCAGGTGCTGTTGGCAATAAATGAATGTTTAATTATTATATTAACAATCATCCCTGGAGGTTTTGAGTTTAGGGGAGCAGGGGGCGAGTATCTACCTATGCTGTCACTGTTTAACCATACACATACAACCACAATAACGAGAGAACTGTGCACACGTGTGGTAGTGACAGTGTGGACAAACACACACACAAACTCCTGCTGTTTGATCTGCTTTGGTTCCAAAGCTGAAACCATTTTCCTTCCTGCAGCGTCAGCTTCTTCAACTGAAGCCATTATTTGCTTCCTATTCCTACACAGTAAAATCCTTAAGTCTTAACTCTGAAGAATGTATAAATGGAACCAAATCATGGACCCATATTATAACAGTAAAATAACTAAACTGTGTACGGTCCGCATTTTCCCTCGAAAACACGTCTTTGGACAATGTCTAATGGAAGGACATAATCTACACATGCACAACTTGCATCCGATTACAAATGATGTATTATAGAAGTTATGACGTTTAAAAATGTTGCAGATGTGAAGTGGAATATAGACATGATACAAATGATACCGAAATGAACGGGCGTGCTATGATTTAGCTCTCCCGTGTGTCCGCGTGTACATGTTCAAGTCAACGCACATACCTTCAATATAACGTTGAAGCATGCATGCATGTGATCATTTATAGTCTACACATAAACAGTGCATGTGTGGCACGTACGGTGGTCCCATGTGCCGTCAGGAGGGACCCCCCCCTCCGCTGACGGCCACAGTGTGATTCTTATTAGCGAAGCCCGTCCCCCCCATCAGGGCCGTGTCTCACGGCTACAATGGGGGACAAAGTCGCCGTGACGACCCCCGTCCCGCACCCCATTCTTGGGGATCTTTCCGGACTTCCTCATTTTGGGGGGTCTTCCATTCATGGGGGCATCTGTGTGCCAGGCCCATTTCAGCACATAGTCCCATTACGGCCGCTAATGGGCGTATACAATATGGGAGTGGTATGGAAGGAGGTGTTGGTGTTTAGATCGACCGCCACTCCGACTGTGTTATATGCACGCATGTTCTCATGCATGCCTCCGGGGCCTCAACCCTATATACGCCTGGGCTGTGTGTGTGCTCCAGGCTATTTCACCTGTTTGCAACCTGGATGTGCTCTTGGAACCAGTGTCGATACTATGTGACGAGAAATCTCAGTGAGAGAGGCAGATAATAAATAATGGCATACTGTATATGGGCAGTACTATATATAGTGAGACAGAAGCTGTGTGAGTGCGCGTGGCATGCCGCAAAACGACATCACAGGGGTGGGCGAGTGGAGGGAGTATATCTGGTATAGGCCAAGGGAGGAACCAGACGCAGAGGACAGGCCTATAAATATACCATACATACGCAGCAGACCACGGTACGTGCGCGCTCTGCTTGCGCAAGTAAATAGGGACGCCAGCAGGTGGATTAAGTGGTCAATAGATTAAATGGACAACATAATTCACAGCTCCATGACAGCTATAGGTCTCTGACAGATATGACAGACAGAGACACAGCTACAGCTGGTTCCACTGGTGAAAGCGTACAGTATGACAGACAGGCTATATGTATATATATATATATATATATATATATATATATATGACAGGCAGCCACCGTGATCTGTTGCAAAGCTCCCTGTCGTGTTGCATCAGCATGTATTGTAAGTGATGTTCACGTTATCAAGGTTTCAGTATGCATCCTTGGCAGGTACTGTATACGACTGTACGGGTGTGAACAAGCAATTCTCCTGCCTCCTCCTAACTATACGGCGAGGCCTCGTCAGTGCCAAGCTGGCATCCTGACAACAACAACGATATCAAGACTACATTCTGGCCTCGACAGCCCATATACATCCTAACAGGAAACAGGAAAGTCCTGATCTGAATCCGATTGCATTAAACTGACTTTGTCACTTGATTTGCCACTCACTTTATGCATGCGCATACCCTCTATTGCCATTGCGCGCTCTCTCTCTCTCTCTCTCTCTCTCTCTCTCTCTCGGCAGATGGACCCCATCCTATAGAGCCTGCTTCCGCCTGAGGTTTCTTCAGGGGGAGTTTTCCCTTTTGCCACGGTTGTTCCAGGGGGTGTGTGTGTGTGTGTGTGTGGGGGGGGGGGGGGGGGGGGGGGGATGTGCGGGGAGGCTGGTTGTAATGTCAAGTGCCTTGAGACCAACTTGTTGTGATTCGGCATGAGAAAAGACAATCAAATTGAATTGCCAATGAATAATACAAATGCATTCGTATAACTCTGCTGCCCGCCACCTGAAACAACAAATCATAGCCGATGCCGTACGGTGTGATGTTATTTCCAACACAAATTGTATTTTTCTTTCCCCTTCGATCATAAAAGCAGCAGTAATGAGGCAGATTGTGCCACTGCAGAGATGTATGCGGCTATCTTGACATGAACGCATGTGTGCCAGCTTTGCTCCTCAGCCACTCATAATTCTTAATTATGAATCTCCGTGGCCACATCATTTGCCATTATAATGAGGGTCATGGTCTCTTTATTGTATTTTTAACGGCAGTACAAGTGTTATGACTTTCTCCCAACTGAGTCATTCTCATGTTGGGTATCCCGAGGAGCTGTACTGTACCGTGAGCCAAAACTCCTTGTTGATAATTCAACACTGAGAGTGTGCTGGAACCAAATGGACCCGTGAGCGGAATCTGTTTCCGTTTTTGGAGGGGCGCTGCACAGCTTTTGTCCCCACAAAAATGTGACCAGATTTGACTGAGAGACTGCCATCGCGCAAATTACAGCTTTTCACCAGAGGAGAAAAATAATAATTATTTTTTTTTTTCCAAAATGAGTGAATAGCACAGGCAGACTCGTTACATACTAGAGCATGTCTGAAATAAGTGTACGAGCTGAAATCTACATGTAAATATGAAATAAATGCCCAAACATGTTAGAGACCACAGAAGTGAACCTTTCAAGTTTCAAGCCTGTTTTCTCAACTCGCTGTTTTCTGCAAGACATTTACTCTATAAGCCATTATCTCCAAAACTGGTGGGCCAAACTGAACAACCAATATGTACATTTTAAGCTATGATTCCCTGCTTTCATATGACATGAAAATTCACAACGAAATCCAATGGCAGTCCCTCAGTCAAATCTAGTCACAAATGTCCGCAACACAAACATTATAAATGCCAGTGACAATGAAGGGAACATTGAGGTCATCTTGTCCCCACACATCTCTAATATTTCCCACCAACAATGGAAGGAGAAATTAGGTCAAATGTCCGCCAAATATGACGTAAATTTGTGGCATTCTGATTGGCCAGTATGAGATGATATGATTCATGATGATGTACGATGATAAGAGAGCCCTCACACAAATCACACAGGTGTGATTTATTACACACTCTTAAGTTACAAATGAACACAGATGTGTCTGTGTGCCCATACAGGTCAACTCTGACATGTACTGTAGAGAATCCCGACACAAACAATCCCAACACATTCTAGAAGAACCCACCACATATTATTTGTAATTTACATCGTTACCAAATTGCGTGGTTCCTGACTTGGCTGGTGCCCAGTCTAGTCATTATAATAATAAGTTATTGGAATTTGCAATATAGTACAATGGTTTTATCTCATACTTTCGGATTTTGGACTGGTTTTCAAGACTCAGTATTACTTTATTTGTCCCTCAGGAAACATTTCTGTTTGTGTATTTGGGCCATTTGTACTCGATAATGTATATGTTTTTTCCCTTTTTCTATTTAATTGTTTTTTCTTTTATCTTTTTTGTGGTGTTTTAGGGAATGTCAGCTTGCATTCTTATTAACCCATTTCGAGCGTGAACCCCTTATGGTGTTTTTAAGCATTATGTTATGCTTTAGCTATTGAAAAATAGCAGATCTAGTGCTGCGCTACGAGCTTGTAGGTCTGCTATTGAACGTTTTTAACTCAAATCTTTGCTTCTGGGGGGAGGTCCCTGGAACTACATATTTTCAGATGGGGGTCTATGGCCAAATACAGATAATTCTGGGGATCCTTGACATGAAATAGTGAACTCCACGGATATAGAAACATATTTCAGAAAACTGTCATGATTTAGAAGACACATAGCGTCTAAATGAGTTGCAAATCAACGCATGCAAAGCCATGTCTACGACACTAGGACCTCTACTGGAAGCATGCATAACCAATTTCATGCAAATCCATCAAGGGAGGGCGGGGGGGGGGGGGGGGGGTTGGTTTAGTTTAGCCATTCATAGTAGTTATGAAGATGGATGCATAGGCCATATAAGGTCAGAGTCACTCTGGATGTCTTTTTCATTATGAAACTTGTTGTGAGTTTCACAACCAAAGCTTACAATAAAACGTTTGACCCCTGAATACATATTGTAATTCTGACATTTCCCTTATGGACTTGTTGTTTTCCGTTTAAATGACAAATACAAACTATTTAGCATTATCCTCTGTTAACTTGCTGTGCACAAAAAGCGAAACACCAAACGTTATAAACAACCCAACAAGCCTCATCTTGGCCATCTTATTTATTGTAATGAAAATGACTGTAGAACCTTGATTTGTGTTATATTGTAATAATGATTGTAAAATGCAGACCACATGAACGCAGCATTTTGACATGGGACAAACAGTAACCATGTCCAAAACCTTACCAGAAACGTAACCAAAATGTATCCCAACCCTAAAACAAACAACTTGAACTAACCTTAAAATAAAAAACACATTGTCAACATCATTGTTTTGATGAATTGAACATGGTGGAACCCTCTTGTAAACAAGTGTAATGCTTTATTGGGTCGTCCACTCACAGCTTGAAATGTACTGTAATTCTAAACTGTTAATACATATTTCAATCAATCAATCAATAACCTCACTCACAGACAAATCATGAAAAGAACCACACATGAACTCTTTCGAATAATAAGCATGTGTGAAATAAAGTCGGAGAAACACAACCACCTCCAAAGTCGCTTACGATTCTCTCCGTGAGATGGATGTAGGCTGCAAGCCATACCACTGGAAAACATAATATTTAAAAATCCTTGAAGATTATAGTTTCATATTCAGTGACAGCCGAGCACCACGTTGATAAGTCCTGCACGTTTTCTGTTCTTATTCTGGTTCTCCTTCCTCTAAAGCCTCACAATATGACAGTCTGGCTGCTATGAACAATTCCTCTCCCACACCCACAGAGCCTTCCGACAATTAGCTGGACTCAATTAAAACGCAAAGCACGGAGAACTAATAAAGGCTACTGACAGAACTGCATGCATGCAGAAAAGCTTGCAGACAAGAGCCATTCTTAGGATATTTTCACATCAGGTGTAACAAACGAAGCCCAGCATTAATTAATCAATTTTGTGGCGGGAACCCCTTTTGGTGTTAGCATTATGCTATGCTTTAGCTATTGAAAAATAGCAGATCTACAAGCTCATAGAGCGCCACAAGGTCTGCTATTTTTGAAAAATCAAAGAACGACTGACATAGACACATAGCTTTTTCAGAAAACTGTCAGGATGTAGAAGACATTTTTAGAATCTGATCTCAGGTCAGAATGGGTTAAAGGAGCTGGAAGGCAAACAATCAGCGAGATATTCAGAGATTGCGAAAACTTTCCTGCAAAAACTGCAGATCTACAAACTCACAGTATCACGTGTAGCCTAGTGTAGAGATCAGCTATTTTCATCAGAGATTTGATGTATAGAAACGAAGGGGCTAATAATAGCCCCCTGGGGGAGCCAGGTCAATACAGTATAAAACAATAGTTATATTGTTATTGACTCATGCTATGAAGATTAAGGATGTCCCGATAGCTTTTTTTTGTTCCCGATCAGATCCCGATACCACAATTTCTGTTAGCCGATAGCGAATACCGATACCAGTGTTGTGATCTCGTGTTGTGTTTATAGCTATCCAGCTATATATATATCTGGTGTTATGTTTATAGCAGACTCCTCACTCAAATGTGCACTTGCAGTTTGGGCAAGTCAAAAGCAAACTCCACAAGCAAACTCCAACATTGTATTTACCTGCCATAGTGTCAATCCCTTACGCCTGTGTCGGATCGGTGGTTAGATTGCCATATTCACCGATACCGATACGACCCGATATGATCAAATAAGGGCCGATACGGATACAGTATCGCGGCATCTCTCTCTAATGAATAATGCATGTTATTAGAACATTTACATAAAAGCCGTGTTGATGTTTGCAATAAAAAAACTGTAGCGTTGAAGCCGCGCACTAGCTCATAAAACAAACAGAAGCGATCCCGTCTTTAGAGCATGCGTACCGTATGCCGGGGTATCCGTGCGTCTGGTGGTGTAGCCGGTACCGTTGCCATACACTGGATCTTCCCAGACGCGCTGTACGCGCCGCGCAGTAAACTCCACGACACAGACGTACGCGCAGATGCGCTCTGTGTAGCTCGGCCGTTAATCCATTTGGAGTTTTTAAACTGTTACTGTACCGCTGTACTCTTAAAGATGTCAATAAACCGTTCAAGAATCAATCAAGCTGGTGTGCCTGGGTGTGAAATGAGGTGTGGTTTATAATGACTGAGTTGTCGTGAACAGCGAGACACGATAGTACTGTAACTGGATCTAACAGTACAGTAACTGGATCTATACAGTACAGTATCTAGATATACAGTACAGTAACTGGCAGCACCTGCAGACAGAGCAGCATCAGAGAGGTAGCGATGCGTCACAGACAGTCACCACACGCACCCACAATGCACCAGTTTGGAACATCTGTGGTCCAGGTCTGGCTGTGAGGTCTGCTCAGTTTCACTGTGGCAGTTTACCCCTGTGGGAGCGTCTAAAGCTAACCCCCGCACACACACACACACACACACACACACACACACACACACACACACACACACACACACACACACACACACACACACACACACACACACACACACACACACACACACACACACACACACACACACACACACACAGAGAGAGATGGGTATAGTGGGGCCAACAATCTTCGGCCAGGGACCCTATACCAGGCTGCAGGTGTATGAGCACCCCCCCACCCCCCCCCCTCTCACAGCTAGATCCACAACTGCCACAGGGGGAGGGGGTGTCAGTAATTGGGAATGTTTTTTTTTGGCAACTAAGCACAGTTGGCACAGTACATCATTAGACCTGGGCATCCGCCCGCCACTGCCCATATGCCAACGTGGCGTAATTGGTGCATGGTTCCATCCCCACATTCAAGTCGACGTGTAGGGAGGGCTGTGACAGGCAGGCCCTCTTGATCGGGACCAGCCTGCACCGTCTCTGTCTCCCCATGGGCAGCTGTGTGTCCAACTGTACCTCACAAAACTAGCACTCCAGGAGGAAACCCTCACTGCCCCCCCCCCCCCCCCCCCTCCCAATGAACTAACTCAACCCAACAACACACACATGCATTGAGCGGTGGTGGCTCAGGGGTAGAGTGGCCGGAAGTTCGATCCCTGTGGGCTCCCCCAGAGTTAGTGTCGAAGTGTCCTTGAGCAAGACACTGAACCCCTAATGTGCTGGTTGGTTCCCTGCATGGTTTCCGCCGCCCATCGGTGTATGAATGTGTGTGTGAATGGGTGAATGTGATGCACAATCTATGAAAGCGCCTTGGATAAAGGCGCTATATAAATGCACCATTTGCCATTTTACCATTGAAATCTGGTGGCCAGTGCTGGTCAAAGGCGCATGCAATGCCGGTCAGGAGGTCAGGGAGGCATTTCCGATCACATCTGCGGTCTCGTAGTGAACGGGGTAACTGGGAAGGACGGGGCCAATATGCTTTCAGTCAGGGGGATTAGCTGATCTTCAGTATAATCCTGTATAATAGTCAGGGGAGAAGAAGTCAAACAAAAGCACTAACTGCACCCCTCAGCCCGACACAAAACCCAAAAGCAAACTTGGAATAATTGCTTAACAATCACACAATTAGCCACAACCTCATGGATATTAAGTAGGACATAATTTGCCCCCCCGTCAGACATTTGCATCTCATGAATTCCTCTTTGCGCCTCTTCTTCTCGTGCTCACTTCAACCTCTCCTTATTTTAATAAAATGTCATATACAGATAAAATGCAGATGCATGCAAAGTGTTAATTTAAATATGCATTAGAACCTCCTTCACCAATTCAAATCAGAGGGGTTAATTTTGCAAGGTCCATTGTGTGTGTGCGTGTGCGTGCGTGAATGCCTGTGTGCGTGTGTGTGTGTGTGTGTGTTGGGTCAGTATTATCCAGCCCGACGGCAAATCTGTGCAAGTTTCAGGTACCACTCCAACACTGACCCTTTGCACCCCACTACGGAGAGACATTGCTGTGACTTGCCTGTGAAAAAGAACTCATATGCCACTCAAGGGATGGGTTCGCATCATTCTCACAATCAATGCATGCGGGGACCTTCAGAAGACTAGAGTTCAGTCCAATCAGTGCTTCAGAGAGAAAATATTGCAGTTCAAGAGTGAAGAGGACTGCGTTATATTGATTGAAGGGGGCGGGGGGGGGGGGGGGGGGGGGGGGGAGATGGGTTATTTGTCAGCCTTGATATTTGAGGGAGGGGAGAACTTGATTGCTTTCCCACTGTGCAGTTTGCTGTGTTGCAGCAAACTTCAAAGCAGCCGGCCGCCCAACCCATTCCAGGTGGAGGGGAATCTGGGAGAGAAAAAAATCAATGACATGAAGCGCCAATCACATGCTTATATCACCTGCAGAGATTTGGCCTGTTTTCCATTCATAACTATGCAATAATAAACTTGCCAAAATGTCATGCAAATGAGATGGAAACTATTTGAACTATACTGTTAAATAAATGTGTATGTAAATTGTATGTAATGTGGCTCAAACGTTGCTTGGGCGGGAACCCCTTTTGGTGTTAGCATCATGTCATGCTTTAGCCATTGAAAAACAGCAGATCTACAAGATCATAGCGCGCCACCGAGTGGCGCGCTACGAGCTTTTAGGTCTGCTATTTTTGAAAAATCGAAGAACGAACATAGAAACATAGCTTTTTCAGAAAACTGTCAGGATGTAGAAGACACTTTTAGAATCTGATCTCAGGCCAGAATGGGTTAAAGTCTTGCTTCTGTACCGTACAGGCTGGCAGTATTATTTTTTTTTAAATTATTAATGTTCACTGTATAGAGGATCTTGCCTACGTACGTGCTAAAGACCGTGTGTGCGAACCATTTTGAACAACTAACATTTTGAACAACAAATAGCAAGCAAACTAGATTCATAAAACTGCAATTTGTTCCATTTTTGCAGGTGAAACCAGGTTAGACATGGACGGGTGAAAGAAACCCCAGGTGTGTGTGTGTGTGTGTGTGTGTGTGTGCTGTGCATAC
Organism: Protomyctophum parallelum; assembly: GCF_964188405.1. Taxonomy (NCBI): domain Eukaryota; kingdom Metazoa; phylum Chordata; class Actinopteri; order Myctophiformes; family Myctophidae; genus Protomyctophum; species Protomyctophum parallelum. The sequence goes on from NC_139697.1 coordinate 68,045,658, forward strand.
CCACTGAGGTGTGTCATGCGTCAAACATCTGCAGACGTTGCTAAACCAACGTGGCATCGTGCGCCAGCGGCCACGGGCCCCGCCCCGCCCCACCCCACCCCACCCCACCCCACCCCACCCCACCCCTATAACCAGCCAGCTGGGTACCTCTCCTCCGTCCCCACTCGCCTCCCCTCTTCTCTCTGCAGGGTTTGATGAGCCCAGGCACAGTAACAGGTAGTCTCCCCAGGTGCTGGGGGCGTCCTCCATGCAGCTCACTAAGCTATCACACACTGGCCTGACAAAGCTGTGCTTAATTAGCCAAAAGAGGGGAGTTATATACCGCTGGCCAATGATGGGTCAGTATGAGAGCGATGTATGGAGGGATGTTAAGGTGGGGGTCTGGCCGCTGAATTATGGATTTAACCATCTGGCCACGCGGGGAGGAGTGGGGCGAGGGGAAATGATACGTCTGATGGATGCCTTTAACAAAGATGTGGGGATGTGTGGGGGGGCGTGTCTGCCATCACAAGCTGAATTACAGCTAGCGTGACTGAGCTATTGTGTGGCATGATGGCTCGGCTATTCACAGCTGGGGCAGCCCAAATTGTTCTTTTATACTCTTTTATTCTTCTTTATTGAAGCCTGAGGGGCTTGAGAAATGATTAACAGATAGCTGAAACAAGATGGACTCGTTGTTAACCTTTCCCTCTTAATTTAGTCCCCGTCCATTTGTTTTCACTCCACAACGCAAACCGGGCACAGCTATAGGCCTCGCTTGGTTAACTGTGTCAACAGAGGGCAGGCCGAGGGGAATTAGTTGGGATAACATAGGTCGGTCCTCCTGTATGGCCTGGTCATGTTGTCGAGCCAAAAGAGGATTGTATGGTCTGCTTTCGCAGTGAATGGTAAAGGACAAGCAGAACACAGTGTCAGTGCCAACAGCATCCCAGGAACAAGACTGATAGGGTATAATACTAATAATGGCCTGCATGGCTCCCACGTGATCTCAGACTTCAGGTTCTCAGTCTATAACTATGAAGTATCTGATGTATGCGGAAGAGCCTGGTACGTGGCTTGAAACGTTACCAATAAATTCAGATAACGAGTGTGTGCCGGCAGATTTCATTTATTTTCACACATCTACAGTATGATGTATGATATATGACACCAAACGTGGACAACATTTCAGCCTGATCCGACCACCCTTCACTTCCACTATAAAAATGTAAGATAATGTTTTTTGTAAAAAATATAAAACATATGTGGAAGGAAATACAGTGCTGATCGGTCCAGCCGTTTGCGAGATTAGCCCTAGACAAACAACTTAACAGACCCTCTTCTAGATGGCCCGGAGCCAGCTACAGAGCCACTCCTTTAAAAATGTATCAACCCTTGCTTTTCTTTATCCTTATCCTGTACTGAAACCTCCGACAGTGCAGCAGCGCTGTTAGAGCCCAAGCGACCGACAGAACAAAAAGAAAAAGTTGAGCGAGCCAAATCTCTCACCACGTTCAGCCGCCCACCAATCGCCACTGTGCTCAGCCTGTGTTATTCTTTCTCCATCTGGTGTCCATTTTGCGGCCTACCGCGCTTCTCCCCCTCGGGGAGGCAGGGGGCCAAGAGAAACCAAACCAGGGCCTGCTTAACAAAGCCTCTCAAAAGGGGCACCAGTCCCTTGCCTATACTGCCTTTCCATAAACTCAACGTGAGGGCGTTTGCATAGCAATTAGGGCAGAGAGATGAGTGAGTCTTTTGCAGCCGCCCCGCTGGCCTTCCTCTGCATGGGTGAAGGCTGAGCTCCAGCTACTACTGCTCTCTAAGATCTCTCAGACTGGAGTCATTAACTCGGCCAGGCCGCTGGCAAAGGACTAATCGTTTGTCAGGAAATGACAGTAGTAATTTGGCTGTGAAAAAGGCACTCTTTTTGATGCTCCTGAGATCAGAGACCGTCTGTCTCTGATCTCAGGAGCATCAAAAAGAGTAGCTTTTCACATTCATAGCAACCGGAGGTGTTTTCAGGTTTAAGAAGGCAAGATGGCCAACTGCAGAGAACTTTACGAGGTGATGTAAAGATGACGTCATTACATGTTTGTGTTTGTTCAACTAATAAGTAGGACACTTTGATATTGTTAAATAGAATGGCCTGAGCTGCTTTAAAGGGATAGTTCAGATTTATTGAACTTAAGTTGTATGAAATACTTGCCATTAATATAGTGGTTGCAACTGTATTAATTGATTGCCCGAGTCCCGTGAGTTCCCGGGAGTTCTGCTCTGGTTTTGGTGAAATATCAAGTAGTTCCGGTCATTTTGTGGTGGGCACTGGGGGCCACGCAGTAAAGGTAAATTAATCCACAAAACTAACGTCATTTGTATTGTTGACCTATTTCTAAAATATTAGTGCAACTTTCGTTCTTTTTTACCCCTCTATCACACAGAACCGTTTTTTGTGTCCATATAATGTGCGCCATATAATGTACGCCCAAAAAAAGTTCCATGTGATGGAGGGGTCAAAGTTGAACGAAAGTCGCGCTAATATTTTAGAAATATGCCAACAATACAAATTACATTTGTTTTGTGGATTAAATTACTTTTACTGCGTGGCCCCCCTGTGCCCAGAGCAGAACTCCCACCACGGGACTCGGGCAATCAATTAATACAGTTGCAACCACTATATTAATAGCAAGTATTTCATACATAGTTCAAAAAATCTGAACTATCCCTTTAAGGTTAACCGGGGCAGGCCAAATAATAAAAAACTAGTAGATCAGTGGTTCTCAAAGTGAGGTAACAGGGGGTCCCCATGGCTAAATGTGTTCAACCAGTAATCACTTTGGCTATTCACTGTAGAAAAAAACCTTTTGCACACCTAGAAAGCAGGCGTCTGCACAGGTGCGTAGGCCAGTGGACATCAATGAGAGGAATAGAATACACACGCACACAGTGTATTTGCTCGGTGCAGAGCTCGACAGTGCGACCAGGTACTCTCATTTGCTACTAAAGATAGCACCGTGCAAGTTGTAAAATTCAATTTGTAGCACCGGTGCAACTACAGGATTTGACCGTTCAATCGTGATCAAGACAATGCTCGATACAGCAAGTGCACATTCTATAGTCGCAGTTCTATACCTACATTTATTCCCCCTTATAAAGAACCCTTGCTTAGCGTTTGCTAGCAAAGCGTGTGCGCACTGCGCAGCGTGAATGATAATACGAATGACCGACCTGGCTGGATACATATCAGTCAGTGGTCCATCCATTGTGTGACCTGCATAATGAGCAACGAAAAAAAGGCAAATATCTGTTCCCCCCCACCACCTCCTTCCACCACGCCGACTCGCCGAGGTTTAGTTTGTCCGACCTCCTTCTGCGTAGCAGACTATATAGCTTAGTAAGTCAGTAGTCTACTGTAGCTGATATGTCCGATGTTCTGTCTGAACTGAACTAATTCACCATCGAGCAGCCTCTGCACTGAATGTGACAATGATAGAACAGCATGATCAAAACGGATAGTCTGTCTCTGTCTATCCATGATCCATCCATCCATGAGCAACATATTATCTATCTATCTATCTATCTATCTATCTGCATAAAAAACGAAGTATTAGCGTAAAAACAAATTGATTATACAGATTATATGAAAACAAACATAACAATGATATCATGATTGATATAAATATTTGGTGATACTTGCTGAAAAGATAGTGATATAATATTTTGCCATATTTCCCACCCCTACCTCATATCACTTTATTAAAGAAAAATCACACCCATGTGAAGTGAGGAGCGCTCTTACATCATCAGAAATCATCTCATACGGCCAATCAGAATGCCTGTTGCCGGTGATTGGTTAGCTGATTTGCTCGTTTACATATGACATACATTTTCCCTTCAATGTCAATGGCATGTTTAATTTATGTCAGATTTAGTCTAAATTCGACCTAATTTCTCTGTTCATTGTCAATGGCAAATATTGAGACGTGTGGGGGACAAGATTTAGCAGACATTTGACCTGAATTCCCCTTTCATTGTTAATGGTAAATTTTGAGATGTGTGGGGACAAAAGTTGTATATAGGAGGGGCTAGCAGTGCACCCCTCAAAAACACATTATTTGAAAACATTTCATCGTGCCCCTATAATCATTTGTGTGCTACTAGATATTTCAACTTAGTAGCACACGTGCTACTTGGAAAAATGCTAAGCGTCGAGCCCTGCAGGGTACATGAGTATTTTCTTTTTAATGCAACGCTTCGGTCCCTCCGGACCTTCTTCAGGCATACTTTGGCTATTCAAAAATGGCCAAGCTACTTAAGCCCACAACGTGTTGCATTGCGACATGGTGTGGAAAAACAATTGAATTAAGCAACTTTCACCGATATTTTATTTCAAGTTCTTCCAAGTTCCAGTTCAGCGAAAGCTTGATTTCACTGAAAGAAGCTCCTAGTTTTGCATTGCTGTAGCGCTCAGTTCAATATACCACGGTAAAAGTTTAATTCTGCACCAAAATGTATGTGTTTTCCACACAATCCGCTAGTTCTGTGCATCCAGACTTGAGTTCAACGGACAGGCGCGCACGCACGCACACAACCGCACACGCGCACGCACGCACACACACACACACACAGACACACGCCACACACACGATGGCATTTGATACACTCATTATAGAACAAAGAGATGATTCCCCCCCCCCCCCCCCTTTAGTGACCCTTCCCAACAAGCGCCCTGTATCTTCCCAGCATGCACAACACTAACTCTCCCTGACACAATGCAAGGCGCAAAATCTAATTAAGCTGCAGAGCGTTTCATTGAGATCATTAGGACACGCTTGTTAAGATTTGATGCTCGATCGTCTCTCAGGCTTGCGGTGTGGTGGTAATCCTCTCAGAGCATATACAGATCGGAGAAGCAGACGTGGAGATGCGTGATATTGAAATGTTGCCCCAACATAATGATGACTGATTAATATGATCGCATGGTGAAATTGAATGATGATTGATATTGAAATACAAAATTGAGTACAGTTTCCACATATACATCTTCTATGCAGTATAACTGTGATTCTGGGTGCAATGTTTAAAAGACATTCTAAAACGGGTAGTCCCAATACTTCATTCTGATTGGCTGGTTACCGTCACGTGACCGGTGTAAATTTCACCGATAACCCACTGCTTCAATCACTTTGTATCAAACTGCAGCCTTGTAGCTGAACTGGGGAAGGGGAGCGCTTGATTGCTTTACAAACGCATGCCGTGCGGGCGCTAAGCACCGCCCTGGCTGGGAGGTAGAAGACCCTCCGCTTCGCGTCGGGTCTTCGTTCGCTCCCAGGCAGTGTAAAATACCCGGTAACCTGAGACCTCTCGTGGCTTATTGCTTAAGTATAGGCCTACATTCTTATTACCTGATTTAGTAGGCCTACTGATGCATATTTAGTTCGAACAACTTAAATGTAGTATTGTTTTACCAACTTGTCAAACCTTTTGAAAGCTTTGCCAGAAAACACTGATTGAATCATATCAATCATCATCACAAAAGTATTTTTCAGCTTCACATTCAAACAGAAATGTTGATATTTTAACATTGGTTTCATACAGATATAGCAGTTTTAAGGCCTTATGACAGATTCATTGTGCATCAGTGTCGATTTCGTCGACTAATACTATGACGAAAAATTTTCGTCTACTACACTTTTTCACTGGCGAAAACCAAATGGAAACTAAATGAAAACTAAGCTATGATGACTAAAAGTAAGATATTGACACTTTTGTCAACAAATAAAAACCGGGACTAGTGGACAAAAGATCCAGTAAGACACAAGTCCTTTTACACTTGGTTTGCATGCTGAAAATAACCGATCAACAAGCTCACAACACGTTGCGCTGTCGACTAAAATCTTATATTAAGTCGACTAAACCTAAAACTAGACTAACACTAAGACATTCCAGGTGACTAAAATATGACTAAAACTAAATTAAGTTTCATTCATAAGACTATGACTTGAACTAAAATAGAAATTTGCTGCCAAAAACAACACTACTGTACAACCCTATAGAAGTAATAATGTGTACCAGCTTCAACCTTTTGTAGATAATACAGACGAATAATAATGGGCAAGTCCAACTTTTAGCATTCTACGTTGTGTTAAAGGTATATTCAGTGATTTCACTCAAAAAACCTTAGGTTTCGTTTTTGGCTGTGGGACCCAGCCTTTCGTCCAATCAGGATAGAGAGTCAAAAACGAAACCTAAGGTTTTTTGACCCCCAGGGGTTAACTGGGGACAGGGAGGAACTCCTTATATGGCCAGCACACTCTATAGTAGGGAGGATTATCACAACAAAACAAAAAAATAAGTGATATTTGAATTAAGTGAAATCACTGAATATCATACTATAATTCTAACAATGTCTGTCTGTCTGTCTCTCTGTCTGTCTGTCTGTCTGTCTGTCAGAAACACCGCCTTATCTCCTCATTGCCTGCACCAATCACTCCCACTTTTCACACAGGCATTGACCATATGAATATGGAGGTCTTAACGAAGCCCTTTTTTCGATTTGACACATTCATTATTAATAATGAATTTATTAGTGAATTAAAAACGCACCGGGCGCAGTACCCCCTACGGCTACAAGGGGGGGGGGGGGGGCAAATATCTCACAACGGGTAAGGGCTAGTACCTTTAATATGTCGTCTCTGTCGGGTGGAAACCTCATATATGTCCAAAAAACACAGAATATGGAGTTAAGAGGTTTCTGCCAGACAGCAACGATGTGTATTGCAGTGGTTCCCAAAGTGCGGTCCTTGAGGGAGTTCCAGGGTCCATTTGGTTCCATTTGTACACTCTCAGAGTTAAATTAACATTGATTTTACAATATAAATTGGGGGTCCCAGAGATAGAAATGCCATTAAATGGGGGGTCAGTAGCCTAATGCATGTCAAACTGGGGGGTCCTTGAAATTAAACGGGTTGAGAATCACTGCTACAGCTGTATAAATCTTCTCTCATGGGGGTCCCTGGCATATATTTTCTAATGGGGGTCCGCGGGGATAATTAGTGCCAATTTGGGGGTCCTTGACATGACAAAGTTTGGGAACGATACAGAGATCATTGTTTTTCCATGCAGGCACAGCAGCCAGACTTTATAATATTTGATCAATCGTCCATCACCCGTGGTTTTGTACCAGGAAAAAAGCTTTTTGTTTTCAGAAACAAAATGTTGTCTGTAGCCTATATCCCCCAGAATTAAAATGGATATATGATGAATGAATGATAAAAGTTTGTCTTAAAAATAATTATTGGTTAAAAAAAACCTAAAAAAAAAGCCTATTTGGAACCATTCTCAGAATATTGCAATCTGAACCAGCATTCTATAAAGCATACAGTCATACATACATATTTGTCTGGTCTAAGCAATGAGTGATTCCTGTTCATTGGACGGGGCAGGCCTTTAATTACCCAGGAATCCTCAGGGGAGCCATTACTGCGGGGAATCTCGCCCCTCTTTATTAGCCCATTTTAATATTGGCTGAGAATAGGGATACAGGGCTGGGGCAATTTGGTTTCCTCAGTAGGGGGCACTTTTATCTAAGCATAGCGCCCACCAGCATGGTGAATATGCATGCTGGGCTATAGCTGTGGGTTGTGGGGTGGTCCCAGTCTAGAGTGTGTGGACGTTGTGACAGGGGGTGATGTATGACCCAGGCCGGCCGGGCATCATCTGTGGTTCCTCACACGCAACAAAAGAGACTGAAAGGTCCATAGAGGGTTTAATGATCAGAATGTGGTAACATAGCAATGGAAGATGGAGAAAGCTTTTGTTGACGAGGAGTTGACTACAATGCACATGCATCCTAGTTGACTTCATTAAAAGTTTGAAGTTATGTCACTGTTCACGCCACATATATATTGGAACAGTATGATGGATGGTATATAATGTTGTGGGGAAAGTGTATGCACATATTAAGACCAGCAATGGAATGAATGTCTATATAAACTTTAAACCTACACATATACTGACCTCAGATATAATGCTTTTAACAACAATGTACTCTTTCACAGGAGTCACTAATAAAATGGGCATATTCAAATACTAATTTGAATGTGACATTGGAAGTACAATTTATGTTATCCTATTTTCTTTGTATTCATTTCATCTTCTCAAAATGAATAATGGATAATTTCTATCAAAGTCACTTAATTCTCCCATACTGTACCTACTGTATGTTGGTGAAGGGTGAACAGTAACTCACGTCAAAGTAATCCCTCCAAGGACAAACCTGATCTCGCCAAATCTCCCCACACGCCATTTTAACCCATTTAGACCGGAGGACGATTATATAATAATCTATATGACAGTTTTCTGGAAAACCCATGTTTCTCTGTCAGTATAGTTCTCAAACAATTTCATGTCAAGGACCCCCAAAAATATATGTAACACCCATCTGAAAATATGTTGTTCCAGGGACCCTCCCAGAAGCAAACGATGAGTTAAAAACGTTCGCTCTGAAAGAATATATATTCAAAGATTTTCACGATTTTTAAAAAATAGCAGATCTACAAGCTCGTAGCGCGGCACTCGGTGCCGCGCTACGAGCTTGTAGATCAGCTTTTTTTTCAATATCTAAATTATAACAATGCTTAAAACACCAAAAGGGGGTTCCGGCTCAGACTGGGTTAAAAGCCATTTAAATTAAAAGTGACACAGGAAGGAGGGAGGGCATTTCACTTCAAAACTTCTCTATCCCTCTATATATCCGCCCTTTATCCGAGCAAACATTGATAACGTGGCTTCAGTTGTACCATTTTTTGTGTGTGACTCAGCTGTTCATTTGAAAACGAGCCAAAAATCTTTTGACAAGAATTGTCTCATTACCAACCCTGATTAATGAATGTACTGTATCTCACCGATCGCGTTGTGGATGGTGGGATTAAGTGTGGATTGGAGAGACTGTGACGTAACCTTGTGGAGACGCTTCGTCTGGTGTTAAAGTGTCTTCAGCAGGGCTATCCACTCAGATACACAGTAGCCTAACGTCTCCCAAATGCAATTACATCAGGGGATTATATTCTTACCGGATACCGGGATATAAGCTTGAGATTCCCCTTATTTTCTTCTCTCTCTACCCCCCTTCCCCCCCCCCCCCCCCCCCCTCCCCCTATTTTGTGCAGGAGAAGTGGGAAATTATTGATAGCTGGTTGCGCTGTTCGCTGGGGCTCTGTTTTGTTTCATCTCACATGCCTGGTTGGTACCGTTTCCCGTGTTTCAGAGGCATATATTCTGACCTGAGATCAGATTCTAAAAATGTCTTCTACATCCTGACAGTTTTCTGAAAAAGCTATGTTTCTATGTCAGTCGTTCTTCGATTTAAAAAAAATAGCAGACCTACAAGCTTGTAGATCTGCTATTTTTCAATAGCTGCTAAAGCATAACATAATACTAACACCAAAAGGGGTTCCCGGCCAAAATGGGTTAAGAAAAAGGAATGTGGGAATCTGTTTTTGTCGAGAGGATCTACTTTGTTTGCATTGCAGGGTGTTTGGTGACGATGTGTAATCTCTCAAAACAGATTCAGAGATCCGCAAATTTAATTTCAAAGGAGAGGGGAACAAAAGTTATATTTTTTGCTGATGGGTTCCCAGATTGGGTTTTTTTGATTGATTGATTGAAATATTTATTAACAGTTTGTAGAATTTACAGTACATTTTAAGCACAAACTCAATACAAAGACTGTTAACTGTGAGTGGACGACCCAATTAAGCATTACACTTGTTTACAACAGGGTCCACATTGTTCAATTCATCAAAACATTTAGAGACATACAAACATTTAGAGACATACAAATAGACATTTCTGACGTGACGTGACGTGAGGTGAGGTGAGGTGACGTGAGGTGACGTGAGGCAGTGATTTAAATAGATTTTCAATGTAATGAGTCCCGGGATGCAGGGGTGGTCTTTTAGATGAGTCCCAGGGACATTTTATGAGTCCCACTTCAACGACGTTATAGGAGTCATATTTTGCCATTATTACAAATCGCAGCATTTAACTCTGCACGGCCAGTCGAAAGAAAATCACACTTCTCATCATGGTGCACAGCAAATTATATGGCCAGCCATTTCTGATATTGAGAGAACATGTTGGACACTAGACAGACAGACAGACAGAGCAACCTTTTCAGTACTTCTGATTTAAAGTCTATACAGTAACAGTACCTGTGTCCCAAAGCTAGAATCCATTCCAGCGTTTATCCTAGAATAACCGACAGCACACTACACAGCTTGACCATAATGGGAAAGGTGCTCCTCCTCTGTCCACAGTGAGTACAGGGGAGAGGAGGACACATGTGTGGCTGCATTCGAGGGGGCATTAAGAGATCCACGTTAATCAAAGGCAGAGGCTCGAGCGGGATGAGGGGGGCAGCACAAAGGAACTCCGCTGGGTGCCACAGAAGCCCCTCTGCTCCTAACCCCTTTTAATTAGACTCACAGCGGGGACACGGCCCCGGCACACGTGTGCTGCTCATCACTCACAGAGAGACACACCAGCACTTATATGCATGCACAGATACTCATAAATTGACAATCGCGCACATTGTCTACTTCATTACCCCGCTGCATAAATAGGTCGTTTTCATTTCCATGTCTTTTGGCTTTAAGGTGCGCTCCCCTGTAGTCAGACCCTGTAAGTGTCCAGCCAGCACAGTGCAGGGTACTGTGGTGTAAGATGTGTCACGGTGTTGTTTTTGGCAGCAAATTTAGTTTAGTTTTCATTTAGTTTTAGTCACATTTTAGTCACCTGGAATGTTTTAGTGTTAGTCTAGTTTTAGTCGACTAAATATCATAAGATTTTAGTCGACTAAATCTACAGTTGATTTAGTCGAACAAAATGTATTTTGGCGGGCCTTGATGCCGTCGTAATGACAGGTTTGTTTTCACTTGCTGAAAATAGACGATCTACAAGCCCACAACGTGTCGCACTGCGACGCGTTGTGAGCTTGTAGATCGTCTATTTTCAGCATGCAACTAATTGTAAAATTACTTATACTGGATTGTCCACTAGTCCCTTCCTAACATTTTAGTTTAGTTTTTATTTGTTGACACAAATTGTCAGCATATTTAGTCTTAGTTTTAGTCATCATAACTTAGTTTTCGTTTAGTTTCCATGTAGTTTTCGTCAGTGAAAAAAGGTAGTCGACGAACATTTTCCGTCTTGATTTTAGTCGACGGCTGAAAAGCAGCTCACCATCTGACTTGACTGTTGTGAAGGCTAACATTTGGTCAGTGACCCGACCTTTAAGCCTTGCAGTAAAATGTCATGTCATCAATAGTCACACAAAAGCCCAACACTATTTTCGCCTTTTTTTCTCTTTAAAATAAATAAATAATAATGACATGCCCAAAGGTTGAAAGGTTAACGGTTTCCCTCCTTGGAACTGAGATGATCTGACCAGTCACACAGTACACAGATAAAGGACTGCAGTTTGGAACATTTCATGACGATTCCCTGGACGGGGGTTCCGGTCATTACTGCGGTTATCAATCAAGGATGCAAAAAGTGAGAGGACGAGGACGGCGAGCGCTCAAATTTCTATTTTCTCCACGTCAGGCGCTGTCCCGATGCGACACAGCTGAGGGATGCTGACAGCTGATTACTATGCAGGAGGAGGGGCTTCTCAAGGCTGAGGGGTGAAGGTCATAATCAAATGGGCACATTTTTCATCCACCTCATTTCAATCACATTGGGGGGGCTTTTTTGGGCGATGACGGGCGAATGGGGTGCCCGTCATCGTACAGCCCACTGTACTGTAAAGGTGCAGGTACATTACCACACTTTGGACTTTTACAAGACTTTACGGGTACAGTACATGCAAGGACATTCCATTCTCAGCAGAGATATATACTGTACGGTCAGTAGCATCACATTGGGTGTAATTAGCGTTTGCCCACTCTGACGTGATCGGAAAACGGGGCCCAACAACATCACTTTCAAATGATCGGAATCGGAACCGGGAGCAAAAAATGTAACGTGATCGGGACATCCCTATAGTATCAATATTATATCCACATCATAGAATGGATATTATTTGTGATTTTGAATATTGTACTGTGATATGGCAGAAGTGTTCTTTTTTATATCATTTTTATCCCATGATTTTGCAACCCATTTTTTCACCCAGTGTTAATTATTATTGAATGTAATCCTGGGCGCTACACTTCCTCTTCCAACCTGGGGGGGGGGGGGGGGGCAGCAGCGGACTGACCTCATGCCTCCTTCTATGCATGAGGAGTCCAAGCTGCTTCTTTTCACCTGACAGGGGGGAGTTTCCCCAGTGGGACGTAGCACGTGGAAGGAACAAACACGTTATTCTGACCAGTTCCTTTCCCCTCCATCAGGCGCCCCGGCTGGCCAGGGGGAGGTAGTTTAGAGACCAGGATTACTGCATGTTTTTTGTGAGGGTACCTACCTTAGGGGACACGGAAAGGCCCTTTCGGCAACCCCGCCTCGGGTATGGGCACTGATGACGCGGAGGAGAGACCACGCCCCCAGCGCCCACAGCGTCCCGAGCGGGAATCGAACCCAGGACCTTCTAGCTGCGAGGCGACAGCACTACCGACTATGCCACCGTGCCCCGGCATAAGTGTTCTATAAAAATATAAATATCGGAACGTGAAAAATCGGTGTCGGCAATTACTCAAAATCAAATGATCAGAATCGGATCGGGAGCAAAAACAATGTGATCGGGCATCCCTAGGTGTAATGTAGGCTAATTCAAACTTCATCAAGTCATCAACATTTTTGTCTCAGTTCAGGTGCAAAAGTGACGATCGTCAGTGACAATAAAGCCACTTGATAAAACTGAATGGGAACGGCAAGGGGTTCAGATGTGGTCCGACTGGCTTGTTTGACTAATGCTTGGCGGCAGTGGCTCAGGGGTAGAGTGGCCGGTAGAGCAGCCGGATGGGAACCGTGAGGCTCCCAGTTCGATCCCGGGCTCCCCCAGAGTTAGTGTCGAAGTGTCCTTGAGTAAGATGTGCAGGTTGGTGCCATGCATGGTTTCCTCCACCATTGGTGTGTCAATGGGCAAATGTAATGCACAATCTATGTAAAGCGCTTTGGATAAAAAGCGCTATAGAGGCCTGGGCCGATGGCCTTTACTGCATGTCTTCCCCCCCATCTCTCTCCCCATTTCCTGTCAGCCTACTGTCTGTCCCTCCATAAAAAATAAAGGTGAAAGCCACAAAAAAAACATTAAAAAATAAAGTGCTATAGAGGGTATGCGCATGCATAAAGTGAATGGCAAATCGAGTGGCAAATTGAGTGGCAAAGTGAGTTTAACATTGTTTATCGTCGTTTAATGCAATCATATTGGACTTTTCTGTTTGGATGTATGGGCTGTGGAGGCCAGAAAGTCGTTTTTTTGCCACTCAGTAGGTGTTCCCGCATAACTTCCGGGTTTGATGATGATGTCACACGCATACCCTCTATAAAAATGCACCATCATTTACCACTATAGGCTATATTCTCTATCTCTAAATTGAACACTGCTGAGTCTGCACAATAAAATCCTAACTCTGAAGAGTATACCAAAGGAACCAAATAGACTATTTGCTTCCATTTGTACACTCTACTTAATGTCAAATGTCATCAAAGACAAGCAAAGTGCTTGGCAGAAACGCACACGCATGGTCATCCTTCTTTAAAAACCCATTCTGACCTGAGATCAGATTCTAAAAATGTCTTCTACATCCTGACAGTTTTCTGAAAAAGCTATGTATCCATGTCAGTGGTTCTTCGATTTTTCAAAAATAGCAGACCTACAAGCTCGTAGCGCGCCACTCGGTGGCGCGCTATGAGCCTGTAGATCTGCTACTTTTCAATAGCTAAAGCGTAACATAATGCTAACACCAAAAGGGGTTCCCGCCCAGAATGGGTTAAAACGTGGTCCCTTCAGTGTCGACTAGGCACCGGAATGAGCCCTGTCATGTATGAGGCATGGCAGGCTGGAGAACGAAGCAGCGATTTGATGAAGAACGAGGGGGACCTCGTCATCAGTGGGGCTGGTTGGAGAGAGAGAGAGAGAGGGGGAACCCCCACGGGACACCCAGGTGTTCAGCAGCTGAACCACCGAGGCCTTTCTGACCCGAGCCTGTCCACAGCTCAATACACCATTACACCCCATGGGCTGGATGACCTGCACCGACACCTCACACTGCCCCTGCACGGCAACATATACTGCAGTCGGTATAGACTAAAGTCAAAGACGAGGGAGAAGATGTCGCAGGATGTGAACAAAGGCTGTCTGGAGCGGCGTACAAACGTCTTTTTTTTTTTTTACCCGGAAAATAACATTTGTAAATGCGATTATCGGTTCTTTAGTTATTGGGTGTGAATGTAGCTTGTTGTGACCAAAAACACTAAGTATTGTTTTGTTTGTCTGTTCACATTTGTCATTGTTTAACTGTTTTTTTGTTTTTTCATGTTTATCACATTTACATATCTTTTTTATTATGTATTGTATGTGGAACATTTACATTACCTGTCATTATTTTTTTCATTTTATATAACTGAATTACTCATTATCATTGTCAATAATATTCTGAAGTTGTCATATACAAAAGATGCCTAATAAAAACAGTATTAAAAAAAAACACACTAAGTATTCTAAATCTGATCTGAGGCGGACAGATTTTTTGAGGGCCCCTCTATATTCAGCTATTAGTGTAGATTTACACAAGTCTTACACAAAGACTGAATGGAGAATTTACATCATATGTGTCTGAGCAAATCGTCTATTTTTGTCCTACACTCCTCATGCATAGAAGGAAGCATGAGGTCAGTCCGCTGACCTCATGCTTACAAATAAAACCCATTCTGACCTGAGATCAGATTCTAAAAATGTCTTCTACATCCTGACAGTTTTCTGAAAAAGCTATGTATCCATGTCAATGGTTCTTCGATTTTTCAAAAATAGAAGACCTACAAGCTCGTAGCAGAATTCAGAATAAAACCCATTTTGAATGGAGAATTTACGTCATATGTGTCTGAGCAAATCGGCTATTTTTGTCCTACACTCCTCATGCATAGAAGGAAGCATGAGGTCAGTCCGCTGACCTCATGCTTAAAACCCATTCTGAATGGAGAATTTACGTCATATGTGTCTGAGCAAATCGACTATTTTTGTCCTACACTCCTCATGCATAGAAGGAAGCATGAGGTCAGTCTGCTGCCCCCCCAGGTTGGCAGAGGAAGTGTAGCGCCCAGGATTACATTAGATAATTGACACCGGGTGAAAAAATGGGTTGCAAACTCGTGGGATACAAATTTAAAGGAAAAAAAGATCTGACCTGTGTGAACTGAGCGGTGCCACTAAATGCACCATTTAACTATACATTTATTGTTATAGTTACTGTACTCTACTGTATTGTAGTGTACTGTGTGGGGGTCAGCCCGGAACATCCAGACCCCCAGGAACGCGCCCAGGGTGCCGGACAGACATAGATCCGTAATGGAGTGTAGGCACCGCTCAAAAAGTGCTACATAAAGCTCATATGGTTAAGTATGGATAAGTTCCGGAGTGGGATTTGAGAAAGAGCATAAATTGTAGAAGCAAAAAAAGTGTTTTTTAACAGAATTATATATATATATATATATATATATATATATATATATATATATATATATATATTATTATATATTATTATATATTATTATTATTATTTTATTTATTTATTTTTTTGTGTCTGTAAACTAAATTATTATCAAGCAATTATTGTCTTCTAATTTTAAATTCATAAGATGATAATGAGCTGAGAATTCTGCCTAATTCAAAAAGCGGTCTAGATGTAATTGGGTAATGGTACCCAGCTGGTGACCATTTTGGAGGTCCTAAGAACTTAAAGCTGCGCAGAACTCGTTAGAAATCAGTTTGCATTATTTTTTACCATGCCGCATAAAAGAACAATATATATTTTTATGTTGTTTTGGGCTTGTTTTGATGTAAATAAATACATTTGCAGCAGCTTATATCAAGCAATGTACAGTTTATAGCCAAAAGGAGACACATTGCACACTTTGTCTTTGCAGTGTACATACCCTCCCCAAAAGATGACACTTCAAAATGCATCTTTTATGTACAATACATCAGAATTTTTTTAATAATGTTAATGTGTATAAGCAAGTATAGTCAACTATAACCAGCTTATAAAACAGGCTTTGCAGAAAATCCAGAGACAGAAACAACAAAGATCATCACTTCTCGACATCTAAACGCCTCGTGCGTCTTAAATCCTGTCTGCGCGAGTGTGCTTGAACTTGGATTCCCTCACGTCTTCCCCCTCCCTCCCTGATCCATCTCTTTCCAGGGGCACAGAGGCGTGACATGACTTTGGCCCTGACCCCGGAGGGCTCTCTCTAGTCTCTACCTGGAGGATGTTTTGTTTCCAGCGGGTGGAGATCAGATGTTTTTGGTCATTACGTCTCCTTTCATTACGTCTCATCGCCTCGTCCACATGAAGCTAATGAGACAGTGTTTAATGTCCAAAGTCCCGGATCTGCCCCTGGTGTAAAGGAGTGGGTGTGTTGGGGCAAGACGAGCCAAATTACCCCCATGTCTCGCTCAGGGATGGCACCTGGACCCCACTGTCGCTGGGGGGAGGTTAACCCATGGCTAGAGCATTCCACTGGGGGAAAGAAAGGGCTGCTGGACCCCAGCTGGAGGAAGTTAAGGAGCTAAATACTGATTGGGATAGCATGGATATAGATCTGTGAGGGGCTCCAGCATCAGAAAGTGGAAGAGCTTAACAGCAAGGGAGGGTTGCTTTTTTAAGAACTTGCAAGGAAACTAAAATGAATGACCTTAGCATAATGGCAAGTCAGCCAGTAGTAGAACTGATTCAACATTTGCCATGTCTTTTGTAATTAAAGGGTAACAAATGAAGTCAATTTTTTTGTTTGTTGCAAACTACAAAACTTAACATGGCAATGTGGTATGGCAATCTTAATGTAAAAGGAAGAAGCAAGCTGCAGCGAATAGTGAACCTAGCCTCAAAAATCATTGGGAAGAGACAGAAACAATTAAGTATGTATCTACAAGGAAGTACTTAAAAAAAGCTGTCAAGATAAGACATTTTTGCCATGAAGATAATTGTGTAAGTGTTGTTACTGTTGTTGTTGCGGTTTGTTTTTTACTGTTGTTGAGACCGAAGACAAATTTCCACACGTGGACAATAAATGAAACTAACTAACTAACTAAGTTACAAACTACAGAAGCCTAAAACTATGGAAGGCTGACCTTAGTAGCTGTGATGTAAACACGTGCAGCTAATACATTCATTTAAAAACGAAAATATTAATACAATTAATAAGAATTGTCAATAGTTTACACATTATCACTACCTAAATATAAGACTCCTTGCAACACTTGGATCAGCTTGTTCAGGGTCAATACACAACGTTGCCTAGGTTATTGTGTGGGTGAAAAATAATAATCTCTCTCTCTCTCTCTCTCTCTCTCTGACATCACATACCATTGCCTAAATGCTGATATGCAGTGATGTCACCAATCTCCATATGGGCATAATCCACATACACACTCACGCACTCACGCAGCCACGCACACACGCACGCACAAACAAAGCCATGAGGCTGTAGTACAGTTGACATCGGCAGCAGTCAAAGAGACAAGCCTAGTAGAAGTGCAGGGCAGGAGAACAGGGCTGCAGGGACACCGACAGTCAAACGGACAAAACACGGGCGGACAGACCACAGCTGTTCACATCACTAGGACGCAGACATAAGCATAAACAAACCAGTTGTCCAGAGTCAGAGATCCGACCGCTATGCCCATAATGGTCAAGCATATAATATAGTGCATACTGTACATGGGACAGACCTACTTCAAACTTGGCAAGGACTCGAGGGAGTACATGTGTAGAGCCCAGGATCACATTAGATAATTGACACAGGGGTGTAAAAATGGGTTACAAAACTAAAAAAAATTAAAAAAAATAAATAAACTGTTCCTGGTTTTTGTAATGTACTGTATGTATCATGAGTCTATAAGCTGGGGGCTGGAGCTGTGTTGTTGTCATCAGAAATGTGCAGTGCTTAACATGACACATAGTACTAAGAGACTCAAGCTAACTTGATCCACGAGGTACAGTTTTATGATGAGGTTGAATGACTACAACGACAACAAAATCATAATGACTTTTATTTGTCCATGCCCAAGAAGAGCAGCATCGGGAAGTACTCCTGCTTCTGGAAACACTGGAGAGCGTGTCTGTATGTCTGGTTTCTTTAGATGTTGCAGTTTTTTATTTATTTCTGTTGTATTGTCCCCTGCATTGTTGATTGATGTAGTCTGAAATAAAGATTGATTGATTGACACCGCAGAGAGGGAGAGAGAGAGAGAGAGAGAGCGCCAGAGTGAGAGAGAGAGAAGCAGGGCGAGCGTGTGACAGAAAGAGACACGCAGTGCGCCGTCACTCCGTCAGACAGACAGTCTGAGGTTGCTTTCATGTGTGTACTAGCTCAGCCAATTTGTGTTTGTCACGGAGCAGCTGCTCATTTTCCCCTCCACGAGCTCATTAAACAGGCAGTGCCACAGGCCTATTACCCCTAGATAATGATCATTGGGCATTATTGTTGTATCCTGTTTGTTTTTTATTTCTTCCAAAAGCACATGTAAATGCATCAAAAAGGGTGTACTTATGTGTACTCATGCAGTCGCACAACAGCTCAGAATTAGGAGCCTTGAGACTGGGAAAATCAATCTCGCTACCCGTCTGCTTTGCTTGTTTTCATCAACACTTAACAACTCACTCTTCTCTCTTCACAGTACATTTCCTTATTGTAGAGGGTGCATTCACATTGGGCCGCGGACACATTATTTTGGATTGCGAGCATGCAATCCTCTTGGCGTTTGAGTAAATAATGGTCATAGTAAGTATAGGGGCTAAAGTACGGTTTTAGACCGCGACGGAGGGGCGCCGTCTCAAGCGAACTTGAAGCCACGAGAGACACCGAGCGAGCGAGTTGCCGCGTCGAACGTTGCGAAGTTCGCTCAGCCCCGTTGGAGTTGCGACCCGACATGGACAGAGTAGTAAATCATGTTCTCCAATCTGGCGTGAGCGTTTTTGCCCCCCCCGACTGCCACTCATAGTGGCTACTGGCCAATCACAGGCTATAGCGTGTCCTTGCACAAGTACACGCACTGGCCAATCACAGCGTGTCTTTTACTCAAACGGAAGAGGATTGCATGCTCGCTTTTGGATTAGTAAATATTAATATAAATGTGACCATGGCTGGGAGATATGGTCTTTCTGTTTGAATGTTTGCCACAGAAGGTGGCAGCTTACTAAAAGAAAATACTCTTAGCTAATGTTATGTTAGCTAAAGCATAACATAACATTAGCTAAAATAGCAGATCTACAAGCTTGTAGGTCTGCTAAAAAATTTTAATCGAAGAACGACTGACATAGAAACATAGCTTTTTCAGAAAACTGTCAGGATTTAGAAGACATTTTTAGAAACTGATCTCAGGTCAAAATGGGTTAAATCAGACAAAGTAATGTCCACTCGATGAGTGATCATTCATGCTCATGCACCATAGCCTCCCGGTAGCCTATATGTTGTCATATTCTTAAAAGACATAAATATATGTTGGTGTGACATCATGTGATTTAGATGAACGGCGTCTATCGACTATCAACAACGACTATCAACAACTTTTTTAGCGTTGTTGATAGTTGATTATTTGTTTTTTTTGGTTGGTTTTTTAATAGAGCAGTCCTTCTTGTGTCTCAAAATGTAAGAAACATCATAATTCATATTGTTATGCAATGATGTTTTTCAAATAATCTCTTTCTCTCAGAGACAGATCTTTATAAACTTTACCAATGAGAACAACATGCACAACACGTACAACACGCACGCACACACACACGCATGCACACACGGGTGAAAACAAGCTCTGTGATTTATAAAAACTTGGAATACTTGTTTTTACCGTGCACTTTGTACCACTTTACTAGGAAAGAAAGTACAAACTACTTTAAAAAATAATGCGCCTAAGACATGTGTCTACAGTATCTAATTCACATTTTGAAGATCACACCCCTGAAATAGCAGTACAGATGAGTGAAATCAGTAATCCCTGTGATTAGTTTAGGGGTGGTAAAGCAACAGAGCAAAGTCATATCCTTTTCTCTCCAGACAGACTGCTGGCTCACGCAACTTTCAACAGTCCGTGCAACAGCAGTGTGAAGAAACTACCGCGGATGACCCCACCCACACACACACACACACACACACACACACACACACACACACACACACACACTTTGGTTTCATCTTTGCAGTCACGTGACATGGTCCAATACTCTTAAATCAAATTAGTTGAAGCATTATCTAGCTTGCTCCTTAGCAGAAATGAAAATTCAAAAATATATTTCAAACCAATTTCAACGTCATATTTTAGTGAATGGAAATGACAAATAGATGACTGTTGCGATTTTAAGGGGGCAAAGTTACAGACTCTAGAGCAGTGGCAGCCATTTTGTGGTGCCACTGCCACAGTTTTTTCCCATGGAGATTTGGAACTATATTTATATAAATTATTTTAAGCCTAGAATCAAGCCATGTTCCAGGATCCTGGTGAATCATGACCATAGAACCTATGATTCCGTGAGAGAAATAAAGGAAAACAATCACACCTGTGTGAATCGAGCGGTACAACTGTACCGTGTGGGGAGTCCCCAGGGGGTGCCCACAACATCCAGACCCACAGGAACACGCCCAGGGGGCCGGCCCAGTTCCAGCGAGCCTTCCCACGTCCAAAATGGTTGTACATATGTATAGCCTGGGACACACATAGTTGCGTAATGGAGCAGAGGCAGCGCTCAAAAATAATAATAACAACATACAGTATATAGCTTGATTCTAGGCTTAAAATAAATGATATAAATATTTTTTTCAAATCTCTATTGGAAAAGCACATTGTGTGGCACCACAAAATTGCATTCGAAGATTGTGGAAGAGCTGTCTGGCGATGAGAGAATATATATATTTTATATCACCTCAAAGTAATTTTGGGCTGAAATGGAATAGACTTCAATAGAGAGATGAGGCATTTAATCATCAGCAGCACTATTCTTCAGTGAGTCCCGGTGTTATTGAGCTGAAATCTGCAAATCGGAGAGTGTACAAATCTAAACAAAAGGACCACTATGGTTAAAAAAGAACACTGAGGATTTTTAACAAGTGATTCATGGCTTCAAGGATCAGCACAGAGAGTACTGTAATCATACTGTGATAGTTGATACTAAAGGCTCCCTCACAAAGCAACATGAACAACACTCTTGAAGCTTGTTTCGGGGAAACATAGGATGCCTTAAAACTTCACATGATCGTAAATGGTGCATTTGGCGTTTTACATAGATTGTGCATCAATTCACCCATTCACACACGCATTCATACACCGATGGCTGCGGAAACCATGCAAGGAACCAACCAGCACATCAGGAGCAATTAGGTCTTGCAGGGCTTCATGGGTTCCCTTAGCCTTATGTTCCCTGAATTATTCTGTCATAGTTGTGTTTAGCTCATTACATCTTCTAGATCAGTGGTTCCCAAACTTTTTCATGTCAAGGACCCCCAAATTGACACTAATTAGCCTGCGGACCCCCCATTAGAAGATATATGCCAAGGACCCCCATAAGAGAAGATTCTTACGGCTCTAGCAGTGATTCTCAACCCGTTTCATTTCAAGGACCCCCAGTTTGACATTCATTAGTCTATACTCTATACGGACCCCTCATTTGATGTCATTTCTATCTCTGGGACCCCCAATTTATATTGTAAAATCAATGTTAATTTTACTCTGAGAGTGTACAAATGGAACCAAATACCCGTTAGGGTCCATTTGTAATAAACTCTCAGAGTTACAAACCCATAAGGGTCCATTTGGTTCAAAACTATCATTTAGCTGGCGACCCCCTGGAACTCCCTCAAGGGGTCCCCGGACCCCACTTTGGGAACCACTGTTCTAGATGTTATTGGACAGACATGAAGAATTGTGACTGCATGCAAATTTATAAAACATATCAGCTTTTTTTTTTTTTCTTTTTTTAATGAATGCCCTTGAAGTAGGGCCTATACTTCACCGTACTATACAGTGTCACACAGGAATAGCAAAAATAGCCAATCTTCAAGCTGGCTATTGTACGTACAATTACAATTTACAATTTAGGCATTTAGCAGACGCTCTTAATCCAGAGCGACTTACATTTAAGCAAGAACAAAAGCATGGGAATACATCACATAAAAGCATTTATCATGAAACATGCGTAAGCTAAGAAAGTAACAGTGGAATATCTATATAATGAAACTATACATACACTATACATATAAACTATACATATTTACTACTATGCTATACATATGTACTATGGCGTGCTATGACTATATACAATACAATTATAGTGCTGTCTACATAACATGCTATAAGTCTGTGTCAAATGCTATCTAAGCCAACAGAAATGCTATCTTGTAGTGATGATCATGCGATGCATTGCGAACTTGTAGATCTGCCACATTTCAAGTGAAAGTGGTTAAGTGTGTCTGTGGGTTTTATCAATATTTGCCAAGTGAAAAGAGGAAGAGCTTGTGAATAAACAATAACTTCACTGGAACTATTGGAACAGAGGCTCTTTTTTTCCATTTCCTGAGAGTAACATTTGGACATAAAAGGTTCCCGCCCAACAGCGACGAAATTATGTGAACTTCCTTGTGCTACTGGCAGCATGATGCACAAGAAGTGTGGTGCTGATTTCTCTGTATGGCTCTCCTACAGAGGCACATAATAAACATTTAGCAATATTATTTCATTTTAATAAGCTATCAAATTGTCACCCTTTAAACATGAGGGACGTGCAAAAAGACTGCAGCTCTGATCACCTGACGGTTGTAAAGAAATCATTCAATTATACCCGACACTCTGCGGTTTAGCTTCATATAGTCATTGTGTCATTCTGACAATTCGAGAGCATCGTCACCGTCGTGGTTCTTGAATTGTGACAATGCAAAAACGATAGCATGGGGATGATGTGCCCAAGTGAATTCACTCCAGGGCATTATTTCCTGGCACTGTCATCTGTGATGTGGCTCAAAGGGAACAGATGTGGCCCATTCAAATAATACTAACACTAGTGAAGATAAATCCATCACCCAAATAAAGGACCAAATTGTTCACGACTACTGTTACCTTTTGGTTGCACAAAACTGCAATTGAATCTATCTATATGGGTAACTATATGAATCAATATAGACAAACTGGTTTGTAAAAATATAGCCATCCTTTTTTTAAGTTTGATGAAGGAAATTGATCAAGCATTTCAAACATAAGTAAGTAAGCCATCTGGCAAATGTCATGCCCTATAGAAGTCTTTTATAATAAAACAACCGTGGCTTATTATTATCACATATTTTAATTAAACAATTACAAGAGATACAGTAGCTTCACGTCAGAAATGTGGACTGGACATGTTCAGCCCCGGGTCCTGAAAATGTACAAATAAACTTACACCTCATAGATTTTAAGTTATGTCCGCACATGTTCACACAATATAATAGCTGCCTCTTGATGATGCATAGATAGATTAACACAAATCCCCACTATTTCTGTTCTAATTTGCATTCTGAAATATTCTGTCAAATTAGTAATAATTGTCCTTAGGCCTATCATTCTTTCTACTTTCTGGATATTTCTCAGAGATTCAGGAAACAAATTCTCAATAAAGTGTTTTAGTCTTTTTTGGAAGGATACTGGGCAACCCAGACCCCACATAGTAAAATCATCAGTGTTCATTTGGCAAACACATGGGTATCGGCCGATTCCAGTTGTTTTTACATTAATCGGCATCGGTTCGATTAATCAATCAGACCAATTGATTAATCGGTCCGATTAACCGGTCTGTCTTTTTCCATACAGAATGAGAGATCACATCGACATCAGTAATATCGGTTATCGGCCATCACAGCAATGAATTAATTATATCGGATATCGATAGACCAAAAATGACCACCTCATAGTTGTGTCTTTGTTCTGGCAGCGAAAACGTAACGAGCGAGTAGAGAAGCGACAGGAGGACAGGAGGTAGTGGGAAGATTTTACATCATTTCATCATCGTGGTTCTAGAGTTCAGGACTTAAACAACTGCTACAATATCTGGGCACGCCGCACACATCAACACATATTTAACAAATATCAACAGTAAGCATTTGGGTCACATTCCTCCTGCTGCTCTGACTGACAGCTCACAGACAGCCACAATATTGAAATTTTACGGCCTGGGCCTCGTTTATTTTTTTCCCCTGTCCTTGACCTTTCCCCCGGCCAGCCTATTGGCTATTGCTATAGACTTTGTCAAAAACAGATTTTACTGTCCCTTCGGCCAGGTCAGGACCCCGCTGACCACAAAACAGACTGAAAGCCAAACGCCGGACAGCTGGCAAAGCCGGCTGAATTGACTTTTGGTCCCTGAAGGAAAGCTAATCAAACACTGTCACGGAGGAGATGAGCTAACAATGACACAATCCATCAATCGGTCCATCGAGTGACCAATTATATACTCGCCGTCCAATAAAAATGTCCCTTTCATCCACCAGTAATAAAGGTGTCCTTTTGGACTCTGCTCCTGTGATCCAAGAAAGTGGTACAACAATGACATTTTGGTAGCAGGCAGCAGGCCCAAACAGAGAAATGATTGGGCCCCTTGAGCTTAGTCCAGTTAACCTGGGTAAACATATGTACCTTTCCTTTCCTTTCCCCTGAAAACCTCCATTAAGGGCCTCGACATGCTATCTTATTTTACATGAAAGGCATGTGCGTGCTTTCTCTCTGGAACACATCATGCAAACTGAGAGACTTACCCAGTGATAGTGGTGTTACAGTAGGTAGGCACTGAATCAATCAGTCACTCACTCACACATGCAAATGCACACACAGCACGCACTTACATACCCATCCACAGACACACCCACACGCTCACTTGCAGTCGCGCGCGCGCACACACACACTTGCAGGCGCGCACACACACACACACACACACACACACACACACACACACAAAACAAGACAGGCTGCATGATAACGCTGACCTGCAGCACAGTGATGACATAGGCAACCAGGCTGCATCTAATCCAATCAACAGAATAGTTTGGTGCATCCCTCTACGTTTCAGGGGTTCCCAAACTGTGGTGCACGAACACCCTCTAGGGGAGTGCGTGACATGAAGAGGGTAATGGCGGTTATATGGTGTTTATTAAATATTCTGCTGGTTGGGTTTGTGGGCTGTGAGCTGACCACCCAAGTATCCCCGGTCAGAGAGAGTATGTGACACCAAGGTATATTATTAACAAGGTCAGGTTTATTATCTCCTTAATCCATGGTTTCTACAAACAAACAAAGGAATACATTAGCACCTAGTGCAATGGCAAAGTACTCAGAATACAGCATATTATCTCAACATTATGGCAAAGTGAGCAATAACCGATCAACATGTTGTACAAATAATATATTAAAGTCAATACAGTACATGGGAACAAAGGCTTACTTTGGTCAAGTACGCATGGCTGGAGTAGTGGGTAGACTCAGTGAGGTCTGTAGGTGCTGCATGTTGCCTGTGTGAAGGCTGGAGACTGAGTGAGGTGTGTGGGGTGAGTTGCTGGTTATATGTGGCACACCTAGACTGTGATTGGCTAATGAGTTGAGTGGTGTGATGGCAAACACATGTGTGATTGTGGATGCAGGGAATGGGGAGTGTCCAACAGAGGCTGCCAGTCAGACAGCATGCAGATAATTCACAACAGCCGCCCCCACAGTAGCTCAGCTACTGTGAATATAGAGAATTGTCTTTGCTGTTGAGGTGGCAGTGAGTGTAGTGCAGGGACAACCGGTGTAGTGTGCTGGGATGGACACAAATGTTCAGTTGTCAATTACGATCAGGTGTTGTCTGGGAAGACGGACAGTCAGCCGCCCCATGGAACAAGAACTTGGAGCTGGTGAAGGGAGGCAATCAGCCGTTCCGTGTTGACCAGATCTTCCGGCTGGTGACAGGGAGTTACCTCGGGCGGACGGCCCGGAGGCTGGATAGGAGCGGAACTGGCCGCCCCAGTCAGGAATGAAGGACGAGGCAGGTACAGAGGGTGACCAGGTGGTTGGGACCCAGGGGACCACGGCCGTCGACGCGACCACTCTGGCGGGCGACCGCTGTAGGGGAGCCAGACTGGAAACCGCTGACGCTGGCGAGGACGTACTGGAGGGTCTGTAGGATACCTGGAGGAGTGGAGCCACAAGGGAGACCGGTGCTTTCGGCGGGGCCGCACCGGAGGTCGCTGATGCAGGTAGGACCGGGCAGGAAGTAGTGCGGCAGGTTGGCTTGGCTCAGAAGGCGGATCTGCTGCATCCTGTGCATGTGGACCTGTAGTGGCTGTGGGCCCCCGGACTGGAGGCTCTAGAAGGGGTACTAGGCAAGGCGATGACCACGCTGGATTGGGGGGCGTTGGACACGCCGGCCCTGGAGGCGATGCGCACGCCGGCCCTGGAGGCGATGCGCACGCCGGCCCTGGAGGCGATGCAAACGCCGGGTCTGGAGGCGATGCGCACGCCGGCCCTGGAGGCGATGCGCACTCCGGCCCTGGAGGCGATGCGCACGCCGGCCCTGGAGGCGATGCAAACGCCGGCCCTGGAGGCGATGCGCACGGCGGGTCTGGAGGCGGTGCGCACGGCGGGTCTGGAGGCGATGCGCACGCCGGGTCTGGAGGCGATGCGCACGCCGGGTCTGGAGGCGATGCGCACGGCGGGTCTGGAGGCGATGCGCACGGCGGGTCTGGAGGCGGTGCGCACGGCGGGTCTGGAGGCGATGCGCACGCCGGGTCTGGAGGCGATGCGCACGCCGGGTCTGGAGGCGATGCGCACGCCGGGTCTGGAGGCGATGCGCACGCCGGGGCTGGAGGCGATGCGCACGCCGGGTCTGGAGGCGATGCGCACGCCGGGTCTGGAGGCGCCGAGGCTGGAGGCGATGTGCACGCCGGGTCTGGAGGCGCAGCACGAGGCACCAGGGCTGGAGGTGCGGCAAAAGGCGCCAGGGCTGGAGGTGCTGGAACAGGTGGAGGACTGAGCTGGTTTAGTGGCAGAAATGGCTGAGAATAGGCCGGGCTTAGCTGGGGAAGAGTAGGGTGTGAATGCACCACCTGAACCGGTGTGCATATGGCCACCATGATCTGCTTCTGTGCAGTCAAATGGTGATGGGGAGGTGCTCCCCCGTGTTCTCCATGTTGGAGCTGATCACACACCAGCCATGTGCTGATGTGTTTTAACAATGTTCGTCGTTCCCCATCTCTCCTATCAAGCTCCGTCATTCTGCTCTTCATGAGTTCCAGTTGATAGTTGTCCTCAGTTTCAGCCTT
Organism: Protomyctophum parallelum; assembly: GCF_964188405.1. NCBI lineage: Eukaryota > Metazoa > Chordata > Actinopteri > Myctophiformes > Myctophidae > Protomyctophum > Protomyctophum parallelum. Next base: position 68,073,105 of record NC_139697.1, read on the forward strand.
CCTCATGGATTCTACCATGGTGGGTAGATCCTGGATGGACCTCAATGTCACCCTTGGGTAGTCAGCTAATCCGGCTCGAAGGACCATATTAAATATTCTGCTGGTTGGGTTTGTGGGCTGTGAGCTGACCACCCAAGTATCCCCGGTCAGAGAGAGTATGTGACACCAAGGTATATTATTAACAAGGTCAGGTTTATTATCTCCTTAATCCATGGTTTCTACAAACAAACAAAGGAATACATTAGCACCTAGTGCAATGGCAAAGTACTCAGAATACAGCATATTATCTCAACATTATGGCAAAGTGAGCAATAACCGATCAACATGTTGTACAAATAATATATTAAAGTCAATACAGTACATGGGAACAAAGGCTTACTTTGGTCAAGTACGCATGGCTGGAGTAGTGGGTAGACTCAGTGAGGTCTGTAGGTGCTGCATGTTGCCTGTGTGAAGGCTGGAGACTGAGTGAGGTGTGTGGGGTGAGTTGCTGGTTATATGTGGCACACCTAGACTGTGATTGGCTAATGAGTTGAGTGGTGTGATGGCAAACACATGTGTGATTGTGGATGCAGGGAATGGGGAGTGTCCAACAGAGGCTGCCAGTCAGACAGCATGCAGATAATTCACAACAGTGTTATTTAACACAAACTGCTAAATCCGGTAAACCACTGTTGTAAGGAGATGTATAGAGCAGCTGCGGGAGTATACAGCAGCTGCGTGTCTCTCAGTGCAGTGACATTCTGCGATTATTTGCCATAATCATATTACAAAATGTATCATTTTCGGCCAAATACAACGAGACTAAAGGTGGTTGCACACTGAATGCGTTTTTTGGAAAAACCGATGGAGAAATGCAGCTAAAAATCTGCTAGGTCAGGAGGTAACAGGGGGTGCACGGCCAAAAGACTTTGGGGACCGCTGCTCTACAATACACTTTACTAACAGAAACTTTAAGACATTGTCAATTAGCCCCTGATCCTGCCAACTATATGCACTAAATCAGGCTACCTACATATTGTACTGTTCATTTACAATGTGTCTCAAAACAATCAGCAACAACAATAGAATGTACCAATATACAGCGCATCATGTCACTTATAGCTCAGGGCAGGGCTCTATCCAACTTTTTAATGCCACTTAACCCCAAACAGACTTTCATTAGTCCTTGGACCCCTATTTTAAATTGTTTTGTCCTATGAACCCTCATATGAAAGTAGGTTTTGGTTGTTGACGTTGACTTTGGACCCCCTGCAACCTCCTTAATGACCACTGGGGGTCTCCAGACTACATCTGATTCTGTTGTGAGCTCAGACTGTTACCTCTCACAATCTTCAAACATATCCAACTTATATTAGTGATGTAAAGTAGTATACATTTACTTAAGTACTGTACTGGACCATTTTTAGGTATTTGTACTTTACTTTGAGTATTTCCAATTTCCAGTAGTTTTTCTTCTAAACTCCACTACTCTCCACTAATCTCAGGGGTAAATATTGTACTTTTACTCCACTACATTTATTTGAAAACTTGAGTTACTAGTTAATTTGTAGATTTGTGATTATCATTAAGTGTGAGCTACAAGCTCACAATGTGTCGCATTGTAAGTTAAGTCACATTGTGAGCTTGTAGATCTGCAATTTTCAAAAGATGTTTTAAGTGAAACATGTGAGTACTACATTCCACCACTGGCTACAGCTACACTACAGCAGTCGTTCCCAAAGTGGGGTCTGGGGACCCCCAGGGGTCCTTGAGGGAGTTCCAGGGGTCCCCAGCTAAATGATAGTTTGGAACCAAATGGACCCTCCATTTATACACTATAAATGGGGGGGTCTGTAGCCTAATCTAATGGCTTGCATGTCAAACTGGGGGTCCTTGAAATTAAACAGATTGAGAGAGCCGTAAAAATCTCCTTTTATGGGTGTCCAATGTCCATGGCATATCTTTTCTAATGGGGGTCCGCAGGCTAAAAAGGTGTATTAATGGAGCTCTCACCTCCATAATGTCTTCACTCACAGGCTGCAGCTGCATCACAATCACACTCTGTCTGCATCTGGTGATCTGGTCTGCACCTAAAGGCAGTGTGTGTTGTTTCACATTACTTTAGTTTGGTGTTCAAATTATATACACATGACGTATGTAACACTCACACAACTCTGTGTAAACAATGACCTCATTGTTAGCTAGCAGCTAGCAGCTACTACACACAACAATAATTAATTTAATTAGTTTGCCTCACGCACTCCTATATGGCTTTCCTAAATTAGGAATCCTAATATTGCCAATATGCGTTATATCTAACTCTATGAAAGTTAAAAGTTTACGCATTGACGCATTAGCTGAGGTCTACTCCTGCTCAAGAATATGAACACTGTTAGCTTGAATATCAATTAGCATATTAAGTTGAGTTGAAGTTCACCTTCACCTGCGGCTGTCTTTGGAGACGTTTGTTTCTTTTTCTTTTCTTTATTGGTGTCTCAGCAGCTCTCTACTTCCGTGTCCTTCTTCTTCACCAACCTAACCCAAATAAACTGCATACCTGACGAACTATAGCCTAGGCAGTTTTAGGCATAGATTTAGGCACCTCTATGGGGTTATTATAAACAAAGGGTACCTGCGCCGCTGGTGTAGTGGTATCATGCAAGATTCCCATTCTTGCGACCCGGGTTCGATTCCCGGGCGGCGCACAGATTTTTCTGACTAATTGAAAATGGAGGACCCTGACGTAAACAAGTCTTATAAATTAATAGTGCTTTTTCTGGTTTTTATCCTCGTAGAAGTTTTTGTATTGACATGTACTTTCTATTGAACTAGTCTGACTGTACCCATTCTACATACTGTGAATAAAATAAAATGTTCAATCAATCAATCATGACATAACATAGCATAATACTGGTAGTCTGGTTTATTAACCAGGCTATAATACTGGCCCCCGTAAAAAAGGTGGACCCTTTTGTAAACAAGTGTAATGCTTTATGGTGTCGTCCACTCACAGTTAGGCCTAATAGTTTTTGTATTGAGACAGTTGTGCTTGAAATGTACTGTAATTCTGCAAACTGTTAATAAATACTTAAATCAATCAATCAATCCCCCCCCCCCCCCTTCCCCAACAAGTCTAAGTCGTGGGAGTAATGTAGCTCCAGAAGGTGGCAGTAATGCAATGCAACACCGCAAAGCTTCCCCCTCACGTTCCAAAAGAAAAAGAGGCATCCCCTCCTCCCCTTAGCAACAGAAGCAAGATGGCAGCGTCCACTAACGCGGAGCAGTCTCTGGAGGCATCGACGCCGTTGAAGATACCCAAGACAGAAGTCCCGTCGCCCGAATCGGAGGATCTGAGCGACAGCAACCAGTATCACTCCAACTCGTCCACGCCCAACCGCTTCTCGCCTCTGAACGTCAGCACGGGGAGCGGCGGCGGCGGCGGTGGTCGCGGCTGCCTGGCCTCATCCTCGAATAGCTTCACCGCCTGCCGAGGAATGTCGTGGACCCCGTCCGAGACGAACGCCCTCATCGCGGTGTGGGGCAACGAGAGGCTGACGGAGGCGCGGATGCAGCAGCTGGAGGTGGCGGGCACCGTGTTCTCCGGCAAGGCCCCCGGGCCTGCCATGTACGAGCGGGTCTCCAGAGCCCTGGCGGAGCTGGGCTACGAGAGGACCCCGTCCCAGTGCCGGGAGAGGATGAAGGTAAACGGGGGGCAGGAGGATCGTATCTAGGTGTGATGCTGATGCACATCATCATAGGCTGCTGCTGTCCTCGCTTGCAACATCTCACTCACTCACTCACTCACCCCCCCCATTGAGCTTGTTGACTGGCCTTAGACAACACTTGCACAGCAGCACTGTACAGTTACTGATGATACAGATTGCAAAGACGATTGCAGAATGCAAATGGTACTATAGATGGAGCATCACCCATCCCCAAATGATGTCTGCAGACGGTCATGATGATGATTAATTCAGTTCTCGGTTCCATGATCACAATTCACTTTTGCTTGTCTCATTTGTCTGGGCAATCATATTATTTTGTCTATCAAGGTTCAAGGTTTCTTTATTTTGTCTCCCGAGGGAGAAATTTGTCTTGGACCCCAAGGACCCGCCCTGCAGCATACATACAGATACAATACAATACAAGACACACAGTGACCTGTACAACATTAAAATACCACACACCATTGTACGTAGTGCAAAAGAGGGGAAGAACATCACCTCAAAACCTTCGACCCCTACCCTGTCTGCCCTCTGCAAGGACTCTGTTAAGGAGTGTGATTGACAGATGGACAAAGGAAAGCTTGTACCTATTATACTTGCACGCATGGACCTCGTACCTCCTACCTGATGGCATTAGCCGATACTCGGGGTATAGTACATTGGAGGGGTCAGAGCAGACACAATTTTCTTAACCTGTCCAATGGTGGCCTGCTCAAAGTTGACCAGGGGGGTGATCGGAGGTGTAGACATACCCATGATCTTCCCTGCCATTTTGGCTAATCTAAGGATCTCAGATTTGTATGTATGTATCTCTGTCGCATAATGTATTTAATGTGGTCAGTCAATAAGGGGCGAAGGTGTTTAGATTTAGCTGATCATAAAAGAGAGTAGACTTTTGAAACCAAGCAGGTAGATTTCAGGATCCGCTCCAATGTGCCTGCCAATAAGCATATACCTGGATTAGCATATCCTTTTTGCAATTAGTTTCTAAGCACATGAAAACAGTGTGAGAGAAGGAACACATTCATCATCTTCTTATAATGGTCCATTCATTCATACATTTGGAGGTGAAGCGGCGAACAGTCAACGCCAGCATCCTCACTTCCCACCTCCACACACCACTGGAGTATTTGTCTGTTTGTTGTAGAACAGTTTACAAATGTATACCGTTACTTGCTAATGTGCTAACTTGGTGGTAGGTAATGAGTAATCAATCGCTGACGCCAACATATGACATATAAGAGATATACCGGTATATGTAATGACCCGTAATGAGGACATACAGTAAAGTATGCAACAATGATCTAATCCAATTCAAATATATTATGTTCCACTAAAATGACATTACTTGGGCAGGAACACTTTGGTGTTTTAAAGTATTACTAGACCTGTACTACTTGGGAACGATGCAACTTGGGAACCTAATGATATACGTTGTCATAGCACATTATGTTATACTTTAGCTATTGAAAAATAGCACATCTACAAGCTCCACGGCACTTGTAGGTCTGCTATAGGTCTGAAAGATCGTGAAAATGTGGCGCAATTTTGGAACATATATATTCTTTTAGAGCGAACGTTTCTGCATATGATTCTAGGCTTCCTTGACCTGAAATAGTAGACCTATGAGAACCACATATAGAAACATGGGGTTTCTTTCTCCAGAAAACTCAGGATTTAGGAGACATTTTGTAGAATCGAGTTCCGGTCTAAATGGATTGAAGCTACGGGGGTACTACACTACTAGCCTGGTTGATGACACAATAACATCCTCTCATGTCACCCCGTCCTAGACACTGCGGCGGTGCTACAGCCGCGTGAAGGAGCACGGCATCGGGAAACGGAAGAGCAGCTACTCCCTGGAGCAGCTGGAGAAGGTGTTCGGACAGGGAGGCTGGGACTCCCAGAGCTGTGCTCCGGTGCTCATCAACAGCAGCGGCCTGTACCAGGAGATGGAGTCGGACAGCAGCACCCTGGAGGACTTCTCGCAGGAGGACTGGTGTAACCAGGTCCTGGCCTCCGCCTTCCAGGAGGGAGACATGGAGGCTGGTGAGTGACTGTGTGTGACTGTGTGTGACTGTGTGTGTGTGTGTGTGTGTGTGTGTGTGTGTGTGTGTGTGACTGTCCTTTTTCACTGAAGAAAAATAAATGGAAACTACATGAAAACTAAGCTATATGATGACTAAAAGTAAGACTAAATGTATTGACAATTTTGTCAACAGATAAAAACTAGACAAAAATGTTAGGAAGGGACTAGTGGACAAGAGATCCAGTGTAAGTCATTTTACACTTGGTTGCATGCTGAAAATAGAAGATCTACAATCTCACAACGCGTCACACTGCGACGCGTTGTGAGCTTGTAGATTTTCAGCGTAAAATCAGTCATTACGACGGCATCAAGGCCCACCAAAATACATTTTAGTCGACTAAATCAACTGTTGCTTTAGTCGACTAAAACTAGACACTAAAACATTCCGGGTGACTAAAATGTGACTAAAACTAAATGAAAACTATTCAAGAGACTATGACTGAAACTGAAATCAAAATTTGCTGCCAAAACCAACACTGGTGTGTGCATGCTTGCGTGTGTGTGTTTGCATATAGTGAGGGGTAATTGTTCACAATGTTCCCAGCACAAGTATAATAATAGAATTTCAGAAATCAATATTTTGAAGGCCAATTTCCTGGTCGTCACAAGAAGAAACGTGGTTGTTTTATTGTTTAAAAAGGATTTCTAGTGTTAGGATTCTGCATTTATTTTAGAGGTTAGGTTTAAGGGTGTCAATGACTGAAAATGGTACATCCAATGTGACCCATTGTGAGCTCAAAGATAGGCTATTGACGTCGGTTAGAGTTAAAAAAGTCAAGCAAATTGTTAAAATGGGATTTAGAAAATTGGCGTAGTTAGTCTCATATCGGAGGAGTGACAGTGGGCAGACAGGATTGAGTGCCACAGTAAAAAGAGAGTTGATCTCTAGTTTTGTGTAAATTGCGTTTGTGCTTCTTTTATTTCCAGAAGAAATCCAGGTGCCTAGAGTTCTGCAGAGCCAACCAGAGCTTTCAGAAGAAACGCAGTAAGTCAGTTTGGACTTTGGACACAGGGACCGAGGCTAGTTTGGACATAAACCAAGTTGATTATGATTTTCCTCAATGCATTTTTTAAAGTTCCATTATCCAGGAGATGAAAATCATGGCATGGCTAAGTGGCTTTCTATTTTAGAATGAAAAACAAATCGGGTATGAATATAAGCAGATTTTAGTTTAATGTTCTTATTCAGTTTGAGCCATTCATTTGTTTTAAACTTGAAACGTATAACTTGATGACCGATTACAGTTTCTTACGGTTGTGATTAATGATATTGTCTGCATTTTGTGTAGAAAACGGGACATGATGCAGAATGTAATGCGCATCCTTGAGTCGGTGGAGCTGAAGTGGGAACACTTCCAGACCTGGACTGAGTTCTCGAGGCTGCACCTCTCCAACAAGCTGGCTATCTTTGGCGTGGGCTACAATACACGCTGGTGTGAGAACGTGCGCTACCACTACGCCGAGATCAGTTCCCAGGTGCCTCTGGGCAAGCGGCTCCGCGAGTACTTCAACCCGGAAAAGCCAGAGGGCCGCATCGTCATGACCAAAGTGCAGAAAATGAACTGGAAAAATGTTTACTACAAGTTCCTGGACATCACAATCAGTGAGGCTCGCTGCTTGGAGCTGCACATGGAAGTGGACTGGATCCCCGTCGCCCAGTCCAGAGTGGCCGTCTGCAACAAGGGCACCTCCTCCCAGTACCTCCTACCCGGGGACATCCCCAAGACCTACGGACTCTACGCTATCGGCCACGAGGTGCTGACGCCTTCGAAAGACGCCACTCGGATGTCGCCGCACGGCGACCACAGCTTACAGCGGTGTGACTCTGAGTCGGATGGCATGATGGCGGCGTGCCTGGATGGCGGCGGAGAAGGAGAGGGGATGATGATGGGGGAGAGGACTGGGGCTAAAGTCACTTACTGCTATCTAGGCATAGCCGAGGACAGGACCGTACAGCAGTGTCTGTTCCAGCACTTTCAGGCCTCGGGCAAGCACTACGTCCATGGGGAGTCGTCATCGGCCGTCACCCGTTTCCTGCGGGACAACTGTCGCCCCGGCGCCGTGGGGCAGGAAGGAGAAGGAGCCGAAGGCCTGTGTCAGCGTTCGTCTATTTACGTAAAGTTCATAGAGGTGGAGCTGGACTTCCTCTCAGCAGGCTCCCTGGTGGAGTGTCTAGAAATCGCCATCGGCTACTCTTTAAAGTATAACAGCAAAGAGACGTTGTAACTTTGTGTCCAATGTTTTTAAGATTGCCTCGACTTGAAGGATGTGGCTAAACCTGTCCAGTCTGTTATAAGCGTGGATGTATGTGCAAAAAATCTGTCAAAATCAATTTCTCTTGCCTTGTCAGCCATGTTAACCCACTTTTGATATTTTGCACACATCATTTATTCGTGTGTGCAATAGTTATACACAGTGCGGTTAATGCATTGTGTGCAAACGCAGGGACACTTGGCTTCAGTATTGCAAAGTATGTTTTTGTCCAAGAAATATGTGCTAATTATTCCTGCTACTATGTGCACTACAAGAGTGGCACTGTGTTGGTCTAGTATCAGCGAATATTGCCTCATCAGGGAGTATATGGGAACGATAAGGTGACTTGTGCAGTGCAGTATACATCCGTGTACCTCAGTGGGGTGTGCAGCTGAGCTAGCGTGTACATCCACTGGAACTGCCTTTTCTTTGACTGTTGAGGTCTGTATTCATAGAGCATTTAAGACTATTGGCTAGTTTTATGTATGTCCTGTGTAGCAGAACACGGAGGCCATTTTGGGGTCTGTTGAAGGGCTGGTCGATATGACTTAAAAATTTAATCGACATCACGATTATTTCCAAATGAACTGCACCTGCGTTTACAGACCACTCAAAAAAAGAGTTTGGCAGAAAGTGGAGAACGGATTAATTGGTTGGCTTTTTTTTTCTTTCAATCCACAACCTTGTGGATTGTATTCAGAAAGCCTAAACCTAGTTTATAATTTGAACTACAAATTAGCCCTAAATTGTATAGTCAGGTTATGACTAAAAACATCACCATTCAATAGTTAGAGGTGAACTCTATAGCAGTATTCTGATACTTTATGAATACATTCTCTGAGATTATGTGCAATGTGCCAGGAAAGGACTGTGGTTGAAGAATTATTGGATTTTGGACCGTTGAATGAATCCATTAATGTTCACACTTATAAAATCTACAGTATATATATATATATATATATATATATATACACAGTACATATATAATATATATTTAAAAAAATATTGATGTTGAGCATTCCAGCTTTTGTGATCTTGCAACGTTAATTCGTTTCAGTATATTAATATATTTTTTATTTTATTGGTTAACACCATTTCTTGTTATTGTTTTGCGGTCACAGTCTTGTATGTTTACATATTTTGAAAAAAATAAATGGGACACTGGCTGTCATTTGCCACTCATTAAGAAAGCTTTGACTTTTTTTGGAGTGAAATATGTGCTGACAATCTGTCCCGATAGGGGTCTAGTCACAATGTGTACTGTTGCGACACTTGCAGAATTCACTATCTTTGCCGAATGTTCGTCCCAAAATAGGGAGGGACCCTAGGTGTCATATGGTTAAGCATCTGGCTATCCTAGACCAGTGGTTCCCAAACTGAGGGAGTTCCAAGGGGTCCCCAGCTAAATGATAATTAGGAACCAAATGGACCCTTATGGGTCTGTAACTCTGAGAGTGTACAAATGGACCCGTTAGGGTTCCATTTGTACACTCAGAGTTAAATTAACTTTATACATTTAGGTGTCCCAGCAAAATAAATGCTATTAAATGGGGGACCATAGCCTAATTCAGGTCAAACCTGGTGGTCCTTGAAATTAAACTGGTCGAGAATTACTGCTAGAGCTGTAAAAGTCTTCTCTTATGGGGGTCCCTGGCAAATATTTTCAAATGGGTGTCCGCAGGCTAATGAGTGTCATTTTGGGGGTCCTTGACATGAAAAAGTTTGGGAACCACTGTCCTAGACAAAGTGAAGCATGCAATGCACCCCTAAACTAACTATGCCATATACTGTATAATAGAGCCTATATATGAATGTTTTTTATAGTTTTGGCTAGTGGAATGTCCTCAAGAGGATGATAATGAAATATGTTATAATGTATTTTTTTCTGAATAGCTACGACAACTGCTTTTCTTTATGTATTAATTCATAATCATAACTTCTTGGAACACGGGTTCCAGTTTAAGTCATTTATTGAGGAAATATGTCATGTACCAGTTTGGCCAGGAGATGGCAATAGATAGCAATTCATAAAATCTAGATGAGCTGTTGAAAGGAAGAGGTTTAAGGGGGAAATCGTTGTCACAAATTATTGTAAAAGACAGTGTGGAAGAGGTGGAGATACTATGCATCTATAAATTATTTGCATAAAGATGAATTAACTTCACAGTGACATTATATGATAATTAGCCAATGACATAAAGTACTGCTGTTAACTTTGAGACTTGTGATAACAAAAGAGTATAGAAAGTGTGTTTGAATATTATCCATGATATGCTTATCTGTTTCTGTACAGGCTAACCTAAGGACTTTCTAAAAACCATTGAAGAATAAATTGTTGTATTCCACTGGCGATTGTAAATTCATATTGAATCCTTGCATTGATGATTGTATGTAATAGTTCCACATGTGTCTTATACTTGAATGGCCCAATTGTTTTTATTTTACCATGCATAAGCTATATTTACTATACACAGTGAAATACTCAGTGTTCATTCATGCATTTGTAACCAAATTGACCTTTGTACACTGTAATTTTCCACTATATCAAGTGTGTGATAGTCCAACTTGTACAAGGACACACCAGGGGACACAGATTTGCAGGTCAAACTCATATACTTTGGTTTAGAGTACTTCTGTCTTGCCTCTCGAGAGTCGAGAACCATTGACCCTTCACGGCAAGAAGCAATTAGTTGCGCTTGGAGACGAGGCCACCAGTCAATGGTTAGCTCATTTCTCACCACATTATCAGTATGAAATTACAATAAGTGAACCGTTTTGCATTGCTGTGAGAAAAAAATCATATTCACTCAGTCAAACTGTGGAGGGGTGAATTATACTTCCATATGATGATATGAATCATACCATATGAGAACTTGTATTGAATTGTTAATATATTCACACATTTTATCACCTGATATTAATATAGATACCAGCAGGTTAATGAAGACAGTGTGGGGCAGGTAGGCCTACAGGTATAGCATATTAAAATTAAAGGACCATACGGTCTATACCGGCCGGCATCAATACAAAGTAATTGCGAACGCAGTGATTGCGAATGCAATGAGCACTAACTATGAGACCCTGCAGATCGTGTCTGTCTGTCTGTCTGTGTGTGTGTCTGTCTGTCCCGCTGTGACACCACCCGCCCGCCACCAGAGGGCGCAGCTGTAGCACACACACACACACACACACACACACACACACACACACACACACACACACACACACAGTAGAAAACAAAAACAAAATTACTAACTAAAAAAAAAATAATAATAATAATTGATTGTCTCCACCAGCCGAAGGCATGGGGGAGGCATGGGGGAGAGTATGTTTTGCACTCCGTCCGTCCGTGTGTCCGTCCGTCCGTCCGTGTGTCCGTCCGTGTGTCCGTCCGTCCGTGAGCAGCTAATCTCGGCCACCGTTAACCCGGTCGATGCCAAATTTTGCACACACACTCCCTGGATGCCAACCATGAACCTCTGCCCCAAACTTTCCAGAACGGCCTGTTATAGCGCCACCAGGAGGCTGCTTTGTGCAAAACAAGTTTTTGCACAGTACACCTACAGATTTTGTCCAAACATCACGCAAATTGGTACACAGTCTCTCTAGAGCCATTCAACCAAACCGGTCTTTCACATTTCTCAGACTCCATCCTGATTGGTTAAGATTGGCTTCCAAAATTCACAGGAGTGCTCAGTTTCAAACAAAATGCTGCAAATCATGAACACATCGCGTGATTTCCGTGAAATTGTGCACCCACATTCCCACTAGGCCCAGGACGAAATGCCACATGAACAATTACAACTCAGCCTCAAGGTGGCGCTATAACTGGCCCAAAAGTGTTTTTACCTCTAACTGCACGGATCTGTGGATAACTTTGTATGCCAACTCCCTAGAGGCCAAGGAAAAACCTTTGCCTGGAATTTTTCACATCTGCTCTTTATAGCGCCACCAGGAGGCCGACATATGTAAAACACATTTTCTATTATTACTCCTTCACATTTTGCCGATTGGCACTTTATCTAGTTCTAATTGTTGTTATTGCAATTTACGAGCTGCGTTCGCTTCCCGCGTTTGCGCGTCTTACTTGTTTATCCACAGCTTGAGTTCAAACTGGTGAGAGCTTTTTATTGCTACATCCTGTACAGTACGAGTATACAGTACACAGGATTTGGTCCTCAGTATTGTAGCAGCAAAAATAGCAAAAACTAATTATGGATAAGGAGTTTCACCAGGAGGACGTTATCACATATCGCCCCCAATTCCACTCCCTGCTGAACAGACACCATGATGGTTTCCCACCCCCGGACACCAGGGACGTGCAGAGAGTGTCAGGGCCGATTCATACTCCTATTTTACGGCTGTTTCGGCGCTGTAGTGCCGAAATGATTTCAGCTCGTCAGGACTTTTCAGTAGCACCGAAGAGCCGACTTTAGGACGGTACCCGCCCCCCCCCCCCCGAACCTCATATGACGTCACATTGTAGGCTCTACAGAGCCGAACCGACTTTTATTCGGCTCTAAAATAGGAGTAAGGGCCGATTCATACTCCTATTTTACTCCTATTTTACCTCCTATTTTACCGCTGTTTCGGCGCTGTAGTGCCGAAATGATTTTGGCTCATCAGAAATGTTCTGTAGAGGACGGTACCCACCCCCCCCGAACCTCAAATGACGTCACATTGTAGGCCCTTAGGGCCGATTCATACTCCTATTTTAGAGCCGAATAAAAATCGGTTCGGTGCTGTAGAGCCTACAATGTGACGTCATTTGAGGTTCGGGGGGTAAAATAAGAGTATGAATCGGCAGGGGCTGAAATCCCGTAAGAGGGCACTTTTGAACGAAAATAGCTGATCTACAAGCCCTCAACGCGTCGCGCTGCGACGCGTTGAGGGCTTGTAGATCAGCTATTTTCGGCGCGCAACAAAGCACTCTTTATCTACTGGAGATGCGCCGTATAGGCCTACGACATGGATTTCGAAAATAAATTTGTTCAGCGCAAAATAAGTTCCAAGTTCAGGAGACTTCGGAAAAAAGCTATTCTCCTGAATGCTGCCTTCTATTCTGGTATGGCATGGAAAGGAGTGGCAGGAGTGTCTTCCACTCTTCCACCATAGTAAATGCATTTGTGGTCTGGAGAGGGCAGTTGTTTTACAGACGGGTAAAAGGGCAGGGGCTGAAGCTCCCTTTGATGTCTATGTGTGCACGTCCCTGCCGGACACATATTGTGCTTGTTAAGATGCAGCCCGGCCAAGCCAGATGATATATGAAGAGGATTAAAACTCCACTCTTCAAAGGTGGTGGGCAGGAACTTTACTTCTGACACCATGACACAATAATTTAAGTTCTGAAAATAATAATAATACTAATGATAACAAATTAATCAAATGTAGTCCACACACCATCATCATAATCATAATAATGAACAATCTCTCATTGTAAAGAACACTCATGGTATGTTCACACCAGCAGCACAAGAAAAAGCCTTTTCCAGAGAGCTTTTTCTCTGAAAATGGAAGAAAAAGAACTACAATATTACTATGTGTAGACCAGAGTGGAGAGTAGGAGAGTAGCGACACGCTTTGATCTTGTCGCAAAGCGGATGCCCTATGGGCTATAGTTCCAACTTCCAAACATTGCTCCTATGGCTGGAACTATCCCATTGAGATAGAATGAACACTTCCGCATTCCATTGTTACAATGGGAGTCAACGCTATAGTGTCACCACTCTCTTACTATATTACTCTGGTGTAGACTAGTGGGGTTGGTTTCCAGCTTGGTGCAAATCACTACGTATGGAATCAGGGCTGGATTAGCACCTCTGACTGAGGGCCCATGGGCACTGAAGCTCAAAGGGTCTTCTTTTTTGCCGGTTTCATGCGTTATTTTGCATATAATTATACTTTTATGGAATGTACCAAACACTAATAACAAAGTTTTAAAATAGTAAGTGTAGCTGTGGATGTAATAAAGATTGAGAAACAAAAAATTTATCAATCTGGAAGATTGATACATTTGGAAGTTGGAAGAGACAAGCCCAAATTTTGTCCTACACAAACATGGAGAATTTTACGTCATAGTAAATAGACAGTGTCTATTTTTCGTCATGATGATTGATGTTTTTGCATAGTACTGTGTATATTTGTATGTCATTAAATGTTCTGATTAATTGGAAATGTAGGACCCCAATGGAAACAAGCCTTAGTGCTTTCTTGTTTTTTTTATCCTCTTATACCCAGACCTTGTATTGAACTGTGCTTTCCATCCTGTGCCTATTCTACAAACTGTTAATATAGTTTTCAATCAATCAATCAATGACAGAGGTGTGTGTTTCCCCTCCCCCCGCCTGTCAACGCTGCTGCTGTGCAACAGCTGCTGCTTGGAGTCACCTGGAGCTCGCACTGCTGGACCACAACTCGCTTATTAATTAAGATATATCAATAGGCCTGCATGTAAGAAAATAAAACTCCATGATGAATATATATAGAGACTACCATGTATTAGATAATAGGTTTATACTGTTTTATATACTGTTGGAGGAAGGATGCTGGTGGCAGCCCAGTGTACAGTAGGTGTGTACCTATAGCTCTGGTCCATAGCTCCAATGCGTTGCATTCAGAGCTACAGTATGTTACCGATGACTTCCGGGGCTCGCATGAATGCAGACCAGCCTCTCGTCTTTAGCGTAAATAAAAATAACGTTTTTTGCTACTCACCAAAACAAAGGCGGGTTGTGTCATTAGAAAGCCTACTTTCCTTAGTGGAAGCACTCTGAGCCCCCCACCACACGTATAAACGGTACTTTTTGGCCAGAAAGGGATTTTCTTTTACCGGAGGAAAAATATTCTTTATGATGGTTTTCACTGGGCAATATCGGTAGAGGGCGCAGCGGAGTAAGTATTTATTTCCCGGTGGCCAAAAAGTACCGTTTATACGTGTGGTGGTGGGCTCAGAGTGCTTTAAGGAAAGTAAGCTTTCTAATGACACAACCGGCCTTTGTTTTGGTGAGCTATGGACCAGCCCGGACGGACATCTCTTCAGTTATCTAAGTCCTGATTATACAGCTAATATAAAGCATTCCAACTTTTGCTCCATTCGGGCCAGATAAGGCGCTCTGATCAGGGCCTTCTAAAAGCCACTGGTACAGCATTTTGGAATTCCTCATAGTGTTTATCGTGAAATGATGACAAGCAATTTTTTTAAGGTGATAGTACTACTACCCCAATGTGATAGTGCTAATACCTATGGCATCAGCTGAAATAGGATTAAATAATACATTGATCAAAGTGTCACCTGGGTTTAAATAGCTCTGTACTGTAGACAAGGTATTTAAGGCTTATCTAAGGCAGCACTTATACTGCAATACCGGTACTATAAAACTGTAAGAGGGATGTTACATCTCTTTTATCAGTTAAATGTTTCCATGAGGATACACGCTTGGAATAGTCTTATCATATATAGGCTACATGCTTCCGCGCAATGCTACATTAAGATAGATCAATTTGTGATTCAAAGTCGGGGTCGATCGGACACCAAATTTCTGGGGTGTCTTACTTAGCTTACTGCGAGTGTGCAAGCAAAGGATGATGCTGATAGATCAGGCAGCTTCCAAAATTATTGATACACAGACGGACACAGACAAACATGGACAGGGACGAAAACAAACTCTCCGCCCCCTGCTCTGGCAGCCTAAGGGAGATAATTAGGCTACTGTTTCATTATGGAATGTCAGTGAATAAGATAACGGCTGCACACTAGAAAGTAAAAATAATGTATACAACTGTACATCCCCAACATACCCTTTAACACATTCTGGACGAGTACCCCTTTTGGCATTTAAGCATTATGTTATACTTTAGCTTTTGAAAAATAGCAGATCTACAAGCTCATAGCGTGGCACCTAGATCTACAAGCTGCAAGCTTGTAGATCTGCTATTTTTTTTTTAATTGTGAAAATGTGAACGTTTTTCTTTAAACTCAAATCTTGGTTTCTGGGGATCCCTGGAACAACATATTTTCAGATGGGGGTCCGCGGCCGAATACATATAATTTTGGGGGTCTTTGACATGAAAAAGGTTGAGCACCACATGACGAAGATTTTCAGAAAACTGTTTTTAGAATCGGCCTCAGGTCTAAATGGGTTAAAATGCATTCATCTATCTATGGCATAATGCTGCCCTTATACCCTTATAGTACGTTATAAAATCTGACTGATCATCATTGACCAAAAAGCTAGGCCTACATGTACACTTAAGTGTTAAATGAACAATGACTCGAGAATTTCCCTGTGTACTGTTTGGCAAGTGCCTCACTGTCCGTTGGCACATCAGCCCTCATACTACTATACTCCACCTGCATGCAGTGTTGAATTTCAGGTTGAAATATTAATGTGAAACTGTCCAACTGCCAGCTCATTGCTTCCTGAATTCTGTGTGTTTTACACCTTCCAGGCTCCCACTGTGAGTCTTGTGTAGTCCTTGGAAGTTGGAACAAGTGGAACGGTGACTGCCCTAGTTATAAAGTGTTCATTAATATCATAGATCTTTCAATGGGATCTGCAACATATTTAATTGCACAAAGGTATATAACCCTAACCCTTGAAATTATTTTCCAGGGTCCATTTATCCCACAATGCTTTGCTCGGCATATTTACCCTGGGGCTAAATAAGACAGAAACAACAGAAGTGCCCCGAATGCAATAAATTAGAGCCTGCAGCCAGATGCAATTTGCAGTAACACAGCAAAATCTGACCCATAACTATATGACCCTGTTTCCTTGGATTTAATCACAATAAATAACCCCTGTTCACCTCACATAATTGTCAATTGAACATTCCCCCTGTGTTAGCTTCACCTCTGCTCCTCTGTTGCTGAGGCAACCATGGGCAACCTCAACCTATAAGAGAAAATGAAAAGGAAAGGTGTGTTCACCTCTGCTCTGGTCTGGCTGACGCCGGTTCAGTTCATTCATATTGGCGGCAGGGGGCAAGCACCTCCCTGGAGCTCATATGACAATCTGTCTGAGGAGCCTATTATTTTACAGTCTATGGTATGGTTTCAACCCAGAGAGACCATGGAGGGAAAGAAATATAATAGGCAGCGGCTACTTGATTTGTTGAGGAAGCTTGAGCTGGTGTGTGTTTGAAATGAATTGGGCTATTGCATGTTTACATTAAATACTGTAGATAACGTGGACCGCAGTTGGACGTTTTGGAACCTTTAAAATGCAGCTATTCACTTGCAGCAGCCAGCAGGTGCACACGATAGAGGTTGCGTATGGCAAATTGGCAATAAAGCAAACAGGTGTTGCTGAGATGAGGCGCTGCTTTCGCTCTCTTTCACCGACTCATCGCTCTCTCTCTCTCTCTCTCTCTCTCTCTCTCTCTCTCTCTCTCTCTCTCTCTCTCTCTCTCTCTCTCTCTCTCTCTCTCTCTCTCTCTCTCTCTCACACACACACACACACACACTGTCACAAAGAGGGACGTGGTGGGATGACAAGTTAGTGCTGCTGCTGCTACTGCTGTTGTCGCTTTGGTGGTTATGAATGATGACGACTTTCCTCGCAGGCAGGTCTAAAAAGAAACACTCACTCACTCTGGGAGGAAGAGGAGGGCAATATTAGTGTGAGGTGAGGAGAGGTGTTGTTCACATGCTCGCGTCTCGCGGTCCCGTCGCGGTGTATGCAGTCTACTCTTCACTCTCTTGCCTTTTACGCGAAAAAAGCCAGGGGCAGAGCTCACCTGCTGACGACGTTTACCACGAATCGCGATGCCTTCTCGTACTAAAGAGTGCACTCACTGAAGGGAACAATATCGGCGACCACATTTCCTCACAATTTGGAAGTGTCCCGTATAGGCTGTATCTAGTCCACAGTGCCATCTCTGAACTCTGCTGTCTGTGTGGACATTGAAGGAAACCACTTGAAGGACTTCAAAGAGCCGTGCCGGAGGCGAGGCGACCGCGCGCACTGAGTGTATTGTAGTGTGTGACTGTGTGGACGGTATATATAACGGAGGAGAACTGCACTGCAAGTGGAAGCGGCTACCGTGACACACACTGAACTATGAAGGTCCATACTACTTCGAGGAAACTTATTTTGCTGTCATTTACCTTCCTTTGGGGGTTGTCAGGTCAGTAAACAATTAAGCATTTCTTTCCTTTCTTTTCTTTTATAGCCTATATTCTCTTTGTAATATTGTTGTTTTTCTTTGGTTCTGTGTTGTTTGTTCTATGAATCCTATTCCTCGCACAAACTAACTGCACATGACAAGCGCCATGGCAATGTGGAGAGTGTGCACTGCAGCTCAAAGGGTGAAATAAATTATTTGTGTATGATTGGTTATTATGCCAGACAGTGGACATCAGAGCACCTGTTTTTTTCCACAGGATCTGAAACAAGTGTTACACATGATTATGTCTTCCAAGGATTAATAATCCCTAGTTCAGCACTGTTGTGGTATCTAGCATTGGCAATGCACTGGATGCAGCCTATTTTAACCTGCATAGTTAGAAATAAGCCATAACGCCACAATTTATTGTTATGCTGTTTTATATTGTTTTGTAGGCCATTTGTAGCCTAAGAGTGAGAATCTTAACTTGTTAATGCTGCCTTCATTCACACCAGATTGGTCATCATGACAGCAATTTAAAGGGATTAGTCCTACTCCTACCTGTAGTCTATATAGTTATTTTCTCACAAGCATCTTTTGGAATGTATGATATTGGTCAATTAATTGACAGCACACACATCACAAGCACAATTTAATGAGAGAGGAAGTCAGTTTGATGTCTCAGACAATACATTAGATGATGTGGTGAAGTATTCTGAATACTGACATGGTTATATGACTCTCCTCTAGCAGTGAGGAGATTTTGCTGCAGGTGGCCAGTCATACAATTTAGATTTCCCTGGGGTGGGTATAGGCCTATATAGCTCTTAATAATAAGCCAAGGAATAATCTCACTGTCGAGTGAAAATAATAATGAAATCAAGTGGGAACTTCTTGTGTTACCTTTATTTGCCCTATAAGCCCGTGGGAGTCTATGCCTTGCAGCTCTGTTGTCAAAACAATTGAATGCTGCTGACACAGGTAATTTTAGCCTTGTTCACTTCACTTTAAAGGGTGTGGACAGTATTGCTTGAAAAAGGTAGCCTACTCCACTTTACCAAGGACTCTCATTCATATGAATTCCTTCCATGCCTCTATATGGTCATCAGGGGGGGGGGGTCTATTTATATATAACAATTCAATTATTACAATGCCCTATAGAACAGTAGCTGACCTCGACCCCAGCAGCTTTTTGAGTTGACTCACCATCAGGTGTGTCCTCCTGAAATCTGAATGGTCAAAGAAAGGAGGAAATGGCTGTGAATAGCAGTGGGGGCTCACAGGAAAAGCTCGGCATTGCTTGAGTGTCCATGTAGCGCAGAGCAGGAAGTGAGCAACGTACTGTCTTCCTATGAACAGGACAATGCCACATTTCTGTGTTGCTATGGTTTCTTTAATCAAAAGTAAAGAAAAAAAACTAGGCTGTTAATGTCGAAAGAACTGTTTAGTTTTGTTGATTTGATGTAAGAAGACCAATACTAACGCATGCATTGATTGTAGTAGGCCTATTGCAAGGTGTTTTGTGTCCACCACATCAAACTACACTGTGTGTGTGTGTGTGTGTGTGTGTGTGTGTGTGTGTGTGTGTGTGTGTGTGTGTGTGTGTGTGTGTGTGTGTGTGTGTGTGTGTGTGTGTGTGTGTGTGTGTGTGTGTGTGTGTGTGTGTGTGTGTGTGTCGTGCATTTGAGCATTTATTGCTATGATGAATCTCATGCATAAAGTCAGCTCATGACCTGCAATCACAATATTATTTTGTACCTGATTTAGTGGCCAAAGTATTGGTATGTCTGGCTTGGCTTCTCATTGAAATTGATATATAATTTTCAGGAATGATTGAATATAGCAATTATTTGCTGATTTGAACCAGAATCCTATCGTTCAGCTATGACTGTGTTGACACCAATGGATGCTTTGACTTACATGCAAAGTTTAAACTCACAAACTCATCATCTCAATCACCTCATCACTACATAATTACACATGCACGTGAAAATACCTTAATGGAAATAAGCCACTGGCTTTCTTGCGTTTTATCCTTTTGATAATTGTGTGACAATGTAATTGTAGTTGTACAGTAAGAGTTCAAAGTTAAAGTGAGCATGTGATTTAAAATTCGACTTGGCACTTTCCAATCTGTTGCGTGTCGAGAGCTCACTCTCAAAGGCTCTGCAAAATAATTTTACCATATGCTGGTTTATGCAAAATAACAATAGAACGATAGGATTCAGGGTGAAAATCTGCAAAGTTGCCCATCATCATATGAAAATGTGCTAAACTAATAGAGGAAAATGGGTGTAGCAGAGGAGCAGAACAAACATAGAAAAAATGATTATGAAAGGAAAAGTCACCAATGTAACAATTGTAGGGGCGTAGTAGTATTTTCAAGTGCAAAACAATTGCAACTAAAAACAAGTTGAAAAAGAACAAGTTGATTTCAAAGTCAAACGATTTGTCACACACGTTACCGCGGTGAAATTTGTTCTCCAGCATTTGACCCACCTCATGGTGAGCTGCAATCGTGCTGCGCTCGGGAATCATTTGATTAGTTGATTTGACCCCACAATCCATTGATACAGAGTGCCAAGCAGGGAGGCATTGGATCCCATTTTTACAGTCTTTGGTATGACCTGGCCGGGGATCGAACCCCCGACCTCCCAGTTTCAGGATGGACACTCTAACCACAAGGCCACTGTCTGGTATTTAACTCTGAGAGTGGAAAAACTTAAACAAATGGACAGTCAATATGTAGATTCATGATGGGCCCCATCTTCCATGCGGTGCAAAACGGCACTAATAAGCGAAACTTTCATTGCTATCTTCCGACCGTCTAAAATACCAAATGATTTTGCGACTGTTTTAGCATCCATGGGCGTGTTGGTCTTAAAATTAGTTGTAATTTTCATTTTCCGGAGCAGTTTCCTCACTATTCTGACATCTTGGGGGCTCTACTCCTGAAGCACGGAGTGAGCACCCTTCCTTCCATCAGGTATTCCAAGTGATCTAAAAAAACGTAACTGAGAGTGAGCGTATCATTAATATTAATAAGTTGACATGCGATTGTGAAGTTAACTGGGATGTCTCTTGGACATGAGGAGTTGGGTTACAGGAGGAAGATGTTAATATTGACCACTCGAAATCCACCCCAATTCAATAAAGTATAAAGGTGGTTGCACACTGGACGCGTTTTTCGGAAAACCGATGGAGAAACGGCGCTAAAAATCCGCCCGGTGTGTAGGGACCCTAAGGCTTAGATTTTGAAGGTGTGTTTTACCAATGGTAATACATAAATTGGCCTCGCTCTGCGCACATTCGTATTATGAAAGGCATATCGGCCCGTGTTGAACGCACTGGCCCGTGTTGAACGCACACACATTATGGCTTACCGCGTTCCTGAATATTTTAGCATTGTGGGAGTGTCCATATGTTAATTATTTTCGCTTTGCGCAATTTGCTATTAAGCCCCTTGACCTAAAGACACTCAGCGCATAACGATTAGACGTGGGTCTGACCACCTCATAAACGCAAAAAGCACTGTTTGATTTGACACTTGAGCGGCTCTGTGAGGCTGCTAGAGTGTTGCCATGTCTGTTTATTATAAGCGGCTTATTTTTCTGTAAAGTTGCTTTCTGTGTGGTTGCTTTTCTTGTTTCTAAAGTGGTTATTTGGGCTTTTCTCCTAATGTTGTTTAAACCAGTGATCCTCACACAGCACATTCCCATGTCAAGGATCCCCAGATGAATGCATTTGCCCAACTAAGGACGGCTAATCCAAAAATTAAATTAAAAGATTACTTTTGAAAATAGCAGATCTATACCAGCTCACAATGCATCACATTCATTCATTAAAACTATGAACTCTGACTGCAGGGGGATATATAATGATCATTATAACAATGTGCAAGAACATATTTAAAAAGAAGGAAGAACTTTATATTTGTGGACAATCAAAATATGTTTTTTTATTTTAATGTGGTGTCATTCAAATTAATCTGGATATGGCAGACTCACTATTTAGAAAATAAAAACATGGCACTTCATTTAAAATAGGTTACAGACCCCTGTTATATGCGCTTATTTTTATAGACCTATTTACTATTTACTATTTACTGAGACATGGCAGTTTTGCGTCTTTTTTTTTTAAAATGTTGAGATTAGAAACGGCCATAATTCTTTCATTTCTCAACCTTAAAAATAAATAAAAACATCTCCATAATCCGTGGGAAGTTTGCTTTCATATGCTGTATCACACCCGATTCAAGTCTTCTTCAATAAAATGCTACGAGCGAACTCATCGAAGACCATACCATCGGGGCCACAGCATTACGCAGCACGCATTCAACTCATTCCTTCGTCGTGACTTGAATGAAATAAAATATAATAAACGTTATTTTACTGGTGTTTTTCAATAGAAACAAATAAAGAGCGTGTGTAGGCTACTGTGTGCAAGTGCAACAGTGCATATACATGCATGCACTAGGCTATATTTATTCCGTGTCGGGATGGTGATTGAGCTCTTCAAGTTCACAGCCCGTTTGTCTTTCATAAAAAAACGTTGATATTAGCCTATAAACACTCATGGTTCTCTCATTTCTCAACCGTTTTATTAAATGTAAAAATCTCCATATTCCTTAGGAATCTTGCTTTCATTCGCTGTATGGTACATGGTTCTATCGTTATCGAATTAAACAATATCAAACGAACTTGCATGTTCGGGGGTTAGACGATTCTGGGAACATTACGCATGGATTGCCAATTTGCCAATATGCTGCTATCTACTCGCAGTTCCATTCCGATCTGAAAGGTAGGCCTATAGGTGGGTCTGTTTTTTGAGGCATAAAGGTGATAGCATGCAGTGCAATAGGAATAATTAACCCAAATGTGACAAAGTCATGTCATGTCTTCTATGGTGCCAGCCTGAAGAAATGTAATACCACAATCCCCAAAGTGCGCATTCCGTATGTGACATCAGCTGACTTTTTGCGCACTCCGCGGGGTGTCAAAAGCGCTTCTTAACATGCCCAAAATTGCAATATGACATACCACACGCCCCCAGATCATAATACTGTAATATGATTAGTAATATAGAAGTAAGTAAAATAGAAGTCCTAAATGGCACCCCATGTCTCTAACACTCATGTTCATCATGGTAGAAAGATGACATTTATTTTTTGGGGGTCCATCACTTTATTGATAGATTTACAGTAGGTTGACAGGAAACGGGGAGAGAGAGGGGGTGGGGGGGGGAGGCACGCAGCAAAGGTCATCGGGATCGGAACTCGAACCCGCAACGCGCTGTCAGGCTGGACCGTTAGGCCTGCCCAGCCCAGGCTAGAGAGATGACATTTCTAAGGGGCTCCGCATTGATGTATTAGTTAACTTAAAACACACAACACAAACCCATGATTAATTCAGAGGCTTAATCACCCACTAGCACCCTGCACTGGTGTTGGAGCCCAGATAATGCAGCGAGTCGACTAACTAAGTAAAATTGGCATGGACACAGTCCTGACGCAATTTGCACCTTGCCTACTGCGCCGAGTGCGCTGTGTGCCATAGATCATTTAAATATAGGGCCCTTTAGAATTAAACGAACACTGAGGATTCAGCTGTGTGCGCGCCGCTCCATGGAGGATATGGGGGATAGAATTGAGGTACTGTGGCTCATGGCCCAATAGTTGCACATCACCGACCTTGGCTGTGATTCATTGCGGCATGATGTACTACAGTACATTGGTTGTGTCAGGACTTTAAATTTGGGATTGAATTTCAGCGTCTCTCCCGTATGGCCGTACATCACTTGTAGCAGTTTTGCTCTGCGCTGCGGCATAATGTACAGTACAGCAGTTCACACAGTCCTGCTCAATGAGGTAAATCCATTAAGCCTGCCTAAGCAAAGTCTTATCTTAATTATTTCATTTGATTACATTGGGCACGGCTCGGTATGCTAAGCAGCACATAATTATGGACTGTCTTCTAACTAACTTAACAGACTAAATGAACTTGAGTCCATCGAAACGTATTCTCATAGGCAAGCATTTACTTCTTCTTCATGAAGTCATTACTGACGACTTCAAGCTGTTGAGGTGATTAACCAATCATGTATGAGTATGTTGCTGTATGTGTCTTAATTGATCTGCCCGATTGAATCTCTCCCATTCAATGGTGTAAGTAACCCTTTATAGAATAATTGCTGCAAATTCAAGTTCAATTGCAGTATTAAAGGTTAGAATTCTGAACCACATTGTCATCATGTCTGAACAGCAGTGACTGAATCCGGTTTTTATCAATAATTGGTTGACCCACAGATTTTCTTTTTAACTACATTTCCTTGCAGGTTTTGCTTCTGCAGAGCTCTAGGCAAAGTGATCACAAGAGCACACGCAACGCACTCGCACACACGCACGCAGGCAAGCGCGCATGCACATGCGCAGATATGTGTATCTATAATGTATGTACAATTGTGCATACCTGATAAGCTTGAAGCCACAGGTCCCTTATCAAGAGCCAGTTGTTCCTAGCAGTGGGGTATAAGCCATGCTTTCATCTTTCAACTGCCTATCGTACAATTACTCTTCTATTCTGGCCACGCCATCTGGCATAAGAACGTCTTCCATTTTCTTTCTCCAGATGGGCCCCACAATGGACTTTACTTATTTAACAAGGTCACATCATATACAAGCTTCAAAGACTCAATTGGTATATGAAGGAGGGGGCTTGGCTCTGCTCTGCTGCCACCATTGATTTTCTATGTGGAATTTCCCAGTGATTTAGGACAGCGAGTGAGAGGGTTGCAGGGCCTTATTTTTAGCAGCACATATTATTTTAACACGAGACGGGTCAGGGCAGAGTGGTCGGTTCCCCTGTAAAAAAATCATGTCTTGCAAGTTGATGTAATGTGTGTGTATATTCGTACATACACGTACGGTACAGCAGTTCTTGTTTGTTTCCTGTTTGTGCTCCCTATTGTTCCCCCTGTCAACATTTAGATCCCAAAATATACCCCGTATGTCCCCAAAGACTGCTGAGGGAATGGCCCAGGAATGCAATTTGTCTTACTTTAATACAACAACTCTGGCCTTTAATCACTGATTGCCTATTTCTTATAATAATACTCGCTGGACATAAATCAAAGCTCCTTTCTGCTTTGAGCCAGGATTACAACAAGCAGTTTTGAAAGTCTGCGGTCCCCAGCAACTTGTGCAGTTTGATTTGAGGCCGAAGATTGGGGGATTTATCTGTAAACATGTAATGACTTAGAAATATAGCAGCTTGATTTTTTTTTTTTACCCCCCTGGCAAGGCAGTATATTCCATCCAATCGCCGGTCCCGGGCAAGTGTGCCACTGCTTGTTGTAATCCCTGGTATTTATACCCACCGGCATTCTGTACAAGGCCGAGGACATCAAGCCATGATAGAAGCCGTAGGGAGATTAGAATATAGGCTCAGCCTCATGCTGACAGGTAAGGGAGAGAGAGAGAGAGAGAGAGAGAGAGAGAGAGAGGGGACTTGGGATGGATAAATCGTACTACTAAAACAAAGGCTGCTGGTTTCCATTAATGTTTGGTTTATGGGATCATAAAATAACCAAAGGGGTGGGTTTTCTTCTTCATTTAGCGATACTTTCAATCATGGTCGATAGTTTCATCAGATTGCACTCATAATGAAAATAAGAGCAAAATAATATTATCGAGTACACACACTCATAGACAGTGGGACCATGCAGCGAGCAGCTACTGTGGCCCTGCCAGATGTGACATGCCATAATAGGACATGTGGTGGCTCTGTCGGGACGTCCCGTGACGTGGTCCTCTCCTATCCCCATCCTCAGTCCCTGACGGAACAGAACGGGCCTCCTCTCACAGGACAGAGGTCATGAGAAAGGCACTGGGCGACTTTCCCAACACTTGGCCCTGGCCTATGGACTTTCTTAAAGGCACAGGGCCTGGGGCTCTCTCTCTCTCTATCTCTCTCTCTCTCTCTCTCTCCTCTTACTTATACTGCATCTTATACTTTATGTTTTGCACTCCGTCCGTCCGCGTGTCCGTCCGTCCGTGTGTGTGTGTGTCCGTGTGTCCGTGAACAGCTAATCTCGGCCACCGTTAACCCGGTCGATGCCATATTTTGCACACACACTCCCTGGATGCCAACGATGAACCTCTGCCCCAAACTTTCCAGAACAGCCTGTTATAGCGCCACCAGGAGGCCGCTTTGTGCAAAACAAGTTTTTGCACAGTACACCTACAGATTTGGTCCAAACATCACGCAAATTGGTACACAGTCTCTCTAGAGCCATTCAACGAAACGGGTCTTTCAGATTTATCAGACTCCATCCTGATTGGTTAAGATTGGCTTCCAAAGTTCACAGGAGTGCTCAGTTTCAAACAAAATGCTGCAAATCATGAAGACATCGCGTGATTTCCTTGAAATTGTGCACCCACATTCCCACTAGGCCGAGGACGAAATGCCACATGAACAATTTCAACTCAGCCTCAAGGTGGCGCTATAACTGGCCGAAAAGTGTTTTCACCTCTAACTGCACGGATCTGTGGATAACCTGGTGGAGACCTGTGCCCAGAAGGGCACTTTTTCTAGTTCTATCTTAAATTATCTCTCTGTTTCTGCGTCTATTTTCCTCTGTTCTCTCTCTCTCTCCCTCCATGTTTGGAAGCAGGCAGACAGTGCCCAGCCTGCGCAGTTTATCAGACCAGAACTGATACAGTACAGGCCTTCATATATCCCCCCCCCCCCCCCCACCCGTGAGTGATTGATGCCCACTCGACGCCTAAAAGTTATGATGGAAATCTCTGGGACCATAAATCATGAGGCTTTGGGTATTGTTCTACAGAAGGACTATAAAAACAATTACGCTGGGTTTATGTTTGCCTCCGGGTGTTTTACGATCAACAATAATCTATATCTCTCAGCAAGGCATTTACAATTTAGGCATTTTAGTGGACAGTATCAGTGACTTAAAGATGCAAGATCTGAGTAAATGGCATCAACCGCGGTCAAACTTAAAGTAAACGG
The DNA here is from genome assembly GCF_964188405.1 of Protomyctophum parallelum. Taxonomy (NCBI): domain Eukaryota; kingdom Metazoa; phylum Chordata; class Actinopteri; order Myctophiformes; family Myctophidae; genus Protomyctophum; species Protomyctophum parallelum. Next base: position 68,100,287 of record NC_139697.1, read on the forward strand.
ATCAAAGAAAGCGCTACAAAGTAAAAGGATACCAGGTAAAATAATAATAATAATTATTATTATTATTATATATATATTCACTCTCCAGAGGAACCAAATAAACACACCATTGTAGAAAATGTGTTTTTTGAATGGGAAGTCCCAACTGGCCTGCTAAATGCATATATGAAATATATGAGTGCCATGATGTCAGGCTCCAAAATGTAATTCCAGGTTGCCCGTGAAGCCTGTACAGTCAGCTGTTGACAGTGTGCTGGCTAATGACTATTTACATCCCAGGGATCCACCAGAGGCTTATCGGGCGGCACTATATGGGGCAGTCTGGCTGCTTTGCTGGCTATTTATTTCCCCCCATGCTTCTCTCAGACTCACATATATTATGCTCTGGACTGGCAGGGTGCTGTCCAGACCTCTCTGTGGCTATATCTCCCTTCAGGCAGGCATGCGTATAGTCGCGGATACGTTGCTTAGCTCATGCTACCTACAGTGTCTACGAAAAATGTTTGTCGACTACCTTTTTCCACTGACGAAAACTAAATGAAAAAAAAACAAAAAACTAGACTCAAACGCTAGGAAGGGACTAGTGGACAATAGATCCAGTGTATGAGTCATTTTACACTTGGTTGCATGCTGAAAACAGCAGATCTACAGTACAAGCTTGTAGATTGAGCAAGTGTAAAATCGGTCATGTCGACGGCATCAAGGCCCGCCGAAATACATTTTAGTCAAATCAACTGTAGATTTAGTAGTCTAAAATCTTTTGTAAAATATTTAGTCGACTAAATCTAGGCCAACACTAAAACATTCCAGTTGACTAAAGTGTGACTAAAACTAAATGAAAACTATTCAAAAGACTATGACTAAAACTATAAAATCTAAATTTGCTGTCAAAGACAAAACTGGCTACCTAGCAGCGCAACAGCTATGGCTGTGTTGTGAACTATGCGAACACCATTCAAGCACAAAAAATATGATTAAAACACGTTACTGTACTGTGGTTACGAGTTGCAGCGGCTGGTCACTGACAGATTGTCCTGACAGAATTCAGCAACATTAACCTCCTGGCCTGTCCTCGGTAATACTATAAAAGAAAAGAAATATAGTGGACAGACGGGAATTGAGGGCATACATGGGCTTAGACGAGATGAATCTGTGTTAATCATTTTTAAAACTGGATGTACTTGGGTGGGGCAGAGCCCAGTGATGCTTAAGAATTCAGTGATGTTGACAAAATTCTGATACTCTACTTGAAGTGTTTGGGTAGCTCAGGTGATCTCAGGTGCTGGTCTGTGTTTCTGTATAGCCCTTTAATCCATTCTGGGCGGGGAACCCCTTTTGGTGTTTGAAGCATTATGTTACACTTTAGCTATTGAAAAATAGCAGATCTACAAGCTCATAGCGTGGCACAGAGTGCCGCGCTACGAGTTTGTATGTCTGCTATTTTGGAAAAATCGTGAAAATTGTGGTGCAAATCTTTTAATATATATTTTTAACTCAAATCTTTGCTTCTGGGGGGGTCCATGGAACTTTTTATGGGGGTCCCTTGACATGAAATAGTTTGAGAACCACTGACATAGAAACATGGGTTTTTCAGAAGACTGGAGGACTGTCAGGATTTTTTGTAGAATCGTCCTCAGGTCTAAATGGGTTAAGCTACTATATAAGATCTTGTAACTTCATTAAACATTTATAATTATCCATGGCTTTGAACACAGTCTTGTCTTTTCATATATATATATATATATATAAAATCGTTCACTGATATATTTGTTCACAAAAACCATTCCACTTAAATGTGTTACGTCTTGAAACACTGTTAAATGCTATTTTTATTCGCAAGTGTCTTCCCCGACACTCACGCCACAATGATGTAGGCGCAGGTAATGTACTGGAACTGGATTTATTATGAATGTATAATTCTAACATACTGTTTCTGACAACTTGTTGCGTTCCAAAATATCTATAGGACGCAACATTCCGCTATGGGCGATACCATAGCGGAATAATATCGCTATTGAGTACTTTGCTTGCACAGACAATCATCACGCTCACGTATACTGTAAGCAGAAGTATATTAAGTACAAAGGCATGATATGGCACCAGATGCGGTAATCAAGTATGAGGAGCCACTGGCAGCAGGCAGCCTTGTGGAAAAAAGTCATTACATTCACACTATTAAGCTATGAGGCCTTCAGGGCATCAGCGTGTCACGAGCACTCTCACTGAGGCGAATCGGGTGAAGAAGAACCACCACTCTCACTCAGGTGGATCAGCTAAATCAACTATAAAACTATGGCAAAAAAAAAAACCTACCTTTTTTTTCACTGATGATAAATAATAAAATATAAGCTAAAAGTAAGACTAAAATATATTGTATTTGCGTGGAATCTTTCGCAGGCTTTCCTACTGGGCTAAGGAATATGCAAACAAAAAAATAAACTAAAAACTAAATATATTGTCAATTCCGTCGACAAATAAAAACTGGACTGAAAGGTTAGGGTGGGACTAGTGGAGAAGAACCTGGACTAAAAGGTTAGGGTGGGACTAGTGGAGAAGAACCTGGACTAAAAGGTTAGGGTGGGACTAGTGGAGAAGAACCTGGACTAAAAGGTTAGGGTGGGACTAGTGGAGAAGAACCTGGACTAAAAGGTTAGGGTGGGACTAGTGGAGAAGAACCTGGACTAAAAGGTTAGGGTGGGACTAGTGGAGAAGAACCTGGACTAAAAGGTTAGGGTGGGACTAGTGGAGAAGAACCTGGACTAAAAGGTTAGGGTGGGACTAGTGGAGATGAACCTGGACTAAAAGGTTAGGGTGGGACTAGTGGAGAAGAACCTGGACTAAAAGGTTAGGGTGGGACTAGTGGAGAAGAACCTGGACTAAAAGGTTAGGGTGGGACTAGTGGAGATGAACCTGGACTAAAAGTTTAGGGTGGGACTAGTGGAGAAGAACCTGGACTAAAAGGTTAGAGTGGGACTAGTGGAGAAGAACCTGGACTAAAAGGTTAGGGTGGGACTAGTGGAGAAGAACCTGGACTAAAAGGTTAGGGTGGGACTAGTGGAGAAGAACCTGGACTAAAAGGTTAGGGTGGGACTAGTGGAGAAGAACCTGGACTAAAAGGTTAGGGTGGGACTAGTGGAGAAGAAATCCTGTACAACTAAAAGACATTCATTTTATGTTTGGTTGTGCTCGGATGTTGCACTTCATTGTAGATCCTGCCAAAATACATTCTTGTCTATACAAAATCAACTCTAGATTTAGTTGACTATAATATTATGATATTTAGTCGACTGAAACTAGACGACTAAAACTTTTCAGATAGCTAAAATATGACTAAAACTAAAGGAACCTTTATTAAAAAGATTAAACTAAATCAAAAAAAAAAAATACACTGATGTACGCTTTATATAGTGTATATTTATACACTGTCAAAGGTACAAATAGATAAAATAACCCCAATGATTTTTCCGTGTGCAATGTATGCACACACTACGCACAAACATGACCAACATAGACCGTGCTTATTCTCTCAGTCACACCCATTCAAACACTTTTTTCTTTCACTCAATAAACTAAAGGGTGTGATTTCCTCCCAGGGTGAGCCCTCATTTCTTCTGTTAATGCCGCTATCTGGCATCAGGATACACGCCATGGTGGCACTGGTTGGCTTGATCAAATCCAATATACTAGATTGCGCTATAGTGAAATTGTCTCGTAATTGATTTACTGCAGATTTCACCCTACTGGGCTAAGGAATATGCAAACAAAAAAATAAACTAAAAACTAAATATATTGTCAATTCCGTCGACAAATAAAAACTGGACTGAAAGGTTAGGGTGGGACTAGTGGAGAAGAACCTGGACTAAAAGGTTAGGGTGGGACTAGTGGAGAAGAACCTGGACTAAAAGGTTAGGGTGGGACTAGTGGAGAAGAACCTGGACTAAAAGGTTAGGGTGGGACTAGTGGAGAAGAACCTGGACTAAAAGGTTAGGGTGGGACTAGTGGAGAAGAACCTGGACTAAAAGGTTAGGGTGGGACTAGTGGAGAAGAACCTGGACTAAAAGGTTAGGGTGGGACTAGTGGAGAAGAACCTGGACTAAAAGGTTAGGGTGGGACTAGTGGAGATGAACCTGGACTAAAAGGTTAGGGTGGGACTAGTGGAGAAGAACCTGGACTAAAAGGTTAGGGTGGGACTAGTGGAGAAGAACCTGGACTAAAAGGTTAGGGTGGGACTAGTGGAGATGAACCTGGACTAAAAGTTTAGGGTGGGACTAGTGGAGAAGAACCTGGACTAAAAGGTTAGGGTGGGACTAGTGGAGAAGAACCTGGACTAAAAGGTTAGGGTGGGACTAGTGGAGAAGAACCTGGACTAAAAGGTTAGGGTGGGACTAGTGGAGAAGAACCTGGACTAAAAGGTTAGGGTGGGACTAGTGGAGAAGAACCTGGACTAAAAGGTTAGGGTGGGACTAGTGGAGAAGAAATCCTGTACAACTAAAAGACATTCATTTTATGTTTGGTTGTGCTCGGATGTTGCACTTCATTGTAGATCCTGCCAAAATACATTCTTGTCTATACAAAATCAACTCTAGATTTAGTTGACTATAATATTATGATATTTAGTCGACTGAAACTAGACGACTAAAACTTTTCAGATAGCTAAAATATGACTAAAACTAAAGGAACCTTTATTAAAAAGATTAAACTAAATCAAAAAAAAAAATACACTGATGTACGCTTTATATAGTGTATATTTATACACTGTCAAAGGTACAAATAGATAAAATAACCCCAATGATTTTTCCGTGTGCAATGTATGCACACACTACGCACAAACATGACCAACATAGACCGTGCTTATTCTCTCAGTCACACCCATTCAAACACTTTTTTCTTTCACTCAATAAACTAAAGGGTGTGATTTCCTCCCAGGGTGAGCCCTCATTTCTTCTGTTAATGCCGCTATCTGGCATCAGGATACACGCCATGGTGGCACTGGTTGGCTTGATCAAATCCAATATACTAGATTGCGCTATAGTGAAATTGTCTCGTAATTGATTTACTGCAGATTTCACCCTGTCACCTTCACAGAATAATAAAGGCCCCGGTGAACTCTCTGCGTGATTATTATGAGACACCTACAGGTAACCGGTGTCATTTATACTCAAAGGACAGTAGCTCTCCCTGCGGGCTAGCTCTCTGCAGTCTCTCAAAGAGCCTGCTGTCTGCCAGCATGAAGAATGTCCTCTCCGCCCATCATGAAATTTCACAGTGTGTGTGACTGTGTGTGTGTGTGTGTGTGTGTGTGTGTGTGTGTGTGTGTGTGTGTGTGTGTGTGTGTGTGTGTGTGTGTGTGTGTGTGTGTGTGTGTGTGTGTGTGTGTGTGTGTGTGTGTGTGTGTGTGTGTGCGTGCGTGTCTGCGTGTATGTTTGCGTGCGTGCGCGCTGTAAGGATATTGGGCACCTGTCATCTCAACCCAATCACCCCTCCTCCCTCTATCCACCGTTCTATCCTCTTCTGCCTCTTTGTTTTTTTCTATTATATCAACCTCTCTCATCTCTCGCCTCTGCTACCCTCCACCCTCCCTCCCTCCCTCCTTCCTTCCTTCATCCTGTGGCCTTTCTGCCCCCTCTGGTCCTCGTTCTCCTCCTTATGTCCCTGGAGCTGCAGCTCACACGTCTCATCAGCGCATCTCAGTCACTCAATATTATTATGGTGTATGTAGTGTACCGTTATTATATACGCAATAATGCAGAAGTTTTGGAAGGGGGAAAAAAGCGTATAGCGTCTGCTAATCATTTCATCCATTGACCAGCACGCGCAAACGTATACAGCCTATCTATACATCGTGCACATGTCGCGCAGGGAATAATTATGATATACCGTCTGAAAAAAACCACAGCACTGATTATACACACACACACACACACACACACACAGTGTGTTAGTTATTTATTTACTGTACGTGTATACTTTCTCTGAGGAAGAAAGTAACCTTAGCTGCCTGTTTTCGCTCCAAACGGTTTTCGTTTCCGAACACAATTGTAATGTTTTAGGAACACAGATCGACGATTTACGCTGCCTCACACATCTTATATACTTCCTCTGATAACCCGTGGCTCAGCCTAATTAGCAGGAGTTCATGTCAAGTTTATTCCAAGGTTGTGAAGATGTATACGGTAGTACTTTTATTTAAATTGTTTGCCAAGGCATTATACCCACACGGCGACACTACTGTACAGTATATACAGAATACTAGCCTGGCCCTTCTTTCTTCTCACGTTCGAACGCATTCTCACTCCCCCAAGACGCCAGGCGTGTGCGCGCGTGTGTGTTGCATGTTCGCCGTCTTCTCTTTCCAGCCGTCCTACTATCAGTCTCTCCTCTCTCTCAACTTTCTCGCTGTCCTCCCTGGGTGGTTGGTGTGTAATTATGTGTTCTCATCCAGGGAGGCCTCTGTCGTACACAACTGTGCCTTGAGAGAGACGGAGGGATTTAGAGAGAGCTCAAATTATGTCATTATCTCTGATAATGACTCACTCAGGGGTGTACCAGCTCTGTAACACGGCCACCGAAGTGTCTCTCTCACGCACGCACACGCACAGTTTAAAGGGCCTTTCAAACGTGAAGCGATATATAACGCGCCTATAGTTCATTTTCAACGAGACCTGCGTTTTTGCGCGGAGCACTGCACGGGGAGCAGTCGCGGTGCGACGACGCAAGCGTATTTACATGAGCGCGGTTCCCGTGAATTTGTTGCGTGCGTGCATGCACTGTTGCCTGCTAATATGAGAGAGAGAGAGAGAGAGAGAGAGAGAGAGAGAGAGAGAGGAGAGGAGGGGGGGGGGAGAGAGAGGGGAGTTGCACCACTCGGTTCACACGGGTGTTTGAAAGGCAATTATTTTATGTCCACACACAGGGAAAGCATACAGGGACACACATATTTTAGGTCCAGTAAAGGTTACATTCACATCCTCATGATACAACAAGTAGTGGCAGCTCCGCGGCAGCAGAGATGACACAATACTCTGCCCGCCTTTCTGCCTCGTCTTTGGCCGGGCATCCGAATGTTGTCGAAACCCTCCGACAACCAGTCGGAGGATTTACAGTAGGGGCGGCCTGGTAGCTTTGGCTGTTCACAGCAGGGGCGGCCTGGTAGCATTGGCTGTTCACAGCAGGGGCGGCCTGGTAGCATTGGCTGTTTGGTAGATTCCACCAGGTGAATTAATAGTGCCTTCTTGTAGTTGCAAATGCATCCAATGCACCTACTGTACTACATTGATGATTGTATAGTTACAACGCAGTAGTTTAATGTCATGTCCCAGGACACTCACTCACACACACACACACACACACACACACACACACACACACACACACACACACACACACACACACACACACACACACACACACACACACACACACAGTTGTTTATAATTTACCTGTTACTTACGACCTTAGGCCATAACAAAAAGGAGGAAGACACAGCTTTTAAAAGTGCACAAAGCAATATATTGATGTACAATATAAACAAGATCTAGGTGAGTGGATGTGTGGTAAATGTAGTGTGGGGTCACTGTTACTGTTGAATGGTGCAAACGAAAGGATAACCATAAATCCAAAGTGTTTCTGCCATCAGGAAGAGAGAGAGGGCCTGACTATGGCTACAGGCGGCTGTGACAGTAACATCCACCCTCACCTCAGTAACCTAGCTCTTTTTGGCTGTGCAGCATGTACCCCAATTGTGAAAGCTATGAACGAGGATCAAATACTGTATGCTTAATATTAGGGCTGCGAATCTTTAGGTGTCCCACGATTCGATTCGATTCCGATTCTTGGGGTGACGATTCGATTCAAAAACGATCTTTTCGATTTTTCCGATTCTCGATTAAAAAAAAATATTTTTTCGATTCTAAAGCAGTTTTTTTATTTTTATTAAAAACAATTAAATACAATTTTAGCATGATCTACTCCAGTCTTCTGGCATGAAAGCAGAGTACATTTAGTAAAAAGCTTGTATAATTGTAAAGGTTTTATCAACTGAATGATTTAAACACACAAAGGTTAAATCCAAGAGTAAGAACATGTCTCATTTATTTAGCTTGCACAAATTTGAACCAGTACAAATCTCTTCTCACTCAATACCAGAACAATACATTAGTATTAAAACAGGTGTAAAATAAATACAATTGGCAGGCTTGGTAGTAAATGCACTATGCAGAAACCCAGGCCATAATGCATTGCATGCACAGGTACATTAAATGTACCTGTGCATGCAATGCATTATGGCCATTATTATTATTATTATTTATTTTTTCCTTGCACAAAAAAATAGATTTTTGGAAAATGAGAATCGATTCTGAATCGGACGGCATTAGAATCGCGATTCTAACTCGAATCGATTTTTTTTGACAGGCCTACTTAATATGGTGTCGATATGACATTTCCCTATACATCATGCAGGTCGTCGACACCGTCCTAATTTAATTAAACTTTCTATCGTTTGCAATCAAGCTGACAACGAGACACACGAGATCAGATTAGGAACACATAAGTGGCTCGTAATATAGGAGAGCAGAGTCACACCTCAAGTATGACAGACAGGCAGGCAGGCGGGCGGGCGGGCGGACGGACGGACGGACGGGCGGACGGTAGTCCACCACTAGGGCGGCAGTGGCTCAGGAGGCAGAGTGGCCTCAACCCATTTAGGCCTGACGTCGAAATAAAGAAAAACGTTCGCTCTGAAAGTATATATACTTATTCATTTGTGCTGCATTTCTTAGATTTTTCAAAAATAGCAGACCTACAAGTTCATAGCTTGTAGAACTGCTATTTTCCAATAGCTAAAGTATAACAGAATGCTTGAAACACCAAAAGGGGTTCCCGCCCAAAATGGGTTAAGTGTCCTTGAGCAAGACACCGAACCCCTAGCTGCTGCTCCTCCCGATGAGCAGGTCGATTCCTCTGTCGGGGTGTGTGTGTGTGTCTGTGTGTGTATGTGTGTGTGTGTGTGTGTGTGTGTGTGAGACTGTTCAATCTCCATTATAGCACTATTTGGAGGAGAAGGTGCTTTTTGTACCCATGATTTTCTTTCGGTGTCTGTAATATGTCAGACTGAAGTGACCAATGTTGGCTGTGAATAAGCTCATGTGTTGCCTATATTCGAGCGTGTGGAATATCAAAAGCAACTGAGAAATATTTGTGCCCTTGTGTGTGTGTGTGTGTGTGTGTGTGTGTGTGTGTGTGTGTGTGTGTGTGTGCGTGTGCGTGTGCGTGTGCGTGCGAATATGAAATGCAATGCAAGGTGCCATAGAGAGTAGACATGGACATAATTGTAAGCTCTGATTGTTATTAATTGTTAGATAGTGTTATTGTAAATTCATTGCATATAGTAATACTTTATTCTGTGCTACCTTCTGTAGGCAATTGCATATGCAATGCATTTATACACTCTTATGTACATGACATACGTAGGCATATAAGACATCTGGTATTTCAGGTGCTAACTTTGAATTCAAGCTTTGTGTGTCTTTTGAAATACTTGCATCTTCTTAAGCCATTTTGACCTGGGAACGATTCTACAAATGTCTTCTAAATCCTGACAGTTTTCTGAAAAACCCCATGTTTCTATGTCTATGTCGTTCTCAAACATTTTCATGTCAAGGACCCCCAAGATTATATGTAATTGACCGCCGACCTCCATCTGAAAATATGTTGGTCCAGGGACCCCCCCGGAAGCAAAGATTTGAGTTCAAAACTTTGGCTCTGAAAGAATATATATTCAAAGATCTGCGCCACATTTTCACGATTTTTCAAAAATAGCAGACCTACAGGCTCGTAACAATGCTTTATAACAACAAAAGGGTTTCCGACCCAAAATGGGTTAAATGCAATTTTCCTTATTTGCATCATGTTTCCTCTCTGTCAAGAAAACCATATTTTGCTCCTCATTCATCTCCTTGTATCCACGTACTGACTGTATAGCACTGAAGCCAAGCACACGAGGAGAGAGAGTCCCTCTCTAATCCCCTCCCAAGCACACGTCTTTGAAGAGGTGGAAGTTTCTAAACTGAATGCTAAACAGGATCTATCAGGATTAAGACATTTTGGCCGGGAACCCCTTTTGGTGTTGTATAAGCGTTGTTGTGTTATACTTTAGCCATTGAAAAATAGCAGATCTACAAGCTCATAGCGCGGCACCGAGTGCCACGCTACGAGCTTGTAGGTCTGCTATTTTTTTTTAAACCCGTGAAAATGTGGGGCAAATCATTGAATATAATATTTGTTCACACTAAAATATTTGCTTCTGGGGAAAAACATATCTTCAGATGGGGGGGTCGGTGGCCAATTACACATAGTTTTTGGGGTCCACTGATAAACTGAAACTGTCAGGATTTAGAAGACATTTCTTGAAATTTTGACCGGCCTAAATGGGTTAAGACTGGATTTGAGGCAGTCTAGCTTATTGCTGACTGTACTTTAGAAAGGGGGGATATGGAAATGCTTGCAATTTGTAACACAAAGTGATTCGACTTTTTTTTCTTTTGCAAGAGATGCAGTATTTTGCTGAGCCATTCTGGTGAATAACGTGCGCCATTTTACCAAGTGACTACAGAATGCTTTCACACGAGTGTCATCATTGACATTTTGAACATTCATTAGTGACTGCTCATTACATCTGCCAATGTCCTATAGCCATCCAACCGTGAGAGCCATTCCCATTAACCTACACATTAGGAGTAATTAGGCAGTCTCTCTCTCTCTCTCTCTTCTCTCTCTCTCTCTCTCTCTTCTCTCTCTCTCTCTCTCTCTCTCTCTCTCCCTTTTTCCGTTGCTCTTGCTTGGAAAAGCACAGTTGATTTTGTTATGTGTAAATATGCACGAAATGCATACCGATCCAGCACAAAGTCAATATAGTCTGAATTGAGAGGGCAATTGACCTCTATCTCTGTTTTCCCAAGAAATCCCAATTCCAATAATGCGTTCAAGGTTAACTTTAATGTCATTCAAACTATTACACCTGTGCACACAGCAGAATGAAATGACCCATTGGCTGCAACAGTTAATCAGACTAATCAGCTTAATTTATTATACAAAATGTATTATCAATTGTAATCATATATTGTAATCATAATAACAATCGATTTGGAAATATATATTCGGCACCGATTTAATTGTGCTTCTATGTCATTTGATTAATCGAAAAAGACTTGTTTTATTATACGATCAACCTGTGGTGACTACACATTTTACTCAAATTATTTTTTTTAATTATTCGTGAAGACTTTTGAAAATTCTCACCTATAATGGTATGCCCAAAATAGGGCCAGCAGGTGATTGATATGAGCTCTTTAATCATAATGGCAGATCCATACATTCACCTCATTTATGTTTTATCCCATTTAGGGTGGTGTTTTAAGCATTATGTTATACTTTAGCTATTGAAAAATAGCAGATCTACAAGCTCATAGCGCGGCACAGAGTGCCACGCTACGAGCTTTATATGTCTGCTATTTGTTTTTTTAAATCATGAAAATGTGTCGCAAATCTTTTAATACATATTCTTTCAGAGTGAAGGTTTTTAACTCAGCAAATCTTTGCTACTGTGGGGGGGTCCCTGGAACAACACATTTTCAGATGGGGGTCGGCGGCCAATTACATATCATTTCTGGGGTCCTTGACATGAAATATTGAGCACCACTGATATAGAAACATATAGGTTTTTCAGAAAACTGTCGGGATTTAGAAGACATTTAAAGATGCTATATGTGGGATGATGGGATCTTTAGACGAGTGTTCCATAATCACTCTCTGGCCACACGGCAGGTCTTCCTCCGCTGTCATCGAAATAACCTCACTCTTTACATTTAATCCCTTCTGGCCGGGGAACCCCTTTTGGTGTTTCTAGCATTATGTTATGCTTTAGCTGTTGAAAAAGAGCAAAAGAATCGTGAAAATGTGGCACAAATCTTTGAATATATTCTTTCACAGCGAACGTTTTTAACTCAAATCTTACAACATTACATATTTTCAGATGGGGGTCTGCAGCCAAATATATATAATTCTGGGAGATATAGATGAGAACCACTGACATAGAAACATAGGGTTTTTCAGAAAACTGTCAGGATTTAGAAGATATTTGTATCGATGGTAGGTCTAAATGGGTTAATATAACGGCTCTCACACACGTACACACACACACACGCACGCACGCTCGCGCGCACACACACACGGCTAACGAAGGGACGCTAGTCTCAGCCTCGTCTCATCTCCGCGTGACACCAGATGTCACTGAAGGAGACGTCTGACAGATACGGGCAGCGAGAGGAATTATCAGACCTGGATCCCCGTAAACCACCCCCCATACGCTGCTTCTGAAACACATCGCTCATCTTCCATCGTTCACACCAGTTCCCCCGCAACGATATATAAAAATAGAACTGAGCCAACTTATGGTGCAAAGCATCGCTAAGGAACAGAAAAAAATAAATAAAAAAATACATGTTTTATTCTTCTATCTGTAATTAGCTGGTTATTAAATTAGCAGGCCTGGTCACGTGACACCAACTGTCAACCACATGAAACCTAGCATCCATATATTCTGGGGGGTGAACGTTCGGGTGCGTTCCACTGTGGCTGCTGTGTCTTTCATTAGTGACCCTGTCTGTGCCACATGCAGTAGAGCACCGAAGTCTGACGTCAATATCTGTAGAGGGCACTAAGTCCACTGGTTCATGTACTTTTTATTGTCTCCACCAGGCCGAAGGCATGGGGAGAGAGTATGTTTTGCACTCCGTCTGTCCGTCCGTGTGTCCGTCCGTCCGTCCGTCCGTCCATCTGTGAACAGCTAATCTCTGGCACCGTTGGCTTGATGGCAGCCATACTCTGCACACACACTCCCTGAATGCCAGAGCTGAACCTCTGCCCCAAAATTTTCACATTGACCTGTTGTAGCGCCACCAGGAGGCCGCTTTGTGCAAAACAAATGTTTTGACAGTACACCTACAGATTTTGTCCAAACATCACGCAAATTGGTACACAGTCTTTCTATAGCCTATATTCAATGAAACATGTCTTTCAGATTTTTCAGACTCCATCCTGATTGGCTAAGATTGGCTTCCAAAGTTCGCAGGAGTGCTCCGTTTAAAAGAAAATGCTGATTTGCAAATCATGAACACATCGTGTGATTTATGTGAAATTTTGCACGCACAATTACCACTAGGCCGAGGAAGACATGACACTTGAATATTTTCAACTCAGCCTCATGGTGGCGCTATAACTGGCCGATTTGTGTTTTTACCTCTAACTGCACCGATCTGTGTAAAACCTTGTATGCCAACTCCCTAGAGGCCAAGGAAAAACCTTTGCCTGGAATTTTTCAGATCTGCTCTTTATAGCGCCACCAGGAGGCCGACATATGTAAAACACATTTTCTAATAATACTCCTTCAGATTTTATCCAAATTTCACACAAATCGGTACACATGCTTTCCATAGTCATGTGGTCATGTGATTTGTTTGATTTCTCATAATTATCCATCCTGATTGGCTACGATTGGCTTCTAAAGTTTCCAGGAGTAGCCCGTTTTGTACAAATTGCCACAACTCCTCAATCCAGCGTCCAATTGCGGTGAAACTGTGCATGCCTATTTCCACTAGGCTGAGGAAGAAATGCCCCTTGACAGTTTTCAAATCAGCCTCATGGTGGCGCTACTACAGGCCAAATCGTGTCACACACACACACACACACACACACACACACACACACACACACACACACACACACACACACACACAAAACCCCAAACAAAATGTTTATATTACTCCTAAACATCACACTCTCCTATCCTCCTGGTGGAGACCTGTGCCCATAAGGGCACTTTTTCTAGTTTGCATTGTAATCCCCATAGCGAGATCTTAGATCGCCTCATATAAGAACTGTGTTTGAAAAATAAACAAATCATCCAGGCCGTTTTACTCATATGGATGTGAAGAATCAACTGACTGAGAGAAAACGCACATTTTACTGCTGCTGAATTAGAACTATACATTTTCGCTAGAAACAGACTCTATCATAATATGACTGACTGACGGTCGTTAACGATACAGAGACACTTCCCCGGCAAATTTGCTGAGACAGATTGTTCACAATCCTTATATGAGACGATTTTGAGAGGACCCCATGGTTAATCTCCATAGAGAAATTACTTCTGTGAACCAGGGGATGAGCGAGTGACGTCAGGACTTCGGCGCTCTATTGTGAACACGACATTTGATCAGGTATATATGCATAGGATGGTAAGGAAAGGGTCAAAGGGTATTTGATAGCCCTGCTGGTCTCCATCCACTGAGGCACTAAACCCTAGCCTGAAAGAGACCTATTCTTTTCTGGGCATAGAGGAGCGGAACCGTCTCCCGGGCCGAGACCGCCGGACCGCCGGCCTCCTGGTTCAATGAGCCCCCTATCCCCCCCCCCCCCCCCCCCCCCCCCCCCCCCCCCCCCACCCCCCCCCCCCCCCCCTGCTCCCGACTCCACACAGCGGAGAACACTGACGTCACCACATTTGGAGTGACGCCCCTCTGCACTCTTATTGGTTTGCAACAATAAAACGTATATATGCCAGTTCAGTTCCATTCTCCTTTTGAAATACAAAACGCCTGCATGCGCTTCTCCGAGGCCATACAGTTGCCCTGATGAAGACCCCTCAGCTTGAGACACACGATGGGCTCATGTGAAATATGAAAAACGTGAAATATTTTACAACAAACATCGTTATCATTTTAATAGAGGCTTTGATTTGTAATTTGACTTGGGCGACAGTGAAAGTGGAGTGACCCCATCCTCCTCCTCCTCCCTGGGAACATGAATCAAAGGAGAGATGGAATGTCGCTGCAGTCCGGCCTATGATGATAGAATGTGCATGGCTACTGTGACAGGTCTTTATCGGCGGATGTGTTTACAGTATGTACAGTATATGTCCCCCCTTTGAGGTTGACATGCAACATGTTTGCTCGTACACTGTGAGTGATACGGTTTACAGTGTGTGTGTGCAATGCTTGTGAATACATATAGTGCAAAGTGCAACATTTGGACGCACGCACGCACACACGCACGCACGCACACACACACACACACACACACACACACACACACACACACACACACACACACACACACACTGTGACCTTTTCTTTCCTTCATAGTTTCATTAATATTACACAGTGCAGTTGATTCACTCATTGGCACTGTGCATGTGTTCATTTTGTTGACTAAGACTAAAGACTAAGTCGACTAAGGTTTTTCAGAAGACTAAATAGGACTAAGACTAACTGGTGTGGTATTCAAGACTAAATCTAAATATTGTGAAAAAAGTAACAGTGCTGCATGGACTCATTGTGAGAACTGTGTTTTGTTTTTGTGTTAGAGCATAAGGTGTAATATAAGACACAGGCCTATAATACCTGTTTGAAATGATCTATCGTATGACAAGAATGGTGACAGGATCTGCAGCATGGCAAATGTGACCCCTTCTATGAAACCTGCATTACGTTACTGTACATACTGTATACAATGCATTATATATAATCAATTTGTAGCACTGTATTACCAGTAAGACTCCCTGAGGGCTGAGTACAGTCAGTGCACACATGAGAGCAACCTCAGACTGTCTGATGATGGAGTGAAAGTCTCTTTCTGTCACTCTCTCTCTCTCTCTCTCTCTCTCTCTCTCTCTCTCCTCTCTCTCTCTCTCTCTCTCTCTCTCTCTCTCTCTCTCTCTCTCTCTCTCTCTCTCTCTCTCTCTCGCTCTGCATTGTAATGTGCCCGTCGGTGCTGTGTGGAAGAGACAGGCATGTACGGCTATTTTCAGACCTTGGGTTATTACACAGTAGCCTCTATGCTTAGTCAAACTTTGGGGGGTTGTTAAAGAGATAAGCTTGCGGGATGGGCACTTTATTATCATTATCAAATGAAAGAAATCTTGCCGTCAATGCCGTGTGCAAGTCATTGATGAGATAAATGTGGAACAGACTGGAGAGTGTGACTGACTTCACTTAATTATAATAGGATAATCTTTGCACATTAGAAAAGCATTTCATAGTGACAATAATTATACAGTGTTAATCAGATTATATATGTTTATAAGGCAATTACTGCAAATTATTATTATTATTTATGTTCCTCTTGGTTCTTGGAGCTTCTGTAGCCTACACGATTCATGTGTTAAAAAACTGTATTTGAACTATAGCTAGAATTACATGTTAAAAACCTTTCTCCCTACTTGTACACCTTAATCCCAATACAACCAAGGCATTATAGTCACAGTAGACCAGCTCCATTTTGAGAAGTGAAAATGTATTTCCAAAGGGCGACGTTAAGCTGTAAAACTCTGGCACCGTTTCCCGCCCAAAAGGACCATGACCCTGAACAATTGAACAACTCTCCAAAGGTGACACCAGGGCTAATATAAGCTGCTTTTGGGAAACCCCAGCACATCATTTGACCCGAGCAGAGGGACGGGACCAAAATGAACGCATTTAGGCCTGACGTCAACAAAAAAAAGCTCGAGCTTGTAGATCTGCTATTTTTCAATAGCTAAAGCATAACATATAAATGCTTAAAACACCAAAAGGTGGTTCCCTGTCCAGAATGGCTTAATGCACTTCAGGACTTTGACAAAGCAGGACCGGAGGAGACAAGACCAGAGTGGGGAATCAGGGAGAAGTAAGTGATGGAGACAATAAGGAGCAAGGAAGAGTTCGATCAAGAGGAGGAGGAGGAGGAGGAGGAGGAGGAGGAGGGTGGGGGGGGGGGGGGGGGGTGGAGAGAGTGAGAAGATGTAGCATATAGTAGAGAAAGTGGAGGAGAGAGAGAGAGAGAGAGAGAGGACCAGATAGGACCAGATACTGAGCTGCAGATTTGGCTGTTTAATCGAGTCGCTGAGGATTAGGGATGGATTATGCAGGAATTGCGGCGCAGCAGCAAATTAGCCCGGTAGCGTTAATCTGAGAGGCGGACAAAGCTGTACTCGGCCGGACAGCAGTCTGTGTGTGTGCGTGTGTGCGCGCGTGTGTGTGTGTGTGTGTGTGTGTGTGTGCGTGTGTGTGCGTGTGTGCGTGTGTGTGTGCGTGTGTGCGTGCATACAACACGCGTGTGCAGTAATGAGGTGAGGTTTATTGTGTCAAGATAAGAAGAGGACAGACAATTTAATTCTCTCACACACACAAACACACACACACACACACACACACACACACACAGACACAGACACACACACACACACACCCCTACTGTGTATACACACTGCCTGCTTTGTCAAAATTTAAAAAAAGGAATATCTTAACATAAATGTGTCGTAACATTGCTGCTTATTCATGGTGAGCTAAATGGATTTGTTCAAGGAACTGAAGGAATTCGCAAAGCAACAATTTGATTTGAGAAAAGTACAGTAAGAGTTGAAATGCCATGTAGCATTCATACTGCCCTTACACAGGCTGAAGGAAGTCTACATGTATCATTCATACTGCCCTTACACAGGCTGAAGGAAGTCTACATGTAGCATTCATACTGCCCTTACACAGGCTGAAGGAAGTCTACATGTAGCATTCATACTGCCCTTATACAGGCTGGAGGAAGTCTATATGTAGCATTCATACTGCCCTTATACAGGCTGGAGGAAGTCTACATGTAGCATTCATACTGCCCTTATACAGGCTGGAGGAAGTCTATATGTAGCATTCATACTGCCCTTATACAGGCTGAAGGAAGTCTATATGTAGCATTCATACTGCCCTTATACAGGCTGGAGGAAGTCTATATGTAGCATTCATACTGCCCTTATACAGGCTGGAGGAAGTCTATATGTAGCATTCATACTGCCCTTATACAGGCTGGAGGAAGTCTACATGTAGCATTCATACTGCCCTTATACAGGCTGGAGGAAGTCTATATGTAGCATTCATACTGCCCTTATACAGGCTGGAGGAAGTCTACATGTAGCATTCATACTGCCCTTATACAGGCTGGAGGAAGTCTACATGTAGCATTCATACTGCCCTTATACAGGCTGGAGGAAGTCTACATGTAGCATTCATACTGCCCTTATACAGGCTGAAGGAAGTCTACATGTAGCATTCATACTGCCCTTATACAGGCTGGAGGAAGTCTACATGTAGCATTCATACTGCCCTTATACAGGCTGAAGGAAGTCTACATGTAGCATTCATACTGCCCTTATACAGGCTGAAGGAAGTCTACATGTAGCATTCATACTGCCTTTACACAGGCTGAAGGAAGTCTACATGTAGCATTCATACTGCCCTTATACAGGCTGAAGGAAGTCTACATGTAGCATTCATACTGCCCTTACACAGGCTGAAGGAAGTCTACATGTAGCATTCATACTGCCCTTATACAGGCTGAAGGAAGTCTACATGTAGCATTCATACTGCCCTTACACAGGCTGAAGGAAGTCTACATGTAGCATTCATACTGCCCTTATACAGGCTGGAGGAAGTCTACATGTAGCATTCATACTGCCCTTACACAGGCTGGAGGAAGTCTACATGTAGCATTCATACTGCCCTTATACAGGCTGGAGGAAGTCTACATGTAGCATTCATACTGCCCTTATACAGGCTGGAGGAAGTCTACATGTATCATTCATACTGCCCTTATACAGGCTGGAGGAAGTCTACATGTAGCATTCATACTGCCCTTATACAGGCTGAAGGAAGTCTACATGTAGCATTCATACTGCCCTTATACAGGCTGAAGGAAGTCTACATGTAGCATTCATACTGCCCTTATACAGGCTGAAGGAAGTCTACATGTAGCATTCATACTGCCCTTACACAGGCTGAAGGAAGTCTACATGTAGCATTCATACTGCCCTTATACAGGCTGAAGGAAGTCTACATGTAGCATTCATACTGCCCTTACACAGGCTGAAGGAAGTCTACATGTAGCATTCATACTGCCCTTATACAGGCTGGAGGAAGTCTACATGTAGCATTCATACTGCCCTTACACAGGCTGGAGGAAGTCTACATGTAGCATTCATACTGCCCTTATACAGGCTGGAGGAAGTCTACATGTAGCATTCATACTGCCCTTATACAGGCTGGAGGAAGTCTACGATGTAGCATTCATACTGCCCTTATACAGGCTGGAGGAAGTCTACATGTATCATTCATACTGCCCTTATACAGGCTGAGGAAGTCTACATGTAGCATTCATACTGCCCTTAGACGAAGGCGTATCCGGCACGTTCTCCCAACTTCAATGACCTTTCACAGTAATCGTTACAGTATAATGTAAGTCCCAATGGCACAGGATGAACGCTTTTCCACATATACAGTAGGCCTACTGAACTTTGGCACAGCATACTGTAGGACAGTGGTTCCAAATAGGGGTCCTTGAGGGAGTTCCAGGGGGTCCCCAGCTAAATGATAGTTTGGAACCAAATGGACCCTTATGGTCTGTAACTCTGAGAGTGTACAAATGGAACCAAATGGACCCTTATGGTCTGTAACTCTGAGAGGGTACAAATGGAACCAAATGGACCCTTATGGGTCTGTAACTCTGAGAGGGTACAAAATGGAACCAAATGGACCCTAACAGATACATTTGGTTCCATTTGTACACTCTCAGAGTTAACCCATTTAGGCCTGAGGCCGATTCTAAAAACGGACTCAGATGATATAAGAGAAACAGAATATAGACCATGGAAATATATGCCAAGGAACTATAGCAATGCTGTACTATACTGTACATACAGTATGGATGGTTTTGTTGATGTGTAAGTCTATCTATTCATTTTGGCTCAACATTTTTCAGTGCTGTGCATGAGACTCCATCCATCCATCCATCCATTACAATTACAATTTACAATTTAGGCATTTAGCAGACGCTCTTAATCAGAGCGATTTACATTTAAGCAAGAACAAAAGCATGGGAATACATCACATAAAAGCATTTATCAATATCATGAAACATGCGTAAGCTAAGAAAGTAACAGTGGAATATCTATATAATGAAAACTATACATACACTATACATATAAACTATACATATTTACTACTATGCTATACATATGTACTATGGCGTGCTATGACTATATACAATACAATTATAGTGCTGTCTACATAACATGCTATAAGTCTGTGTCAAATGCTATCTAAGCCAACAGAAATGCTATCTAAGGGGTTAGGGTATCCATCCATCCATCCATGCACGAGGAGGACTATAGTGAATAGTTCCACTCCTACAGTTTGTCCTGTGAAACCTGATCTGATTCAGAGCAGGTATATAAGCAGACATGCCACAGTGAGCGCAGGCAGGCAGACAGACAGACAGGTACACACACACACACACACACACACACACACACACACACACACACACACACACACACGCACACATGTGCAACACACAGAGTTCACAGGGTATACACACTCACACCAGTGGAGGAGACCCCATAATCAGTCAATCAGCTGGACTCCACTTACTGTGTGCAACCTCAAGTGAGTGTTCGTGCAGCTCTTGCTTACATAAGAGCTCCTTGTTGCCAACCTATACTGTCCAGTAGTTGTACCTCTGCAGTCCTCCCGCAGACCCCTCCAGTCATATACCCCCCCCCCCCCCCCGCCCCGCCCCTCGTGTGTCCGATTGAATCACAGTCCGTTGACTAGAAACCTCTGTGCACGTTTTCTCCCGCTCAGCGGGCCACGCTAACTAACATAGAGCTGCGGAAACATATAGTCTCACATTTGCACACGCCACGCCACAAATCACAGCAGCAGCGGGGCCTCCGGGCACTTTGTTTGTTTGTTCTGTTCGAGACCATGATGCCAGTGCAACTTACTGTATACCTCAGCCAGACAAACGTACGCGCGCGCGTGTGTGTGTGTGCGCGTGCGTGCGGGCACGCATTAGTGTCATTCTTCTAACCCACTTTTCATATAATTTGCAGGCTGGCCTGAAATTGTGAAATTGGCACAAGAAGTGGTCATACGTGAGTGTTTGCAAATGTTCACGTATGATCAGCACTCATTGAACTCAGCATATAAGGTCGCTCTGCATGAGAAGAACAGTTGCTAAATTATTTTTATTACAAAGTATTTGTCAGTTCTTTGGACGTCACTGAGGATGTTTGACACGAGAGAAAAACACCATCCGTCCAGAGTGCTTACAGTCAACAGGCCGTTGGTGTTCCCATGCAGTCCCTCGTCATGCCTGTTCATCGCCTCTTTTCCTTTAAACCCATTCTGACCTGAGATCAGATTCTACAAAATTTTGTCTTCTACATCCTGACAGTTTTCTGAAAAATCTATGTTTCTATGTCAGTCGTTCTTCGATTTTTCAAAAATAGCAGACCTACAAGCTCGTAGCGCGCCACTCGGTGGCGCGCTATGAGCTTGTAGATCTGCTATTTTTCAATAGTATAATGCTAACACCAAAAAGGGGTTAACCCATTAGGCCTGACGTCCCTCCCCCCCCCCCCCCTCCCCCCAGAAGCAAAGATTTGAGTTAAAAACGTTGACTGTGAAAGAATATATTCAAAGATTTGCGACACCTTTTCACGATTCTGCTATTTTGCATTAGCTAAAGCATAACGCGATGCTTCAAACACCAAAATGGGTTTCTATTGTAAAATCAATAATTAACTCTGAGAGTGTACAAAGTTGTACACGCTCAGAGTTACAGACCCGACAAGGGTCCATTTGGTTCCAAACTTATCATTTAGCTGGGGGGACCCCCTGGAACTCCCTCAAGACCCCTGGGATCCCTTTGGGAACCACTGCTGTATTGTACAGTATATTGTCAGTTTTAGCCTGAAACAATGGTGACCCTATTTACATTTCTCTTCTTTATCTCTAGGTTAACAGACCCTAATCTCAGTCACACTAATGACTTGATTGCTAGATAATACTTTAAAGTGTACTTCAAGTCCACTGCAACCACAGGCTATAGCTGCTATCTCCTGGCAGAGAAGACCAATGCTTTAACTCTACTATCTCTAGCCATTGCGGCTTTGTTTTGGTTTAATCACTGCTAGCATATTCTGGGTATTTTTACGCAAACCTTCGACCAAAAATGGCTGATCAGCAAGCCTGTAGATCGCTGAACCTGTTTTTGACGAAGGGATTTGGTGTGTGGGGGGACAAAGAGGGTACCAAGCATAGAGCCCTGTGGGATCCCGGTCAGTTAAGTATTAAAGGGTGTATTTGGTTTAACATTGATTGATTGATTGATTGATTTATTAAAAGTTTGCAGAATTACAGTACATTTCAAGTACAACTCAATACAAAAACTGTTAACAGTGAGTGGACGACACCATAAAGCATTACACTTGTTTACAATAGGGCCCACCATTTTCAATTAATCAAAACATTTAGAGGCGTACGGTACGAATATACACAACTATATAGTCAAAAAGAAATCATCATAGGAGGTAAAAAGGGAAAAGAAACATACAGTGAGGGGGAACAGGGGTGGGTGATTTACGGGGGCCAGTTTCGAATTGCAGCCGTCCGTAGGTGCCCTTTGAGAGCAGTTTTGAAGGAGTCAAGGGATTCGCATGTCTTAATGACTGTTGGTAGGGCGTTTTAGTGGCGTAGGAGCGAAATTAATTTAATCCCTTGTTTGTGCCGAATCTGGGTTGCACATGGTTTGTTGAACTCCCTCTGGTGTTCTGGGTGTGGACTTCGTTGACATTAAGGACGTATTTAGAAGTATTCATTAATACCAGGCACTAGGCCAGGGGCAGTAGACTACTACTATGCCCATTTATTTTCCCCAAAGGAACCACTGGGCAGATCCAACACTAACTACTTCAGAGGCAGGATAACGCTGTCTATCACCAACGGCTATCATGTAATCACAAGCTCTTCTCCCAAAGGATGCTCCTCCTCAGTGCTGTTTAGAGGTTTATTCCCTAGTATGACTGCCAACACACCAACCCAAAGGGCTTCTTTGGCACGGGGCTTTTAACCCAATCTGTACGGGAATCTCTTTTGGTGTTTTAAGCATTATGTTATACTTTAGCCACCGAGTGCCGCGCTACGAGCTTGTAGAGCTGCTATTTTTGAAAAATCGTGAAGATCGTTTTTAAGTCAAATCTTCGCTTCTGGGAGGGGGTGGGGGGGTCCCTGGAACAACTATTTTCAGATGGGGGTCCGCAGCCAAATACAGACAATTCTGGGGATTCCTTGACATGAAAAAGGTTGTGCGCACCACTGACAAAGGAAACTATTTAGGATTCAGAAGCCATTTTTTCAGGTCCAAACGGGTTAACAGCTAGGGGACGGTCGGTGACATCCTGAATATCCTCCGTGCAGTGGAGGGAGGGAGAGTGACCATGCATTATGCATGTTTGGGCATGTTACTTCCATCACATGGAAGCACCGTCTGCTGTCATTGTCGTTCCCGCCGAGTCAGCACAAATCATGTTCACACTCGGATTGTTATTTCGGTGTCTACGACGTTAACGGCGTCTCACTCCCACTCTCTCGCTTTCTTTTTTCTTCTCCGAACCGTTATACTTTGCTTTCAGTGCGGAAATGGAGTTCGTTGACCCTGTGGGTTCCATTAAGCGTCCCATTTTTATTTTATTCATGTGGGGTTTTTTTTCTCTCTCCCAAAAGCAGTGTAGATATTGAATAAAGCAGTGTAGATATGGCGGTGGGTGTCTGTGGTGGGGGTGGTGGTGGGGGGGTTGAGGGCCGAGAGGGGAGGGAAGAAGGAGAAAGCTGGCCTTCTCAGTAACCCATGCATTATTTCACACCCTGCATACGGGTTCTACTCCCAAAAGATACCTTGATTGTCAGTGAGATGTGTGTGCGCACGTGTGTGTGCATGCGTGTGTGTGTGTGTGTGTGTGTGTGTGTGTGTGTGTGTGTGTGTGTGTGTGTGTGTGTGTGTGTGTGTGTGTGTGTGTGTGCGCGTGTGCCTGCATGTGTGCGTGTTCCCAGGTTAACAATTGCTAGTCGAGAGGCTTTATTCCGTTGTGACTGAACAATCCTTAAATATTCTGTATCTATTTTAGCCAAATAGTTGTCCAGGATTTTATTTGGCTGTCATCTAGTCAACTCGAGTTGACTAGTCAACTCAACCCAGTCAAACTGTCGACTGAGTTTCAGCTCGGTGCGCAAAACGCTACAATATTGTCAAACAGGGAAGTTTATTCAATACATATTTTGAATTGTGAATTTGTGACAGGAGTCCATCTGAACAACATCCGTTTATTTTTGAGGGCCTCCTATGTTTGTTTTTCCATAACCGGTTGTTATCCAGCGCATCCTCATTCAATGATATCAGGCGAGATATCATTGAATTCCTTTTTTTATTTTTGAGTGAGACTCTAAGGCCACCGTACGCTTTCTGACCTCTCATCCGCCTCTCGTTCAAAATATGAACGCTTTGGAGCTTTTAGCAATATAATAGAATATATATATATATATATATATATAGTTCAGTTTTTTTTTATTGCCCAGTTAAAAAGAATCTGAACTATCCCTTTAACAATAAAGATCATTTAATGTTTGTTTTGACACCGTTTGTTTTACATCATCATTACATCACCTAGCAACATGAGTTAGACTTTTAATATATTAGCGCCCCTCACTTCACACGGGATGTGATACCAGGAGGATGACCCTACTGGGATCATCCCTATGTTCCCCGGGTTCTATGTTCCCCAGGTTCTATGTTCCCCACTTACCTTACGGTTTAGGGTTAGATTTAGGTTTCTGGTTTAAGGACTTCAATGTTTTCTACTCTACAATTGTATAAGTACGAAACAAAGAATGTTTGTTTTTGCCATCTTTGTTGAAGAGTCTGAGCAATTATGTTGTGTAGTGTATTTTATGCCAGTGTTAGATAGTTTTAAGCCTAGGCAGGCCTAAAGTTCAATGGATTGTTCAAAGACTGAGACTCTAGTAAGACTTTTAGCCTTACTAGAATTACAAAAAATGACTAGGTTAGGTTTCTGGTTTAGGTTCATTCTAAGTGGGGAACAAAGAACCTTTTTTGCATGGTGGGGAACATAGAACCTGGGGAACATAGGTACGCTCCCACCCTACTGGAAGGGAATGGAACTGCACAGAGATGATGTCGCATACACACTATTCACTCTTGTATAAATGCCATTTTCCCCCAACGTTTTTCAAATAACTCCACGCCATGGTCCTCAGATTAGTCATTTCCTCCATGAGATATATTTCTTCAACCATTTCCATCCAGTGCTCGTCTCTAGGAGGGTCTGCTTTCAGCCGTATCCTCGTGATGGCTTTCTTAGCTGCTATTAACAATATTCTGAACAGGTATAAGTCCTCATGCCCTGCAGGCTTATTATGCCCTCTGATGTCAGTCCACTAATACAGTCAGTGGGGCACGAAAAAAACCTCCTTCACTCCTGACAGCACACAGCTGCTCAACTGAATGCAGGAGGTGGGGCAGACTTAGCTGTTTAAATTTTTTAATAATAAACCATGTATTGTTTATTGTGAGAATGCCAAATTATATCATAAGTAAGCTACCCCCCCCCCCCCCCCCCCCCCACACACAATATTTGAATAGCCGTCATTTAAAATTATCTCTTGCCCTGCCTTTAAATCTCCACTGTGGGGAGATCGGTGCATGTTTGAAGCCACGGAGGCTACACATTGAGTAACTTTCATATTAACCGATTCTGGGTGGGAACCCCTTTTGGTGTTTTAAGCATTATTGTTATAGGCTACTTTAGCTATTGAAAAATAGCAGATCTCCAAGCTCATAGCGCAGCACCGAGTGCCACGCTATGAGCTTGTAGATCTGCTATTGTTTTTTAAATCCTGAAAATGTGGCGCAAATCTTTGAATATATATTCTTTCGGAACGAACGTTTTTAACTCAAATCTTTGCTTCTCTGGGGAGGAGGTCCCTGGAACGACATATTTTCAGGTGGGGGTCCGTGGCCAATTACATATATCTTTGGGGGTCCTTGACATGAAAACGTTTGAGAACGACTGATATAGAAACTTTTTCAGAAAGGATTTAGAGGACATTTGTAGAATCGTCCTCAGGTCTAAATGGATCAACCCACTGCAAACAGCCAGACACACATTACTACACTCTGTATTGTGTGCTGGAAAAACTAATTTCCCGTCTGGTCTGTTATTCACGAGACCTCAAGCCTTTGCCCATCAAGTACCACAATGCTTTTTCCAGTGTGTATACGTTTCTTATTTTTTAATTGGTTTTGACATTCAAAATATGCTCTATCTAAAAGCTGCAGATGAAAAAGGGCAGTGAAATGGAAGGCACATGAGAGAGAACTGAGAAAAAGGGAATACTAATAACAACAGAGATAGGAAATAAACGATCGAAGTCATGCAGAGCAGAGCATTGTCTGATAATATAGGCAGGAAAAGTTGTGCATGCGTGTGTGTGTGTGTGTGTGTGTGTGTGTGTGTGTGTGTGTGTGTGTGTGTGTGTACGTGTACGTGCATGCGTGTGCGTGCGTGCGCGTGCGCACATGCGTGTGTCCCGGCCTGCTTCCTCTTTCCCCCTCCTGACTCTTCACTTCCCGTCACGGCAGCCTGCTGGCTCTCCTAGATAAGACCTTCCAGAACATTCCTCCTCCCTTGTTCGTACTTCCCCCCTCCATCCCAGCATCAATTCCAGCCCTCGGTGATCAATCCTACCGATAACACCAAGTCGGCAAAAAAAGAAAATACATACATTTGGTCTTCTCCCGTCTCTATGGAAGGGGGGGGGGGGGGGTTAGACCTTGTCGGTTAAAGCTCCTCCAGTGAATAGCAGCTTCTAATTTGTTTTGCCGACATGCTGTCAGGAGACTTGGTGCCGATGATACATGTTGCATAGGCCACTGGTCCTCAACCCCACGAGGGTATCGCAAGTGAGTCCTCAAATGATTGGCAAACCACCAACACTTTAACGATAACATAGAACGAAAATACATCGCTTGGATCCACCTGGGAGTGGACGTATCCTCAGTGATGTATCCCGAGGTCATCGGGGGTTTCGGGTACTCACGAACATCATACCCCACCAAGCCAGGGTGACCAAGTCCTGACTTACGTCCCACTATAGCTACCCTCGATCAGACCCACTAGGGAAAGACCAGGGCCACACAATTCGTTGGAACCACTCCGGAACTACTCTGCCAGGGCTGGGAAGTACGCTTCTGGCTGTCTAGACAAAGACAGGTTAACTGAAACAAACCATCAACACTGGGAGGGGTTAATGGGTGACGCGACGACGCGTGCATGATGTGCGTGCAGTTTGTTTGTTTACAGAGGGTAGCAAAGCAAAGCTCGTGACTAATTTCTAACCTATAATGTTTTCAAATGAGTAATACACCCACTGTCTGGATGTCATCTCGAATTACATTAAAAACGGAGTAGTTCTGTAATCAGAATCAGCTGTGTTTGGAGGACGACACACAGCTATGGGAATCCAGCAGGTGAATGAAATGGAGATTAATTTTCATTCATGCAGGACTCGACACGTCAGCACTCAGCACGCATTGCAGGAAGTAATTACAATTAGATTTTATGGACTTCTGAAAAGTGCTCTAAAAGTGTGAAAAACTTATTTTTCATTTCCCTATATGTCTTTAAAATGTGATACCAATACATTAGAACTAAGTAGGTTGTAAAAAATATGGACAAAGCGTTCCCCGGGTCTAACATGGACGTAAAATGAAGCCTGTAATTCCTTGCACTGTAAGTCGCCATATTTCTAGATCCGTTTGGGCCCAGCTGGCCATTGGCTGGCTCCGTTTGGGCCCAGCTGGCCATTGGCTGGCTCCGTTTGGGCCCAGCTGGCCATTGGCTGGCCCAGACAACGAGGAGGGACTTCCCCCCTTACTCTTCGTTGGTTTTTATTTTGACTGAACGGGGGGTGGCTCCCGTTCATAGACTGTAACGGTAGCCACGCCCCTCAGAACATACGCAACTTTATGGTCATTCTTTTAATAAATGGGACCATAATTTTCCAAAAAGAATATTATGACATGAGAAATGAGACTTTAAACTAGTGACTGGAAGCAGAAAGTATTCATGACCATGTTTATTAAGGTAATACAGTCTAGGTAAAGTTGGGCCCAAATACATAGGCCTCTATGGAGCTATGGGGTTTTTTTGGGCCCAATGACAGCGCCACAACAGGCCATTATATGAACTTTCAGGAAGTCCCGATTTCCTTAGTGGCTTCACAAAATATCTGTTACCTGCTTTGAACCCATTCTGTACACCCATTTCTACACTTGACTGTGTATAGAGGTCGGATGTTGAAGAGTTATCATATTGCATGGCGGTCTGCTGGTATAGCAAATCACTATTGTGTAACCTTTCTTTTGTGCAAGGGGTGAGATTAAGGTGCTGGGAGCCCTCCGCCATGGCATTGAAGACAGTAGCAGGTATAGTGCAGTGTTATAGCTTCAGCGAAAGTCACAAGGAGACAATGGAGACCTGTTAATTTGGTCAAAGTATAGCTGGCACCCCGCCCATCCTTCCTGCAACCAGATCCCTACTGCTGGCTGCTGCTAGCTGGAAAACGCAGGCCTGAATCAATGACTGGAGAGAGAGAGAGAGAGAGAGTGTGTGTATGTCTGTGCATGTGCGCGCGCACGGTATGTGTGTGCGCGTACGAAACGAGTGAATGGCGTTCTCTTTCTGTGTCAGTGCGTACAGGTGCTGCTGGGTAACTCAAGTCGGACCCCATTGTCTATTGTCCAGCTGAATTCTGGGTAGTCTAGCAGGAGGTAGCTCGTACAATGGCCCAATTTAGACCAGTGAGCTGTTACCTGGAAACCAACAGTGCTCTGTGGTCTTATACTCAAGTGTTGTTTTTGGCTATTACATTTTCTATTTTTAGTTTAGTCATAGTCTTTTGGAATAAAACTTTCATTTGGTTTTAGTCACATTTTAGTCATCTGAAATGTTTTAGTGTTAGTCTAGTTTTAGTCGACTAAATGATGTCATAAGATTTTAGTCGACTAAATCTACAGTTGATTAATAGTCGACTAAAATGTATTTTCTGATGGCTGATTTGTGATTTTACACTTGCTGAAAATAGCCGATCTACAAGCACACAACGCGTCGTGCTGCGGCACGTTGTGTGCTTGTAGATTGGCTATTTTCAGCATGCAAGCAAGTGTAAAATGACTTACTGTATACTGGATATTTTGTCCACTAGTCCCTTCCTAACATTTTAGTCTAGTTTTAATTTGTTGACGAAATTGTCAATATATTTAGTCTTACTTACTTACTTACTTACCTACTTACTTACTTACTTACTTACTTACTTACATACTTACTTACTTACCTACTTACTTACTTACTTACTTATAACTTATACCTTTCTGACATTCACTCTGAAATAGGGTGACCAGATGTTTGCGTGGGACAGTCCCTCATGTTTTCAGGCGTCTCACAAATTCAGACCCTGTCCCACATTGTGACTGGCAGGCAGGCAGCAGTGTTCAAATGCCCTAATTGTTCAAATGAATGTTAAAATAAAATGACAAATATCCCCTAGGCCTAGGGCCTAGGCACAGTACCAAGTCGGCCATACCACCCATGACCAAAATTAACATTTTAAATGTGAGACACCAGAAGGGTTTAATAACAAAAAATGATAGCCAATATCATTGGCCTATGGTTGAATGTGACATTTAGGCATTTACTTAACCCTTGGAATGCCAGTCCCAATTTTTTTGTTTGGGTAACAAATTGGCATATTTTTAATTCATCGTTTTAACATACAAGAAAGATCTGGTGGATTGAAGAGATGTTTTTTTTTGTTCATTCATTGCAAATGTATTCTCTCGATTCGCCACCAGATGGCGGGAAAGCATCATTATGCTGATTTTGGCTAAAATAGACGGATCTTCCTAAGTCACTTCCGGTTGAACGATCAACAACATCCTGTAGTATTTTGACCCTAGTCAATAGTTTGGCTGGTCCGGATTGCTAAGCTAATGCTATATTTTTCATAACTAAGTCAAATTAACCTCAAATCAACCCCAAAAGATCGCAAAATATCACATTTTTTACACCGACGCACATAGAGACGGCGCGCGTGCACGATAGCGCACGATCACGCGGATTTCGGCCGTTTTTTGGTAAATTACATCCAACATTAGTGATATTAGCGAAAAAATATTAATTTTTGCTCTTTTGACCCCGCGATAACTGATATTGATTGTCATTCCGTTTTTTCCGTTAACGGGAGGTTTAGATTTTTCGATTCATTCAGTTTTTTCCGTGAATTGTAGGCCAAGGGTTAAGTAATAAGTTGCTACTTGCTAAACCCGTCCCACCCACCCCCCGTCCAACTTGTCCCACACAAAGCCATACCTCTGCCCCTCAAAATGAACAGTTTAGATCTGGTCACCCTACTCTGGAATGACATTGGTATGCTTTTGGGCTTCATTCAGTTTAGATTTGGTCACCCTACTCTGGAATGACATTGGTATGCTTTGGGGCTTCATTCAGTTTAGATCTGGTCACCCTACTCTGGAGTGACATTGGTATGCTTTAGAGTAGGGTGATCTGGTCACCCTACTCTGGAATGACATTGGTATGCTTTAGAGTAGGGTGATCTGGTCACCCTGCTCTGGAATGACATTGGTATGCTTTTGGGCTTCATTCAGTTTTAACTTCCTAGAGTGCTCTTCTGTGTTGCCGTCGGTCGTGGTGCTGGTGCATTATTCAAATGGATATTATCCTCACAGACAGTAACTGGAGCTCCATTCATAATCAAGCAGGTGACCAAAAGACTGTACTATAACTATACTCAGGGACCGTGTGTAAGTGTAGAGACCAAAGCAGTGGAAATATAGGCCAGGCAGAGAGACAGGTGCATGGGGTTTAGTCTCTCGCTCCCATTCCGTCTGCTGCTGCCATAGACCCCCCACCCCCCCACCCACCCCTATCCTACCAGATGTGTCTGTCTTCTGGGGTCTTATACCTATAGCCCAGCCTTTGAACGCTGATAGGATTAGGGGTGCGTGTGTGGTGAGCTTGTGGGAAGCAGGGCTTTAACGGGGGGGGGGGGGGGGGGGGGGTCTTCAATGTTTCAGCATCCCAGCCCCAATCATCTCTGAGTGCAGTAGGCGATGAGATGAAGCGCTGCCGAGCCCCAACCACCAATATTCCTCTGCACTCTCAAGCCACACGCACACACATGCATGCACGCACATGCACGCACGCACATGCACGCACGCACGCACGCAAAACAGGCATGCATGCATGCACTTACACAGGCACACATTATATCTCGCACATTCACACACAGTACATGGTCTTATCTTGCTCTGTACCTAGCCTGTAAGGCATCCGCCAACCCCCCATCTTAATATGTTGTTCAAGGGACCCCTGTTAAAAACGTTCGCTCTGAAATAATAATAATAATAATAATAATAATATATATTCAAAGATTTGCGCCACATTTTCACGATAAAAAAATAAATAGCAGACCTACAGGCTCGAGTGCCGCGCTACGAGCTTGTAGGTCTGCTATTGTTCAATAGCTAAAGTATAAGATAATGCTTAAAACACCAAAAGGGGTTCCTGCCCAGAATATAATTCAAACAGTGTCCTGTCAGCTACTGGTTCTCAACCCGTGGGTCGCGACCCCTCCGGGGGGGGGGGGAAATTAAGAGTTTACATATAGCACGAGGTGCACGCACAAACTTTCCTTAATGATTATATCTGGTTTCAGTATATTAATTTATGATATATTTTCTCTATTATTAAGGTTATTTTTGAAGTCATTTTGTATTGGAGGAGGGGGGCGGGGGTCGCGAGACATGGCCAAAGCATTTTCGGGGGTCCCCAGCCAAAAACGTTGAGAACCCCTGGTCTAAGCCAAGAAATACACTTCAAAGGGTGAAACAAAAAGCTTTGTGATATCTTTCTGTCATTTGTGAGCACAAGCGTTTATATTATTCCACAAGCAGCAATAACTTTGCATCTTTGTTTTCATATGGAAGTTCCATTATGAGCTCAGAACCCGGAAACGTCTGATTAATGACCCAATACTTTTTCCATGGAAGCTTTTACTGTATGTTACTGTAGTGTACACACACACACACACACACACACACACACACACACACACACACACACACACACACACACACACACACACACACACACACACACACACACACACACACAAATTGTGATTTAGTGTAGTCATAGTCTTTGGAATAAAATGTCACATATTTTTAGTCATATTTTAGTCATCTGAAAAGTCTAGTTTTTGTCGATTAAATCTACAGTTGATTTTGTTTGACGAAAAAGTATTTTGGTAGTCCGTGATGGGGTCGTAAATGTAGGTTTTACCCCCCCCCCCCAAAAAAAAGCACTGCGACACGTTGTGATTGTGAACTTGTAGATCTGCTATTTTCAGATCACAACAACCAAGCACAACCTCACATACAATGACTGGATTTATTTGTAGGAAATGAACAGTTCTCTGAACAAGCCTACATTAGCTGATATATGGATACAGGATTGTTGGGCACTAGTAGGGACATCTGGGAACCTCGGTGTAACAAGTAATGTAAAGTATACATAATGTGAACATGACTTCATTTTATTTTTTGTTAGGAAGGGACTACAGTGGACAAGAGACCCAGTATACGTCATTTAACACTTGGTTGCATGCTGAAAATAGCAGATCTACAAGCTCACAACGCATTTTATGACTAAAACTAAAATCAAACTTTGCTGCCAAAAACAACACTGTTTGGATACAATGCGTTGAACATGACACAGCGATAGACGCCTCTCATGACCAATGACGGGACAATGCAGAGCCAAAGGACAGGGAGGACAGGGTTCAGAGTTCATGGTGTTTGTAGGTCAACTCTCTGGAGGATATGAAACTGTGTCGACCAATACAAGCACAGGCAGAGCTTTGTCTTTGTTCTCGTCCTCTTTGGCGAAGATGTCCGCCGCCAAAAATGGATATACAGGTTTTGTAGCAAACTGTAGAAATATTAGACCTTAACTGTCAAATGTTTAAGCATGTTCTAATCATGTGTACTTCACTTAAAACAAAATACTTAAGACAAAAATAGCCAATTTAACACAGAGGTGCCCATGCTAACTTGTTGCCCACTGCCCACCTATCCTGTTTTCCTGTTATTTTGGTATGGGAGCCATACCTTCAGCAAAGTTAACTGCATACCGTGTTTGCAGTCAGCCTGTGTGTTGATATTCTTCTATGACACAAAGCACATTGAAAAAAACAAACACTTTAGAGTTGTTTGTTAGAGAGCTGAGTGGTTGTTAAAGGGTCATCATCCTAAAAAAGATGGACATCAGAAACCTTTCTACTTAGTACAGTACAGTACAGTACAGTACAGTACAGTACAGTACAGTACAGTACAGTACAGTACAGTACAGTACATTGACACAATGGACAGCATCAAAAGACTTAAGACTTGGGAACAAGATGATTGCCTTGTTCAATCTGATTGTCACAGACACAGGCCAGCTAGCCCGTCCTTCTGCCTGTGCCTTATAGTCTCGCGTTGCCAGACTGTGTTGCCTCTCGCAAATTTCCAAATGCTTCCATCTAAGGGCCGATTCATACTCCTATTTTAGAGCCGAATAAAAGTCGGTTCGGCTCTGTTGAGCCTACAATGTGACGTCATTTGAGGTTCGGGGGGGGGGGGCGGGTACCGTCCTAAAGTCGGCTCTTCGGTGCTACTGAAAATTTCTGACGAGCCGAAATCATTTCGGCACTACAGCTAACAGCGCCGAAACAGCGGCGAGGAGTATGAATGAAATAGGAGTATGAATCGGCCCATACAGTCTGGAGCAACGGAAGTTCTATCATGAGTAAAATATAAAGCGGAAGTTGAGCCTCCTCCCCACTTCCGTTTCGTCTTTACAGTTGCGCAAATCTATCCTAATATAAATAGAAAACATCTAAGCATATATATAGCTTGTTGCTTAGCAGAAAAAGGAAATAAAAAAAGAAAATGTAAAGATATTTCAAAATATATTTTCGTGAACGGAAATAGCAGCTTCCTTATTCAGGAAGGGAGGCGTAGTTCCAGACTATATAGCATTCGGCGATTGTGGAATAGTGGACTAGGGGCTCCATTTTTGTCACAGCTAAACGCCTTATCCCTAAACTTTTTTTTTTTACTATTTTGAAAAACATTTTTGAATAGTGCAACTAGCCAGTCTACATCGACACGTTGTGAGCTTGTAGACCGGCCATTTTAACTATTCAAAAATGTTTTGCAAAATAGTAAAAAGAAAAAAAAAGGCAAAGAAGTTTAGGGATAAGGGGTTTAGGCTAGCCGTGACACAAATGGAGCCCTGTAGTTGCCTTGGCTTGGGACTACATTGTGGTGTGCTGGCGCTACTACTGTGTGTATTGTAGCATTCGTCTAGTCGGTGTTTGACATTTCAGTGATGGGGGCCGCCATGCAGCGCAGCGCAGCAGGGGGTAATTATAGTCTCCACAGGCACACACAGCAATTATACCATAAACATAGGCTGGGCTGCATTGTGTCGTCACATACACAACGGTACTGTTATACCCATTCTGACCTTAACGTCTCTCCCACGAGGTGCACTGCGACGGCATAACATGGTGCAATTACATGACACGGCGGCTATCATTATACCGTGCAATAATAACATAATGTATACTTATGTATACTGTATGGGTATGTGATGTCAGGGATGCAAATATGAGAAGTCAAACACCTCTCGTTTATAAAACCTCGTGTAGTTTTTAGGGACAGGTCACCAGGCAGGTATAGTGGTAAGTTTTTCTGTTCCCGAGCCTGTCGGCCTTCACCGCATGTCTCTCCCTCACTGTTTGGCAGTGAGGGAGAGGCAAAGGGTTGGATTCTGGTTAGTGTGACATACAGCATCATGTCCAGGGGATGTACTGTACTGCTGCTACTGTATGGGACTATAGGAGATGGGTTCTGGCTACTTACTTATTTATTTAACGTAGATTGATCATTGTCAATTAGGAAAGACATTCAATGTCAGGAATCAGGATTGGGCCTCAAAGACAGTCGCATCAACTTTTTTTTTTTTTTTTCTGTTTCTTTTTTGTTTTACAATTAGTCTTGATTGTCTTGAACCATTTTGTGCATTAAACTGGGGGTTGGTTGGGGGGGGGGGGGAGTTTCTCACCTGGGGAGTTGTAATGAAATGATTGATGGCTTCAACTCTACTGTGATGAATACACGATTACTGTAAACTTTTGGTCAGAAAGAACCTCTGATTGGAACCGTCAACATAATTAAGTCAGAATCAATGTGTGCTCCCAGAAGTGTGATGATGGCATGTTTCAAGTGGCTAGCCACTTTCAACACAAAAACATGGGCTCAGGCAGTCTCCGTGTAAGGTCGAGGTTTAACCACTTCCCTACGTGCACAGAGCCAACCCTATAGAGCGTCGCAGTCCCGCCCCCTCGAGAGACCCGGAAAATAAATCCCCGTTCATTTTCCTCATAGACTTTTCAGAAAGTATTTATTTAAAGATGTTTACGCTGCGGACAAAGCCAACTCTTGTCGTGACAAATCATGACGACAAACAAAAACTTTCGGGCTGAACAACTTTGTAATTTTTTGTTTGGTCCAAAATATTGTGTTTGTTGTCATGATTTGTCACGACAAGAGTTGGCTTTGTACGACAAGGTCTTTAAATAAATACGTTTTGAAATGTCTATGGGAAAAATGCATTGGGAACTATTTCCTGAGCCTGGCGTCATCATGAAAGGGGGCGTGACTGAGACGCTCTATAGCCAACTAAGTATTAGTTTACTAGGTATAGAGGGTTTTAAGTGGTGGATTTATGATACAATTTACAATTTACAATTTAGGCATTTAGCAGACGCTCTTAATCCAGAGCGACTTACATTTAAGCAAGAACAAAAGCATGGGAATACATAATGATGATGAATGCATAATGATGCTGAATGCATTTTCAGTAAAGCAATGTCCTGCTGCCTCTTGCATTATGTGCTAATTCAAAACAGGTGCTACACAGGGCAGTTGAGTGATATCTAACGAGCACTTCCAAACTCCAGCACTTAGAAAAATAATCACCTGCAAGGACACAAAGTAACTCATAACATGTCTACAGTGGATCATTATGAAACAAACACTTTGAGGATAGAAAGAGAATAATTCATGCTTTTCGTACAGCTGCAATGTTGGTGAGTTTGACGTTGTTTAATACAATCAGAGAGGACTTCTCTGTTTGCATGAATGGGCTGTCATTGGAAGTTGCACCTATAGGTAGCACCTTGCCATTAACTTGCATGGTAAGATGGCCGCAGTCTGCATATGGAGAATAGTTATACATACATTTCCACACCTTCCATCTAGAGACCATCTATTCTAAAGCCTGATCTACAAGCGATTAGGATATTTGTTTGTTTCCAACTTGAGGGATACAAACAGTAGATAGGGAAACAGCCAACCATAACATATTTATTTAAAGTGGGGTTTGCATACATTCTGTAGAGTCCGAGTCGTCTCCGAAAATAGCCAAGGAGCTTTGTGTTCCTCGCTATACCTTAGGTTTAGGTTTAGGTTTATTTATTTAGCACATAGTATAAAAAATAGAAAACATATCAAAGAACAAAAATACAATGCAAGGAAAGGAAGAAGCCAGCTGGCTTATTTGGAATCCTTTCCTGTATGGAAGAGGTCGTTGATTAAACAGATTAAAAGTTCATTAAGAACAATACAAAAGACTACAAGTTGGCAAAGGGAGCAACTTGTGCAATAAAGAAATAAAAACACAGAGACTGCACAAACAAAGGAAATAAACAATACAACAAAAACAATGATTTAATCATTTAACAATAATATTTATTGTGGGTGCCCGCTGGCCTAGTGGTTCAGGCGAATGCCACATTATAGGCTCTGGCCTGACAGCGCGTGTTCGAGTCCCGGTCATGACGACCTTTGCTGCGTGTCTCTCCCCTTCTCTCTCTCTCTCTCTCTCTCTCTCTCTCCTGTCTGTCTTCACTAATAACTGTCAATAAAGGCAAAAAGCTAATAAATACAATATTTATTGTATTAGCATGTCCCATGCATAAAGACTCGTACGACTGTCCTCATTTCCTCTAAACACACGTCCCTCCTAACCCTTCTATCTTTGGCCAGAGTTGTCATTCTTGGCCCCGTGCCACAGTGTGCTGACACCAGGCAAATTTGTCTTTTCCATAAACAGTTACTCACAGTTGAGAGATTGTCCACTATCAGAGATGACCGCCCATCCCTTAGTGTGTTTTAATGGTTCACAGGGGGTCATGAATACACTGGAGCTATTAAGTCCCATATTCTCTTGACCTCCGTAGAGGCAGATCACGTTGCCCAACTCCCCGCTTTGTTGCACGTGTTCTGTATTTAGTTTTTGACTGGGAATCATCACCACGGGACTCACTTTAAACAGTGGAAGGGGGACATTTTCTTTCCCCACTCCAGGCCCGGGGGGAAATTGAAAAGCCAAACCTTCAAAATGACCATAATATGCCATGGGGACAGTCAGCATGCAACTCTACTTGTCATTTCAAACGCCCCATCTGGGAGGCCTTGTGTTATTTCTTAGACAACCCCCCCCCCCCTTTTGCTGCGATGGTGAGCTGCTCTCTAATTAGGATAAGCAATGTTTTCAACAGGAAGAGAGAGCAGGCAGGATGTTATCAGAGTCCCGTGAACACCCTTATATGGAGACGTTAGCAGACATAGCACGCAGCAGGATCCTATAATTACGATGATACTGTTGTTGGCGCGCGGGGAGGCAGTGGATCCACAATGTGCTTTATTATGTGTGAGCCGGTGATGTACAGTACATATCTGTGTATGCATGTATGCAAGTGGTTCCCACACTTTTTCATACCAAGGACCCCCAAATTGACACTAATTAGCCCACGGACCCCCATTACGGCGCTATAGCAGTGATTCTCAACATGTTTAATTTCAAGGACCCCCAGTTTCACATGCTTTAGTCTATACGGACCCCCCCCCCCCCCCCCCCTTTAATGGCATTTCTATCTCTGAGACCCCAATTTATATTCTAAAATCAATGTTAATTTAACTCTGAGAGTGTACAAATGGGGTTCCATTTGTACGTGAGAGCCGACT
Organism: Protomyctophum parallelum; assembly: GCF_964188405.1. Taxonomy (NCBI): domain Eukaryota; kingdom Metazoa; phylum Chordata; class Actinopteri; order Myctophiformes; family Myctophidae; genus Protomyctophum; species Protomyctophum parallelum. Next base: position 68,138,435 of record NC_139697.1, read on the forward strand.
GTCCATATTGTGTGTAAGTCGTCATGAGCTAGTGAGGTGCCAGTCTGTACACACAGACTCATTTACAGTAGGCTACCACCACTGACATTAATGTATTCACTCCGAGAGTGTACATATAAATATAGTATACAAATATGACCCAATATAGACCCACTATTTTGGTCACATTATTTGTACACTGTCACGGATACCTTCTTACTGTAAATCTGCAATGTGGCAACTGATGCAACTGATGGAAACCCTGGAGTATCCACTGGTTAGTTATTGTGAAACCTACTTGAATTGAACCGTAGTTTCAGTATGACACATACTTGCAGTGAAAGTAAATTATATTAATGGGACCCATAGTATGGGTTATTACTGATAAAGTAAAAGGAGTATACTGTTGCTTATAAAATAGTGACTTGTTAGAGACCATATATATCATGGTTTGTGTTTGGACAAAATGTAGATTTTATAATAATAATATTTTATTTAAAATAAATAGAAATGTGGGCCTTCTAACACCGAACAAACTGTTGGCATGGGATAGCAAAAACATAATCCCCCTTTAGCTGTGTGTGTGTGTGTGTGTGTGTGTGTGTGTGTGTGTGTGTGTGTGTGTGTGTGTGTGTGTGTGGCAGTTTGTTTGCAGAGAGCATCAGTAAATTGTTATGGCATGGTGTGGGAATACCACTAAATCCTTTTTGAGAGTGTAATGTTAAACATTCACCCAATCAGCAGTCAGGTCTCACGCTCTGTGTTATGACACTTCTGGTTCTTCACCCAATCAGCAGTCGGGTCTCACGCTCTGTGTTATGACGCTTCTGGTTCTGCAGGCAAAGCCGTTCAAAACCAACTCTACGCGTCTATTTCAATGCTCATCACGTTTTTCATTTTAACATCCCTGGCTGCTTCCCCCCCTTCGGTCTAGAATGTAAACACTATACTAATGGCACGGCAGCTAGATTGTTCTTCAGGAAATAGCAGAGTAATATTTGTGTGAGAGCGGGAGAAAAAATAAATCATGCCTGATTTATGGTCCTACTTTGTTGCGCATCATGTCACATATTTTCTGGATCTGATATTTTTGATATGTGACACCAGCGCGCGGCGCGACTACGTGTAAATCAGGCTTTAGTGCCTTTCAAGGACTCACCTTAACTCTGACAGTATACAAGTGGAACCAAATGGTAAATGGTGCATTTATATAGCGCCTTTATACAAGGTGCTTTACATAGATGTGCATTACATTCACCCATTCACACACACATTCATACGCCGATGGCGACGGAAGCCTGCATGCAAGGTACCAACCACTAACCAGCACATCGAACCCCACACTGAACTGAACCCCACACAATTTGGGGTTCAGAGTCTGGCCCAAGGACACTTCGACATGTAGACAGGAGGAGCAGGGAATCGACCCATTAGGGTTCATTTGGTTCCACTTGTATACTTGTAACCCCCCCTAAACTAAAGGAACCCACAGACTCCCTGGAATCCACTTTGAGAACCACTAGCTTAGTGCACAGACCATGTGAAGACCTGAGTTTGAATCCGACTCCCAGTCATGTCTCACATCTCTCTCCTGTCTGTCTCTGTGCTTGGTTTTTCTTGGTTTTCTGTCTCTCTGCACACTAATCCTATAGGGGAGGATGGGGGAAGATGAACCACTTTTTACTTAAGTTGTCCTGGAAGCAAGGCAAAATGAGATGGCAGTCAAATCTAATTATCTACACATATTTCAGGATGTCCTCTATCAATTGAAATGATGAGTAAGCAGCTTTGACAAAGGGCCATGAAAATATGACATTTCTTTTTTTTTAATATATTTTTTATCCCACGATTTTGTAACCCATTTTTCACCCCTGTGTCAATCATCTAATGTGATCCTGGGCTCTACACACCCTCCGCCAACCTGGGGAGAGCAACAGACTTAACTCATGCTTCCTTCATGCTTGAGTGTCCAAGTTGCTCCTTTACACCTGACAGGGGGGAGTTTCCCTGGTTGGACGTAGCGCGTGGAAGGAACACGTTATTCCAACCAGTTCCTTTCCCCTCCATCAGGCGCCCCGGCTGGCCAGGGGGAGGCAGTTTAGAGACCAGGATTACTGCATGTTTTTGTGAGGGTATCTACCCTAGGGGACACGGGGAGAACATGCAAACTCCACACAGAAAGGCCCTTTCGCCAACACCGCCTCGGGTATGGGCACTGATGACGCGGAGGAGGAAGCACGCCGCCAGCACCCACAGCGCCCCGAGCGGGAATCGAACCCAGGACCTTCTAGCTGTGAGGCGACAGCACTACCAACTGTGCCACCGTGCCAAAAAGAATATGACCTTTTAAAAAAAAACTGGTCATGTGTCTCAATTTGCCCCAGGTAAGGGGTAAGTTGATCCAAAATTGAACCACATGATATTTTAATGTAAAGAGCTTAAACTTGAACAGATAATGTATTCACTTATTGAAAATAATTTAATAACAGTTTTCCCTTTTGCAAATAGTCTTATTTATCTGTTTATTTATTATTTAAACAATATAAAGACAATTAAATAAAGTTTGTTATTCAGAACCTTATAATATTTGCAATATTGTTAATACAATATAGCAAATTTGCAAACATTTGCAAACATCCAAATTAAAGGTCATTCAGTATAATTTGAGTAGCAAATACTTAATACAAAAATATGAATGGTGATTCACATTAAGAAAATTGGCTCAATTTACCCCAAGGAATTGGTTCAACTTGCCCCATGGCCACTTTTTGACAAAACATGGCTAGCTTTATGCTCCAGGCTAATGTTTAGCTAAATGATTCACATGGGTTTTATACATTGGTATATCACCAACATGCATGATATATAAGTTTAGACCTGGGTGCTTTTGCTTTAACATAAAAATGATTATTCCAGAAAACTTTTTTTTTTACTTTGACCAGCAAAAAACACTTTTTTGTGTATAAATGTACTTTCCACTTTGTCCATGTGTCTCTCATCTTCACAGTCAGGTTGAAATGGTGGGTGTGTCCTGATTTTGAGGTCACATGACAACTCATGTGTGTAGTTTTAAAGATACAGGGGGTGGTTCAACTTACCCGACGGTTCATCTTCCCCCATCCTCCCCTACAGTAAATCTCAGAAATATAAGCATAAACCGGACAACCGCCTGCATGGGCACCTATAGGCTGCTGAGCCAGCCTGACGGTGTGCCACGGTTTTCGACACCCGATGATCCCGACGGCCTTTGCCGTGTGTCTCCCCCCTCCCCCCCACACACACACACACATCACAGCGCATCTTTTCCGGGTCTTACAGACCCGAACATGTGCTCTGTGACGCAACGCTCATGCTTCCGCGGGGGCTTCGCTAAGATATCTCTGGAAAGTTGAGCACAATATGATCCAGAGCCGGAAAGGGGCGTCTCCATTTATATGTCTATGTACCCGCCCCCCCCCCCCCCCCCATCTCTCTCCCCATTTCCTGTCAGACTACTTTCATCCTATCAATAAAGGCAGAAAAAGCCAAAAAATATATCTTAAAAAAAAGAAATATAAGCATAAGAAACAAAAAAACAAATGCAGAAGAAAAATAAAATGTATAATTAATCAGACAGTCACAGAATTTCGAACAGTATTGTAGAAGCTACGACCTTCGCTAGAGATGGGTACACTGGAAGCGAGATGAAACTAACTGATTAGTATCACTGGTGCATATTAGCATGTTAAGCATCTTCAATTAGCATGGCTACCCGCTAACCCCCTCCCAACTCAATTTGTTATCAGTCTTTCTGTCAAAATAAGATGAATGTTTTTTTCTCTCCCTCTCTCACCCATAGAGGCCTTATCTTTGATACCGAGCCTCCCCTCCTTCCTCACCTTCTCAAGGTTATGCAAGACTAGGTTTCTAATTATGGAGGCCAATTTGTTGGCCTCACCAAAAAACTAAAATGCACAACAGTTACAGAGTTAACAATTCTGGACGTGAACCCCTTTTGGTCTTTTAACTAAGCATTATGTTATACTTTAGCTATTGAAAAATCGCAGATCTACAAGCTCATAATAGCGTGCCAGTCGGTGGCACGCTATGAGCTTGTAGATCTGCTATTATTTTAAATTGTGACGTCAGGTCAAAATGGGTTGAATAGTAACTGTTGAATAAAAGGGATATATAGTGTAGGTGCTGTGTCAAAATCATGAGGTAACAAGTTTAGGATCATGTCAATAATACTAAATGTTAATTGAGAAATACGGAATGAATTGCAAGCCTGACACAATCAAGTCAAAATGCTGACATTTTGAGCTGTGGCATTCAAATGTGTGGCCTTGCGTGTCACACCACCATCGAAACCTAACCAAAGACTTTCATCCCAATTCATTCCAGAAAGTAATACATAGTTAGATTATATGTATTATAATCAACACTGTCAGAATGCATGCAGTCAGGCATAAAACAATCCTATACTCATGTATTCATTTGTTCGTCATTCATTTGTTTGTTTGTTAATTTGTTAATTTGTTTGTTCAATCATTCCGATTGATAGTTATGAACCAAATGGACCCTTTTGTACAAAGAGAACCAAACTGACCAGAGTCCCAGAGATGAAAATCCTATCAAATGGGGCACCCTATTGTGCTATCCTGGGGGTTATCAAACTGGTAGTTCTTGAAAATAAAAAGGTTATGTACATACACACATATCATGTTCTTGCTATAGTTTCACTGTCTGGTGGATCAAGTGATGTGTTTGTTTTTTTAACCTCACCTGTTCCCACCTCAAGAAAACGGTGTGTCTCTGTTCCCTATCACTGCAGCTAGAGACACAAATGTACATGTACATGCACGCACCACACCACGCACGTAAGCAGGCACACACGCACGTATATACATGCGTGCCACACACTCACATACACGCTTACATGCACAATCCTCAGTCTGTGATACCTCGGTCACCCTCTACAAACCTTTTGAAAAGAACAATTTCCTGATGGAAGGATATTGTCTTCTACAGCATCTCTGTTTCTCTCTCTATCTGACAGTCTCCCATATATTTATTTTGACAGGAAAAGGAAGGAAGGGTGTGCGTGTGCGTGTCACTGCGTGCGTGCGCGTGTGCATGCATGCATGCATGCGTGCGTGCATACTGTACGTGCGTGAGTGTGGTGGAGGCAGGGAGCAGTAGCAGTGAGAGGATTAATCCAGGGTTGGATTCATCAGGATAATCCAATGTTGTCCTGACTGAGCCGATTGTGTCACCTGCCTCCTCTCACTATATAATGCCAAGAATTATCTGCCCACACAGTACAAATCCCCGGTGTTAATTTGACTCTGACGGTGTAAAAGAAAATGAAACCAAATGGACGCGTAATAAGGGTCCACGTGGTTTCAGTGTTAAATGAACACTGCTGGTTTTACTGTGCACGCTATACCGGCAGAATTCTGACCAGACACAAATTGTGTTCTGTGTCTTTCTTTGCATATAACACTAGCTTGGCTACATGTAGGGCTGTACGGTACATCAGTACATGATGTTGGGGGTAATGGCTACATGTAGGGCTACATCAGTACATGATGTTGGGGGTAATGGCTACATGTAGGGCTACATCAGTACATGATGTTGGGGGTAATGGCTACATGTAGGGCTACATCAGTACATGGTGTTGGGGGTAATGGCTACATGTAGGGCTACATCAGTACATGATGTTGGGGGTAATGGCTACATGTAGGGCTACATCAGTACATGATGTTGGGGGTAATGGCTACATGTAGGGCTACATCAGTACATGATGTTGGGGGTAATGGCTACATGTAGGGCTACATCAGTACATGGTGTTGGGGGTAATGGCTACATGTAGGGCTGTACAGTACATCCCCTGGTGTTATGGGGTAAAGGTTTGCATGTGATGACATTACAGTAATCTGATTATATTATAACGGTAACTTTAATCTGTTATTAATTGCAAGAAGCACCGTGTGTGTGTGTGTGTGTGTGTGTGTGTGTGTGTGTGTGTGTGTGTGTGTTTGTGTGTGTGCACATGCATGCACACACACATATATATATAAATATATATACTGTATATATAAATATATATATATATATATATATATACATATATAGGAACACACACATATACATAAATAATAAATATATATATATATATATATATAGGAACACACACATAAATATATATATATTTATATGTGTGTGTGCATGCATGTGCTTTTCGCACGCGTTTACGCACATATGCGAGCCCCGCATATAGCCTACGCGCGCTTAAAATAGGACTGGACCTGTAAGTGTGTGTGCGCGCGTGTGTGCATACACGCTGAAAAGCCTGGTGTAGCTCGGAGGTGAGCTGGCGCCGTGGGAAAAGATCCAGTGTAAAATGTCAGCCAGGCATGTACTGTACTGTATATAGCGTTGCGCTCTTCAGCCTGAGTGACGAGAGGGAGGGTATACAGTAGGAGAAAAACAGGTGAGGGTGTCAGCATAACAGTGACAGGAGGGACTGTGAGCAGAGATGACAGAGCCAAGAGTGGGAACCGGTTTAGTTCTTTTTGGTTCTTAGTCCATGAGCCATGAGCTCCAAAATTGAAACTTTAATTATGAATTGAGTGGGCAAAACCATACCTATATTAGATTGTTATCACCATTAAACTTCCCCAATTGAGTACTTACATGAAGACAATGATTTATTGTATTACAAATTTTACATTTATAATATGCAAATGAGTCATTGTCAAGGCAACCGTGGGCAGACGGAGGGCAGGGCTGCTGAATCCTGCAAGGTCTATTTCCTGTGCGACCCCCAAACTACTAGGCTTCGTTTTAACTTTTCAAAAAATACGCCAGTCCTGAAATGTAACCCCATCACAACACTATCAGGAGGCCCAGCTTTTTCCTGTCCAGCATTCTACTACCGCCGTCCACACAATGCAAAGGAAGTCTCTCTCTCTGTGTGTGTGTGTGTGTGTGTGTGTGTGTGTGTGTGTGTGTGTGTGTGTGTGTGTGTGTGTGTGTGTGTGTGTGTGTGCGTGTGCGTGTGCGTGTGCGTGTGCGTGTGCGTGTGTGTGTGTGTGTGCGCGCGCTTGTGCGTGTGCGCGTGTGCGTTTCGTAGAAGATTCCACTATCCACTCAAACCCAGAAATCCTGCATGAACTCTCCTCTGCAGAACTAAAATAGCTTTAGACGTTGCTCATTGAGTTTGTGGCATGGCATGGCCACCGGCAAGATTTTGTCTAAAGCTGGATTGGAATTGGGCACACACACTATTGTCTCTGTCACCGGGATAAATCAGATTGCGCCGCATGAGTAACTCTGGGCTTTATCTGCGGTACATTTTTAATAAGACCCTCCAGCTCCATCAGATCGCTGCTGTCGGCCAGAAAACTCCTATCTCCGCATTTCAACTTTTGATGGTTTTTTTCGCCCCCTAAACGAATGCCCTACTTCAACAATCGTGCAAGAGTGTCGCGTAGAAGCAGCATGAAGCAGCAGATCTGCAAGTAAATGGTGCATTTATATATAGCGCCTTTATCCAAGGCGCTTTACATAGAGTATGCGTTTTATTGATTTTTGAGTGGCGCAAACACTCCACACTCCACAACCAGCAATGTCCGTGTACACCTATGTATGTACAGTATGTGGTCATGAGCACCAGTATAATGACTATAGGGTACCAGTAGGGGGCGCCAGAAACAGAGAGAGGGATAGTGTTGCAATGTTGCTTGCTAATGAGAGAGAGAGAGGGGGGGGGGGGGGCTGCACCACTCAGTTCACACGGGTGTGATTTATTTATTTTTTGCGGCTTTCACATTTTATTTTATATTTTTTATAGAGGGACAGACAGTAAAGGCTGACAGGAAATGGGGGAGAGAGATGGGGGGGAGTGACATGCAGTAAAGGCCGTCGGGATCGGGAGTTGAACCCGCGGCACACTGCCAGACTGGGGCTATATACCGGCCTGCAGGCCCACTGAGACACGGCCCAGGCCCCATTCACCCATTCTCATACCCCGATGGTGGCGGAAACCATGCAAAGGCACCAACCAGCACATCGGGAGCAATTGTGGGTTCATAGTCTTTGCTCAAAGACACTTCGACACTAAACTCTGGAGGAGCCCACAGGGTTCGAACTGGCAACCTTGCGGTTACCATCTGGGCCACTCTATACCCGGCCCACTCTACCGCCCCGCTTATAGATCGGCTGCTTTCACTATTCATTTTTTTGTTTTCAAGTAATAATTTAAAATGTAACGGTTTCGGGGACATACAAGGTTTCTGCCCCGACAGCAGCAAAATGACAGTTATTATTTTATCCACTGCGCTGTGATTTTTTCCCTCCTTCCTGCTGTACTAGTTCCCATAGTATCTTGATCAGATTGAATCCAGGTCCAATTAACTGACAGTGTCTCGGCTCTTCCCCACAGGCTCAGTTGTAATCAGGATCCCATGTTAGGGGACGCACAGATATACTGTCACATGTGCTGTGCTTGTGCGCACACACACGTCACACTCACACCATCATAGCTCTTTCTTTCATTTGCCACAGTGCTCTCGTCTCTGTCACACGCACGCACGCACACACGCACTCACACAATGCTGTCGTATTGCTGTACTTGTGACACACATCAACATTTGTATTATTGTTTTTGAGTGGTGCAACCACTCACACCTATGTGTTGTTCATGTGTCCGTGTGTACGTTAATGAGCACCAGTATGTACCAGTAGGGGCCAGTAGGGGCGCCATAAACAGAGAGAGAGAGACAGTGCTGCACCGTTGAGAGAGAGAGAGAGAGAGAGGGGGGGGGGGGGGGGGGGGAGAGGGGAGTTGCACCACTCGGTTCACACGGGTGTGATTTTTTTTAATGTTTCATGACATTCATTTTCATTTCTTTTTCTTTTTTTTATGACCTCAATGACACCCAAAAAAAACCTGAACTTTGAACATTCAGTGGATTTTCTGGGGTTTGGAAGCCTTTTGAGCTGCAATGAAAACAGTGAAAACAGTGACATCTGCTGGCAAATCCCATTGCATATATGGGATTTGCAGGCTGTGACATCACAAACAGCAGGAAAATCTGAGCACTTGTTTGAGCCAGAAAACCCCCAGACCACAGAAAATCTACCGAATGTTAAATGTCCAGTTTTTTTGGGTGCAATTGAGCTCAGAAAACCTACAATCTAAACCTAAAAAGAAAACATACAAAAACTAAGCTTGTAGATGGCCTATTGTCGGTGTATAAACGAGGCATAACTCCAAATGTAACCCTTAAATGTAACCTCTACTGTACATGTCTAGTCCTAACACTGACTGAACCCAACCTGATATCTTTTAGTAACTCTGACATATTTCTTCAACTATAAAACCAGCATTTCTCTTGTGAGGGCCAGGAACATGCTCCTCACTATCTATGTCTATACTTCACAGATTCTGCTGTTATGGGGACATCTGGTCCTCGCAATTATAGTAATACACGCACGCACGCATGCACACACGCACGCACGCACGCACGCACGCACACACACACACAGACACACACAGACACACACGTGCTCAGAAGTTCCAATTAAACGAACGCCATTTTCGCTGGCTTCTGTGCGTGTGACTGTGTCCAGAATAGAATAGAATAGATAGAGTGGAGTGGAGATAGAGAGAGGTGTGCTCAGACTGAGGAGGGCACAGTGACGGCACATCCTTCTCTCTCTCTCTCTCTCCAGGAGGAGCCTCGCCACCGCATCTCCCCATTAATTACACTGCTGGATGGGCTGGCAATCACACACTTATCAGGTGTGTGTGTGTGTGTGTGTGTGTGTGTATACAGTAGGCTTTTATGGCACAGCCCCCCCCCCCCCCCCCCCCCCCCCCTCGGACAGGAGGGAAAATAATAATAATAATGCTATATAGGCTTTTATAATTATTATTTTGATGATCGGTGCCTTGCCATACCCTGTGTGTGATATGCAAATAGTTTCCTAATGGGTTTCTGTGCCATAGCCTGCGTGGCGATTCTGCATTAATTTTATTTATATGTTCAAAACAGATTTCTGTTACTACAGTATCGGCGCCCATATCTTGGTTAATTGCCTGTGTCAGTTTGTTCATATAACTTACGCGTGGGGAAAGTATAAAAGCCACTATTTCCGCGTGAAAAAGCATGAAAATGTTGCGGTGCGCGTATGCGCACGCACCCCCCCCTAAACCTTCAGCACCTACACCTTCGTCTGTAGCAGTCACCACCAGACAGTGGTATTGTGGTTAGAGTGTCCGCCCTGGAACTGGGAGGTCGGGGGTTCGATCCCCGGCCGGGTCATACCAAAGACTGTCAAAATGGGACCCAATGCCTCCCTGCTTGGCACTCAGCATCAGTATAAATCGGCTATTTCCACGATTCATTAACTTATGTAAGTTGTTTGTCATCTGCCCTGTACACCTTTTGTTTAACGAAGTCTAAAAGCCAAATCTAAATCTCATCTTTATTCATAATGTTCCAAGACAGAAACACAATTAAATCATTAATTGCAATTATTTGAGAGACATCAAGACAATGTAAAATGTGATAATTGTGACAGCCCTAAGTGTGATAAGAGATGCACCCCGGTTGTGCACTCCAGTAGCCAGGCCACTTCTCACAGTGCATTTCCAAATGCACAAAGTGTGTACTAGGGGGTGGCACCTGGGCTGGGCTGGCCAATCAGATTCCAAAGGTGGCCTGAGGAGCCACCTTATAGGCCACCTCCCAGACTCGCCTGCACTTCTCCTCTCTGTCCTTCTCTCTCCTCTTAATGTTCATGTTTTCTGTGGGGATCATTTATTCATTATGGAAGGCTTGCATTGTTCCATCTGTGGCTAAATGTGGTGCGTCTATTTCATTCATTATGGAAGGCTTGCATTGTTCCATCTGTGGCTAAATGTGGCGGCGGTGGCTCAGGGGTAGAGTGGCTGGATGGTAGCCGCAGCGTTGCCAGTTCCAACCCGGGCTCCCCCAGAGTTATAGGCCTGACTCACACCTTCACAACAGATTGATGTATAGCTGATGCATGAGACTTATTGACTGATGCAGGCTCGCAATTCATTTCAAATGGGAGTCACATGGTTTGACACAACATTGTTGTTGTATGAGGGGGAGGGGGGCAGTCGAAACACAGCCGAAAGCCGTACAACAAAAATGTTGTGTCAAACCATGTGACTTCCATTGGAAATGCATGGGGAGCTTGCATCAGTAAACAAGTCTCATACATCTAGCATGCATCAATGTTGTTTGCTAGATCGAAAGGTGTGAGTGAAACCATAAATAATGGGCCTTGATATGAAAAAGGTTGAAAACACCACTGCTCCTCACTAAATAGCTTTGTGGAAAATAGCCAATCTATACACTCAACAAGCGAGTAGGGATGCTGGGGTTCATGTGGTCAGGCTTTATTTATACTCCTTAAGGGCCTTTCAAACGTGAAGCGATATAACACGCCTATAGTTCATTTTCAATGAGACCAGCGTTTTGCGCAGAGCACTGGGGAGCAGTCGCGACAACGCAAGCGTATTTACGTGAACGCGGTCCTGTGAATTTGTTGCGTGCTCGTTTCGCGCACACGCCCCCCCGTGACTCACCAGACCTGGATTCTGTTTAGCTTATTTTTTTTACGCTTGCGTTGTCGCGCTCCTCTTGAGCAGACCTGGAGGAGACCTGTCGTTGATCCAGACCTGGAGGAGACCTGTCGTTGATCCAGACCTGGAGGAGACCTGTCGTTGATCCAGACCTGGAGGAGACCTGTCGTTGATCCAGACCTGGAGGAGACCTGTCGTTGATCCAGACCTGGAGGAGACCTGTCGTTGATCCAGACCTGGAGGAGACCTGTCGTTGATCCAGGCAACAACGCCTGCGTTCCTCGCTCCCCGTTTGAAAGGCCCTTAAATCTACAAGCTAACGATACCGTCCGTGACGCGATGTATCGTTGCAGCAGCTTGTAGATCAGTTTGTTTTGGCAAGCGACATTGTTGTATGTATACCACAGAGTACGAATTAAAGACAAGAGGACAATTCAAGTTATGTTTGAGCCACCATATTTCTTACCAACAGCCTTCCACATAGTAGTTTGTCATGAATATGAGCTATTTAATAATTAATGTATGAGCAAATCTGTACACGTGTAACAGTGTTAACCCAGTCTGGAAGATAACCCCTTTTGGTGTTTTAAGCATTATGTTAAACTTTAGCTATTGAAAGATAGCAGATCTACAAGCTCATAGCGCGGCGCAGAGTGCCACGCTACGAGCTTGTAGATCTGCTATTTTTGAAAGATCGTGAAAATGTGGCACATATCTTACACGAATATACACAATATATATGTATTCTTTCACAGCGAACATTTTAACTCATGGTGGGTCTCTGGAACTACATATTTTCAGATGGGGGTCGGCGGCCCAATTACATATATCTTTGGGGGTCCTTGACATGAAAATGTTTGAGAACGACTGACAGAAACAAATTTCAGGATTTAGAAGACATTTGTAGAATCGTCCTCAGGTCAAAATGGGTTAAAGGGTGAACATGAAAGCATTTTGTGCACGTACTGTATGAGCGTTTTACTGTGAATATGACAACATCTTACTGTATGCATGTGAATAAATAATTCAGTACAGAACAGACATTTCTGTTTATGTGAACGTTTTAGCAACATATGGCTCTGCTGCGAGGCAACCATAGTAGTGAAAAGGTGTGTTGTGCATAAAAGGTTTTGTTTTGGTAGAATATTTGAATTGTAGCTTAAATTGATTTTGTAGTTTGAATTGTAGACCTCGTCACGTTAAAATCGCTTTGGACTTTTTCCGCTATACGACCTCATTGCTACAGTTTCTCTGAGTGTGTACTTGTGGAAAGTGCGTGCGTGCGTGGGCGCCACCGACCATGCTGTGTTGCAGGAATAACACATTGCATCTGTTCTGTTCTGTGAACTTGTTCTAAATGAACTTCACCAATAATGAAAACGTTTCCTTTGACGTCATCAATGCGTTTCCCATTCCCCAGATACTCTGATTGAGAAAGCTTTGGTTCCAAAAAGAGATGCAGTTAATTGGATCATCACGTGTACCGTTATCTTCATACGAAAGCAAGGCGTCATGCTGCTCCACCCATCCTCCAGGGAGGGGTAGAGTTGTTTGCTAGATGCGTCTCACTGGAGAGCATTCAGATCTGATCTGTGATGGTAGTATGTATGATACCCCATCTCTCTCTGTTTGGCTTTGCCGTCTACAAATCTCCTTCTTTCGTATACGCTCATCCTCTCATTATTATCACATCCTCTCCTTATTTCGTTCTCTCGTCCTTTTTTATTTTTTTTATTTTTTTCATCGTCCCTCGATCGCTCTCTACTAGTCATAAAAAGAACTCTCAGGCTTTTCTCAGAACGTGGGAGTTGTTGGGAAGCCAAATAGTTGGATGTGTTGGAGAGAACTTTCACATCTATGCTCACCTATACAGTATATGACTGACTATGAACTTTTTCTATACACCATATCCCCTCTCTCTCTCTCTCTCTCTCTCTCTCTCTCTCTCTCTCTCTCTCTCTCTCTCTCTCTCATCTCTCAATTACATCAAGAGATTTTGATAAGGTTCTCAGAGGAAGCGGCTGAGCCACTCCACCCCTCTTTTATCATGAAGGACCCCATTAACAGCCAGCCTAATCAGAGGCAGCTCTACTGGCCGTACTTGATCTGCTGGAGGATTTGTAGAAACGGACTCTATCTGACACGCTTCCTGTTATGACGCACGCACGCACGCACACGTGCACATGCGCACCCTAACCGCCTCCCCCCTACCACCACAAACACACTCACTCAATCAGTGTTCAGAGAAAGAACAGATTATGTTGTGCCACCATAGGCCGGTGAAGACGTGCCACGATTCCACTCATGGGTACTGCATATGAATATGAACACTTATTTATTAGGTACAGTCACACGTGCATACCCTGCTGCATGTACAGCACCTATATACTGTATGTTCTCACACTGCTAGACTGCATACTGTACAGCGCGTGACTGTCTGTCTGATGGTTGTGGATTACAATAGAACATTCATAGATAAATGGTGCATTTATATAGCACCTTTATCCAAGATGTTATTTATATGCCCTATAGAGCACCGAAGTCTGACGTCAATATCGGTAGAGGCCCGAGGGCCACGGGTTCATGTACTTTTTCCCCTAATAGGGGGATTGTAGAATCCAAATCATCCAAGGCCGTTTCACTCGTTATGGACATGAAGAATCACCTGACTGAGAGAAAACGCTAATGTTACTGCTGCAGAATTAGTTACATTTTCGCTAGAATCAGACTGTATCATATATGAGTGACGAACGATTACAGAGACACCCACCCTGACAATAACGCAAAGACAGCTTGTTTATTTTTGGACCACAAGGCTTATATGAGACGATTCTAAGATGAGCCCATGTTATTCTCCAAAGAGAAATGACTTCCGTGAACCAGGGGAAACCCTGGGATGAGCGAGTGACGTCAGGACTTCGGTGCTCTTTATATCAGTAGTTCCCAATATTTTTCGTGCCATTAAGAACCCACAAATTGGTGCTTTGGCCGCGGATCCCCATCTGGAGTACCTGCAGGGACCCTCAGAAGAGAAGATTTGTGTTTAAAAAAAAGTCTAAATTAATCAAAATGTTTGAGACAACTTTTTAGATATTTTTCAAATATTTTCAAAAATAGCAGAGTTTGTAGATCTGCTACTGTAGTTTGGAATAGCCAACACATACATGTATAAAGTATAAGATAATTATGATGCTATATGTTAACTACTTTTTGCTGTGGGGACCCCCCTGTAACCCACCCAAGGACCTCTGGGGGTCCCCAGACCCCACTTTGAGAACCAATGCCCTATACACAGCATACTTCATAATACGGCAAAAAAAGAAAATAGCCTTACTATAGCCTATTTTTGAAAAATCATTAAATGTTGAGATGTACTGTATAATATAGGCTACATTTTTTTAAATGTTGTAGTAGTTTTGCTTATAATGACATTCCCAAATTAGGGGCGTGTGCTCGAAAGTATTCAAAACTTGCGCTGGCTAATGTCATACCACACTGGTCTGGTGGTCTGACAGCTGTAGCTCGTTGATTGATCACAGTATGCTCCACCTTACTGCCTGCCGTTTTCCAGAGTATGCCATGTTTTACTTTTTATTTATTTCATTTCTTTTACAAGCCATTGGGATCTGCTGTTTTTGCTCGAAATAGGGATGCCAGCCTGCCCTGGAAGTGGTTATGGTTTAGTTCATCGCCTGACATTTGAATTAAAAAATATATTGAAGTGTGGTATAGGCTATCCCCCTCCCACCGGTGTGGTCCTTGTGTTATAGATCTGCTATTTTTTGAAAAACCCTGAAATTGTGGCTCTAATCTTTGAATATATATTATTTAAGAACGAACGTTTTTTTAACTCAAATCTTTGCTTCTGGGGGAGGTCCCTGGAAAAACATATTTTCAGATGGGAGTCCGCGGCCAAATACATATAATTCTGGGGGGGTCCTTGACATGAAAAGGGCACCACTGACATAGAAACATAGGATTTTCAGAAAACCTTTCGGATTTCGAAGACATTTTTATTTATTTTTTGAATCGGCATCGGCAGTCCTAAGTCAGATTTACTTCCAGCAAGAAAGCAGGAGCCCCAGTCAGGCTTCATTATCCCCCCAGCAGCAGTCTGCATGTCACATGTCCATTCACTCATCATTCACTATGTAATATTTAAAGCCTGTCTGTGTGCCGTCTGAGAGACGAGCGGATCAGAGACCAGAGATACATACAGCCATGACGTGTCATTCATGAAATCTCCAGTCTGTTTTCTGCCTCTGCAAGGATATTTGGCAACGTTGTTGAGATGCTTCCAATGATGTTGTCTTATAAAACGGATAATATAACAAGTGTTGTGTTTCTGCTGCTGTATATCTACCATGTGTCTCTCCCCTATGTGACTGACTGGCTGCCCTCCATCCATCCATTTATTCAGTTCCATCCATCCATCCATCCATCCATCC
Organism: Protomyctophum parallelum; assembly: GCF_964188405.1. Classification (NCBI taxonomy): domain Eukaryota; kingdom Metazoa; phylum Chordata; class Actinopteri; order Myctophiformes; family Myctophidae; genus Protomyctophum; species Protomyctophum parallelum. The sequence continues at coordinate 68,154,467 of NC_139697.1, forward strand.
ATCCATCCATCGCAATGTCACAAAATGTTATATGGAATAACATGTTAAATTAACACAATTTTACGGTGTACTTGATCTATCTATACTAGCCACAACTTCCATTTCGGCCAAGACATTCCACTGGTGGTCATTAGAAATAGAAAGATAGAAATCTAGATCTAGAAAAAAGAACAGATTATTATAAGGATTCACTGTAAAAAATCCCCAGTGTCGATTTACCAAATGAACCCCCGACAGGTCCAGTTGAATACTGTACTCTCTGAGTTAAATTACCTGTGTGTGTGTGTGTGTGTGTGTGTGTGTGTGTGTGTGTGTGTGTGTGTGTGTGTGTGTGTGTGTGTGTGTGTGTGTGTGTGTGTGTGTGTGTGTGTGTGTGTGTGTGTGTGTGTGTGTGTGTGTGTGTGTGTGTGTGTGTGTGTGTGTGTGTGTGTTTGTGTGTGCACAGTATTAGTATAGTTGTTGTGGAGGCCAGATGTCCTCACAAAACGGGCGAACATATTTTCAACCCCAAACGTGAAAATTGAAAGAATGCACTCATCTGTGCACGAGCACGCCCATTCATGCACGTTCGCACATGACGCGCACATGTAGCCTACTGTATTATCCCATTTTGGGCGGGAACCCCTTTTGGTGTTAGCATCATGTCATGCTTTAGCTATTGAAAAATAGCAGATCTACAAGCTCATCTACGAGCTTTTACATAATCGTAAAACAGGGAGAGAAAAAAATACAGTGAGGGGAAAAAAGGGTGGGTGGGGCATTCAGATTTGACAGGGGCCAGTTTCGAATTGCAGTCGTCCGTATAGGTGCCCTTTGAGAGAGGTTTTGAAGGAGTCAAGGGATTTGCATGTCTTAATGACTGTCGGACTCGGTAGAGCGTTCCACATTTTGGTGGCCTAAACACGCCTATCCTCCTGGTGGAGACCTCGCCGTGCCCCGAGGGGAACGTTTTCTAGTTTCAATTGTGGCAAAAACCTGGACAATTTGTCAGTGAATGTTGAGTGAGACAATCCCGGGCCAACACAAGTATACTTTAGAACAGGGGTTTTCAACCATGTGGTCCGGGGACCACCAGCGGTCCTTGAGGGGGTTCCAGGTGGTCCTCATGCAGCTAAATGGAGAGTTGTGAACCAAATGGACCCTTATAGGTCTTGAGAGTGTAAAATGAAACCAAATGGACCCTCCTATAATAGTACCAACATCAATATACAGCATGGATACTGGACAAATATTCTTTCGTTTTGGGTCTAAATCTCTTCAAATCCGTGGCTCAAATTCCCAAATAAATAATGGGCCTTGATATGAAAATGGTTGAAAACGACTGCTTTAGAATATGAGAAATGGTCCATTGTGAGGACAACAGAAGGAGAGACAGAGATAGAGAGGATGATGATGATGATGATGAAGATGATGATGGAGGAGAGAGGAGAAGAAAAACTAGTTTTAGCCTGCTGTGTGTCACCCTGCCCCTCCCCCTTCCTGCTTCTCCTTCACTACTTAGGTATTAACATGGAGGGATAAGGAAGGGCTCAGTAAGACAGATGTGCTCTTCTAATGACTCACGTGCGTGGGCACGCACGCACGCACACTTTTTCTCACAAGAGTCACAACCTCTAATTATAGGACACACATGAGTTATATAGGTAGCGGTTGCCGGTTGAATGAGGAGCATTAACAGTTAACACTTGACATCACATTGTCATGACACACGCGCATCTCATATCCATTGATAGTCACTCATTTTGATGAGTGTAAAAATCAATCACTTTAAAGTTGAGATACCCTTTGTTCATCTTTGCCCCCAATGTGTTTTTAGATGTGAAGTGAAGTGATTGAGGAATGATTGTGAACATGTGTCCGCTGTCAGTAACAAATCTGTCTCTCTGCTGCCCCGCTCTGGCTAAGTAGAAATATTACACCTTCCTCTGTCCTTGTGACATTGTCAGTATTGTAGTTTTAGTTGTTAACCAGACCCGCCCAGAGCCATAGAGTATAAGACAGAGTTACGACATTGAGGGGGCAGAAAACAGCCTGGTCACGTGGCTCATGTACTCGCGCGAGCCCATTGACTCCAATGCATTCTGTAAACTTCCAGGTTGTCCCCCTTTTGAAGGTACTATGTAGTAGAGACTGGTATAAATGATAATCCTTGTTTTCTGAGAATCCATGCAGAACCATGGTTGTTGTTGTTGCGCACAATGATATATTCCTAATTTATCCATTTGCAACTCTGAGAACATTAAATGAACACGAGGACTAATGTCCAATGAGCTCCCCCTGACACAGCTCTCTCTCTCCAGATGTGTGGGCTCAGCTCCAGATGCCGAACAAGAACATGGAGGTGATACAGGGTCAGATGGTGGTGCTGAAAGCCTGGTACTCACCCGCACCTGGCACCGATAAAAACGCCAATACCCTCCTCTGGACCTTCGTGGGAAACGACACTCAGCTGGTGAGAAACAGAAACAGGGAGCTGTGTGTGGCGTGCGTGCGTGCGTGCGTGCGTGCGTGCATGCGTGCGTGCGTGCGTGCGTGCGTGCGTGCGTGCGTGCGTGCGTGCGTGCGATGAATAAAGATAAGGGACCTGGTGGCTACTCACACACACCTTGTATTGTATACTGCATACTATACAGCAGGGGTGGTCAACTTCATCAGGCACCACGCGATCTGCACATGAAGCATGCATTACTTTTCCAGAAAACAGATTATGTCACAGGGCAGCCCGGGCCCTTAATTAATAGAGACATTGCATTGACACATCTACTCAGCTGGAAATTAATTCATTAAATTTCATTAATTAACATCACAGCACGGAAGTGGTTATTTAGGGTTCCATGTCTCATGATAATGTTTGTATGACCTCAATGCAATTGTAAATGACGCACAAGGGACTACTAAATGGTTTTAACCCATTCTGGACGGGAACGGCAGATCTACAAGCTCGTAGCACAGCACTCTGTGCCGCGCTATGAGCTTGTAGATCTGCTATTTTTGAAAAAACTTGAAAATGTGGCCCAAATCTTTGAACATGTATTCTTTCACAGCGAACATTTTTAAGTCAAATCTTTGCTTCTGGGAGGTCCCTGGAACAACATATTTTCAGATGGGGGTCGGCGGCCAATTACATAATTTTCGGGGGGTCTTTGACATGAAATAGTTTGAGAACGACTGACACAAAACTGTATTTTTTTTTTTAATCGGCCTCAGGTCTAAATGGATTAAACATGCCTGTTTCATCTGGTTGTGGTCACTGGGTGTCTACTCTGCTGTGCTGGCAATCCTGTTCATCATTGAGAGGAAGGTGCCAATTATGCATGTCTGTAGAGCAGTGGTTTTCACCACCTGGAACCCCCTTAAAGACCACTGGTGGTCCCCGTACCACTGGTTGAAAACCACTGCTGTGGAGCACTGGTTACCCACATTTTTAGCTTGAGACCCAAAAGAGAAATTTTATGTCTCCCCGTAACCCAAACTAGTGAAAATAGCAGATCTACAAGCTCACAACAAAGCACTGTGATGCGTCAGCAATTTTCACCACTTCCAATTCATGGAATTTCTTTGATTATTTTATTTATTTCTGAAAATATTTGGGGGGATTTATATATATATATATATATATATATATATATATATATATATATATATATATATATATATATATATATATATATATATATATATATATATATATATATATATATATATATATATATATATATATATATATATATATATATATATATATATCTCTTTTTTAAAGCGGCCCAGGCCGTAGCGTAACGGTCTGGGCACCGGACTGGTAATCCAGTCGCAGTGTGCCGCGGGTTCGACTCCCGGACCCGACACGGCCTTTACTGCATGTCATCCCCCCATCTCTCTCCCGTTTCCTGTCAGCCTACTGTCTGTCCCTTCAAAAATCAATAGAAGGCGTAAGCTGCAAAAAAATATCTTAAAAAAAAAAAAAAATTATAATTAAAAGCAAAATGTATGAAACTAAAAATAAAGGGATATTTACCCTTGAGTCATCATGACCCATAAAAATGTGTCCACGACCCACACATACAGTAGGTCCCAGCCCACTGACAGTGCTGTAGTGTAGAGAGCATTTAACCCATTCTGACCTGAGATCAGATTCTAAAAATGTCTTCTACATCCTGGCAGTTTGATCTGCCATTTCCCTCCATCTGATCCCATACACTCGAAAAGATCTGAGTCGGGAATCATCACTCAGTGCCCTTGAGCAAGGCACTGGACCCCCAACTGCTCCAGTGGAGCTGCTTAGTGGTACCAACAGTATAAGACTGTGGTTGTACTGGTCAGCTCCCAGGTTTTAATGTGCGTGTCACTCTGTCTGAGTCTATGTGCAGGGCGTTGCGGGAAATGAGCACTTGTGCTCAGCTACTACCCTCACAGCAGTATAAATCGTGCTTCATTCTCATTCTCTCTGGTCTAGATAATCTCGTACACGAAGGAGTCCAGCAGCGTGGACAGCCCTCTGTTTGAGGGGCGCGTGGGCTTCACGGCGGCGGCGGAAATGCCCTCCACCAACCTGTCGCTGTACATCAACAACACCAAGGAGGCGGACTCGGGACGCTACCTCTGTCAGGTCATCGTTCCCCAGGGGAAGAGTCTCATGTCTGAGCTCACCCTCAACGTAAAGGGTAGGTGACACCCCATAACACCCTGTAACACCCTGTAGATGTCTGAGCTCACCCTCTACCTAAAGGGTAGGTGACACCTCCATAACACCCTGTAGATGTCTGAGCTCACCCTCTACCTAAAGGGTAGGTGACACCTCCATAACACCCTGTAGATGTCTGAGCTCACCCTCTACCTAAAGGGTAGGTGACACCTCCATAACACCCTGTAGATGTCTGAGCTCACCCTCTACCTAAAGGGTAGGTGGCACCTCCATAACACCCTGTAGATGTCTGAGCTCACCCTCTACCTAAAGGGTAGGTGGCACCTCCATAACACCCTGTAGATATCAATAAAGGCAAAAAGCCCCAAAAAAGAAAAGGTGGCCTTTAAACTTTAGTTTTAGTTTCGTTTTTAGTTTCGTTTTTTTCTTTTGCATTCAAAACCTTAAACTTATGCTTGAACCTTTTTTTTTCCTCTAGTGAAAGATGAAAAGGAAAACTGAATAAACCTGAATAAAATCTTCATTCTAATCCTCTCCTCTCTCACTCAGTGCCGCCCGCCGTCCCCAAATGCTCCGTGTCAGGGAAGCCAGTGTTGAAGGGGAACGTGACATTAAGCTGTAAATCCACTTCAGGAAAGCCCATTCCTATCTACAAATGGAGGAAAACCAGCCCGACGTCGGAGGTGTTCTTCTCCCCAATGCTCAGTGAGTAGGACCCAGCCAGGGACAGTGCCATGGAATGGTTCATTATCGTAGCTCAGTGAGGGGTGGGCACTTTGTTGATGGAGAGGGCCACTATAGTTCCACACTCACTCCAGAGGGCCACTATAGTTCCACACTCACTCCAGAGGGCCACTATAGTTCCACACTCACTCCAGAGGGCCACTATAGTTCCACACTCACTCCAGAGGCCCACTATAGTTACACACTCACTCCAGAGGGCCACTATAGTTCCACACTCACTCCAGAGTGCCACTATAGTTCCACACTCACTCCAGAGGGCCACTATAGTTCCACACTCACTCCAGAGGGCCACTATAGTTCCACACTCACTCCAGAGCGCCACTATAGTTCCAACACTCACTCCAAAGGGCCACTATAGTTCCACACCCACTCCAGAGGGCCACTATAATTCCACACTCACTCCGGAGGGCCACTATAGTTCCACACTCACTCCAGAGGGCCACTATAGTTCCACACTCACTCCAGAGGGCCACCATAGTTCCACACTCACTCCAGAGGGCCACTATAGTTCCACACTCACTCCAGAGGGCCACTATATTTCCTCAAGCTCGTTTTGAGCTTGTAGATTGAGCTTGAAGATTAGTATAGGGAAAAGGGGGCAGGTTTGTCCCTAAATACACCAGCATTCTTTTCTTTAATTTTAACATTACTCTTTATTGTACCTTCAATCAGGTTTCTGGAATCATATCAGTCAGTTTCCTTTAGTATTGGACTTTAAGAGATACAATACAACATGTTATAGATCAGTGGTTAGGCTGTGATCCCCCAAATTAATCATTTTCAAACTTGGATAAGCACTTGGAATGTAGGAGTTGAGGCATTACATTTTGTTTGACTCGGTTCCACAGATAAATATTGTGAAAATAGAAGATCTGAGTACAAGCTCACAACGTCCAAAATTGACCCACAGGTTGAGAACCACTAGATAATAAAATGACAACACACTTTTACAGTAGTAGAGCTTTCTCTTTGACCGCTTTAATAGCACACACACACACACACACACACACACACACACACACACACACACACAAACACACAGTACAACTTTAGAAATGTAATGCACAATGGCGCCCTCGTGTGTCTCTTTTTATTACTGTAGGTGGTACAGAACAAGCAAGTGCTTAACAAATGATCATAGTCCATGATAGTCCTTAACTGTGTGTGTGTGTGTGTGTGTGTGTGTGTGTGTGTGTGTGTGTGTGTGTGTGTGTGTGTGTGTGTGTGTGTGTGTGTGTGTGTGTGTGTGTGTGTGTGTGTGTGTGTGTGTGTGTGTGTGTGTGTGTGCGTGTGTGTGTGTGTGTGTGTGTGTGTGTGCGTGCGCGTGCGTGCGTGCGTGCGTGCGTGTGCGCGCGCACGTTAGATGAGAAGATAGGTACGCTGAAGCTGAGCAACCTGAGCAGCAACATGTCTGGGAAGTACGTGTGCACAGCCAGCAACACGGCTGGCGCCGAGAGCTGCTACATCAACCTGGAGATCGTTACATGTATGTGACCAAGACACTGAACATGACATAATATGTACTGACCATGACACAGCTGTCCTCCTGACCATGACACAGCTGTCCTGACCATGACACAACTGTCCTGACCATGACACAGCTGTCCTCCTGACCATGACACAGCTGTCCTGACCATGACACAGCTGTCCTCCTGACCATGACACAGCTGTCCTCCTGACCATGACACAGCTGTCCTGACCATGACACAGCTGTCCTCCTGACCATGACACAGATGTCCTCCTGACCATGACACAGCTGTACTGACCATGACACAGCTGTCCTCCTGGCCATGACACAGCTGTCCTCCTGACCATGACACAGCTGTCCTCCTGACCATGACACAGATGTCCTGAATATGACACATATTTCGTAGTCATGTCAGTCTTAAGACACTCCTCATGGTCAAGTGCAAAAGAACATTGTGTGTCTTGTCTATTAGTGGCATGCTTTTTAGTTTTAGCATGCCATAGCAAATTCTTCTTTTTTTAAATGTTGATTTTTTAAAGATAAATAATAATAATGTTTTGACATTTTTAACCTATAATAACATAATAAAAAAACAAAAAACAAAATAGAGGTTCCATGTTGTTGAAAGTAGTTAATTTAACCCATTCGGGGCGGGAACCCCTTTTGGTTACTTTAGCTGTTGAAAAAATATCAGATCATAGCGCAGCACCGAGTGCCGCGCTACGAGCTTGTAGATCTGCTATTTTTGAAAATGTGGCGCAGATCTTTTAATATAATGCTTCTGGGGGGAGGTCCCTGGAACAACATCTTTTGAGATTGGGGTCCACGGCCAATTACATATAATTCTGGGGGTCCTTGACATGAAATAGTTTGACAACCACTGACATAGAAACATGAGGTTTTCAAGAAAACTGTCACGATTTAGAAGACATTTGTAGACTCGTCCTCAGGTCTAAATGGCTTAATTTAACTCTTGAGTGTAGAAATGTCCCCATCAATGAACAGGCCATATGTGACTGTGCTGCTGTGTTCTGGTCCTGATGGCAGCCACTAACGCTGCTATGTGATTGGTCCTGATGGCAGCCACTAACGCTGCTATGTGATTGGTCCTCATGGCAGCCACTAACGCTGCTATGTGATTGGTCCTCATGGCAGCCACTAACGCGGGGGTGATCGCTGGAGCCACGGTGGGCTCGGTGGTGGGCTTCATCATCCTGCTGCTCTTCCTCATCTTTCTGGTGAAGAGGAGGAGAGACATCGAGGATGACATGGCCAACGAAATCAAGTGAGTTTGGATCGGTACAGGCTGTGTGTGTGTGTGTGTGTGTGTGTGTGTGTGTGTGTGTGTGTTTCTGTATGTGTGTGTGTACGTGTGTGTGTGCGTGTGTCATGCACTAGGGGATGCATGGCAAAACAGGGAGTCCACACAAGAGCATAAACGTTTTGTAATGATATTTATTATAATAAGATAATTAAAGAATAACAAAATAATGAAGTGTGGGATGTGAGGATATGAGTCATCAGTAATGTGTGCAGTGTGTGGATGCATGGAGAGTGGTGTGTGCGTGTTGTATTAGCTGGTGCAAAACATAACTCAAACAAAAGGTCGGTTAGGCCCTTGAGCCAGGTGGCAACCTGTAACAGGTCCTGCTTGCAGGGAGGACAGAGAGAGACTGAGCTCAGCCAGGAGAGCTCCCTATATAGTGCCCTAAGCTCCGCCCACCTCAGGTGAGCATTAATTGGGCTGACGGCCTGCTCCACTCTGCAAACACAGAGGTTGCTGGCTAGCCTACAGTGAGGCAGAGGGGGCAGGGCCGTCACACCCCCCTCCATAAAAATGAGGTTCCACCACATTATCTAAAAGGAAAACAAAACACAAATTAGCAACCAAGAACCAATATCATCCAAAACTAAACAAATCCAATAGCCACCTAATACTGTATAACAATGCCCCTGGATGCTCATTCTCCTATATAATAGTCCAGCTGTGGCCCCACTGCCCTCCGCATCTGCCCCGAATTAGCTCTGGCGAAATGACACTTGGGACAGGTGGGACTGGAGAACTACAATATCAATCTGCAAACCATAACCCAGGCTTAACAAAACAAGAAAATGTGCCCCTGTTCGCTCAACTATTAATACTTGTTACCTCCTCCACTTTGCCATGCCATCCTGCCCCCAGCCTCAGCAACCTTGTATACCAGGAGCGAATTAAGAGAACCAGAGACAGGACAGCCTATAGTGACAAGGAAACAAAATCACAGAGTGAGCAACAGTACAACACAAAACCAATCTACAATCACATTTTCAAAACCTTTTGATATGGAACATGACCAAACTGTGGGTGTGACAAATCCCATCCCATCCTTCTCTGATTTGACTTTGGAAGGGACGTCGATGTATTGTGATTTGTAAAGTATTGAGAAATGTTCAACCGACCTGGAACTGCCCCCGTCTCTGTAACTCTAGGTGAGGACCTAGTCACTCTGGCTGTACAAAGAGAAGGATTCACCGTTCCTGCTTTCACTACAGTCTGACTTGGGCAACATTGTTTTGTCACACGTCGCCTTGATTTGCCATGTTTGTTTTGTCGGTTTGATGAACAGTTTCTCTGAACTGACATGGGCCATTTTCGAGTGATCACATTCTGTACCTGATCTGCCCATACTCGCTCTCCACAGAGATCATTACCGAGAATTATGTCGACACCATCAACCGGCAACTCTGACCGCACCCCCATGTGAACCTCTCCACTCACCAAATCTGAAACGAGAGACATTTTATGCACTGGAACAGGAAAAACACCCATTCCCATTCCCTGAATTAAAATAGACTCCCCTGTGTCTGTTTCAGATGAAAAAGGTAATATAGAGGCTCGCACAAATGAATCAAGTGTACCACAGTCTCGCAGTACCTTTACTGGCACTCTTTTGTTACTTCCTTTGACCGCCAAGAACCCCTCCGAAATGAATGGTAGATACCCATCCATCCGTGGCTGCAAGCGCGAACCCTGCTGAGGTAACGCACCTGGCCTAAGTGAATTGGCCAGTGCAGCTGGTCTTATCTGTGAACTGGAAGACGAATCTTTAGATCTGAGAACTGGACATTGAAGTTTCCAGTGTCCATTACCTTTGCAGTAGTGACATACCTCACCTGAGCTGTCCTGCCCGCTCGGTTTCACCACATGGTCAGCCTTGTGGCTGTAAAACTCAGAACTGCCCGTTACATGAGAAAATGGATCCCTGTAACCTTGTGTACTCTGGTCACTGAAATTGCCTTTATGAATCAACATGTATTCATCAGCCAAGACTGCTGCCTCACCTGGAGACTTTACTTTCTTCTCTGTGATGTATGTGGCAACATTAGATGGCACTGTGTTCTTGAACTGCTCCAAGACCACCAGGTTAAACAGTTGTTCGAAATCATCAACCTCAGATGATGAACACCAACGAGAAAACTGTGTAGTTAGATCTCGCACAAATTCCACATGAGACTGACCATCACATTTCCTCCAGGTACGGAAATGCTGTCTGTATGCCTCTGGCACCCTCTCATATATTTTTAACACTGCCTCTTTAACTTTTACATAACTCCTAGAGTCCATATGTGTTAACGCAGCAAATGCCTCTTGTGCTTTCCCTGTGAGTACCGACTGCACCATTAAAGCACAATCTGCATCTGTCCAATTTTGTGCCTCTGAAACTCTGTCAAATAAGAGAAAGAAGGTGTCAGGGTCCTTTTCATTAAACCTGGGAAGGAGCCTCAGGCTACTGCCAATGTCCATAGCTTTGACACCTCCTCCCCTTTCAGTATTACCATTATTCAATGCATCTGCTGATAACTTTCCCTGTTCAACCAACTCTAGCTTTTTGCATTCCAAATCTAATTTGGCCAATTCAGTTCGTTGTTTAATTTTTTCCACTTCCAAGGAATGTTGTTGTTTTAACATCAAAAGTTCTTTCCTCCATTTGAACTCAACCTCTGAACTGACCTCATCCTCCTTGTCTTCAACAGGCTGCAAAATGCCCTTGTCTACCAGACCACTGATTAGACCGGCCTTCATTGCTGCCTTGAGCTTTTCTGTCACTGTGATGTCATAATGTTTAGCAATAAACAATAGCTGATCCTTTGAACAATGATCAAGGTACTCCACTGAAGGAGACTTAATAAACTTATCCATAGCTGAACTCATTTCTCTGTTGGCAGGTTACAACAAACAAACAAAAAAAATTAGCAACAAATCTAAGTGTTGGGGCTGTGAATTACAAGGTGCAGTACAGTAACTTTAAGCAAAATGGAACAAACCCCCCCCTAAATTACCTACGATTCCTAACTAACTTACCTATCTTAACCTACCGTCGGCACCCGGGCATGAGGATTTCTCCCCTCCAGCCACCTAGTGTGACCCCCAAGATCCGCCACTGACCAAAACTCTACTAAGAGTAAATCAAAGAAAAGAACAAACAGCCAACACCCTAACAGTGAAGCCGCTAAGGGATTTGTTCCAACCATAAACAAAATTAACACCTGCCAAACACATCCCAACACTTACCTCTGTTGTAATGCTGCACTCTGAGAACTGGGGCCAAATGCACTCTCTGTCCGGCTCCTAACCAAAAAACAAACAAACTCAAGTGTGAAACTCCCAACCAAGACAAACTCAACCGAATTTCAAAAAAACTGAAAAAACTTTAAACGAATTAATCAATTAATAAATCAATTAATCAATTATGTAAGGACGAGCCCCCATTTGTCATGCACTAGGGGATGCATGGCAAAACAGGGAGTCCACACAAGAGCATAAACGTTTTGTAATGATATTTATTATAATAAGATAATTAAAGAATAACAAAATAATGAAGTGTGGGATGTGAGGATATGAGTCATCAGTAATGTGTGCAGTGTGTGGATGCATGGAGAGTGGTGTGTGCGTGTTGTATTAGCTGGTGCAAAACATAACTCAAACAAAAGGTCGGTTAGGCCCTTGAGCCAGGTGGCAACCTGTAACAGGTCCTGCTTGCAGGGAGGACAGAGAGAGACTGAGCTCAGCCAGGAGAGCTCCCTATATAGTGCCCTAAGCTCCGCCCACCTCAGGTGAGCATTAATTGGGCTGACGGCCTGCTCCACTCTGCAAACACAGAGGTTGCTGGCTAGCCTACAGTGAGGCAGAGGGGGCAGGGCCGTCACAGCGTGCGTGCGTGGGTTTCTACGAGTAAAGATTTAAAGTAAAGAGTAGAGAATTGATAGGGGGGGGGGATATTTGTGGAGGAAGTGGAACTTGGAGGGATAGCTTGTTCCTCCACATGCGTTACTACGTCCTCTGGGCGAAAGGTGTAGAGAAGACTGTGTACTGTGACACATGCTTATTCCCCCCACACACACCAACTGTAGTGGTCAGCTGGGAATGACCAAATTGGGAGGAAGAAACTGAAAAACAAACCAAAACAAACAAACAAATAACTAACACCCTTCTATCTATACTGTACCTCTCAGGGAGGACGCTCAATAACTAACACCCTTCTATCTATACTGTACCTCTCAGGGAGGACGCTCAATAACTAACACCCTTCTATCTATACTGTACCTCTCAGGGAGGACGCTCAAATAACTAACACCCTTCTATCTATACTGTACCTCTCAGGGAGGATGCTCAAATAACTAACACCCTTCTATCTATACTGTACCTCTCAGGGAGGATGCTCAAATAACTAACACCCTTCTATCTATACTGTACCTCTCAGGGAGGATGCTCAAATAACTAACACCCTTCTATCTATACTGTACCTCTCAGGGAGGATGCTCAAATAACTAACACCCTTCTATCTATACTGTACCTCTCAGGGAGGACGCTCAAATAACTAACACCCTTCTATCTATACTGTACCTCTCAGGGAGGACGCTCAAATAACTAACACCCTTCTATCTATACTGTACCTCTCAGGGAGGACGCTCAAATAACTAACACCCTTCTATCTATACTGTACCTCTCAGGGAGGACGCTCAAATAACTAACACCCTTCTATCTATACTGTACCTCTCAGGGAGGACGCTCAAGCGCCCAAGCGCGTATCGTGGGCCAAGAGCGGCATGGGCAGCTCGGACATCATCTCCAAGAACGGCACGCTGTCCTCCATCACCTCCAACCCTCACGGGAGAGAGCCGTCACACCTCCACCACCACCACCACCTGCAGCAGTACCCGCAGCGCCCTCCGTCCGACACCGCCTCCATCATCACCGCCACGGGCAGCACGGCCGGAGGCTACCGACCCTCCCGCCAGCAGGGGGCCTCCACCCCGACCCACTACGGTTACAACAGCAACAGCGCCACCTTACCCCGTGGGCAGCCCGGGCCACCCGCCTCCTCCGAAACCAGCGCCGGCAACGGCAGCCCCACGCCCAGAACAGAGCGCTTCACCCCGCTGCCCCAGGCCCAGGCGGTGCCACAGACCTACAGCCAGCCACATTACCACCAGTCCCAGGTCGCTGCCGCCGCCGGCGGGCCCCCGCCGCTGCCCACTGCCGTGGTCACGGCCGCCAACATCTCCCGCATGGGCGGCGTGCCCATCATGGTGCCCGCGCAGAACCAGGCTGGATCTCTAGTCTAACGAATGCCTAAAACCAGCTGGTCGAAAAACACTTGGAAAATGACCGTGTGTCTTTTAACACTACTGGAAAGGGACGGAGTGCTTTTTGCTAGAGATTAGATAAAAAAATGGAATGGAATTTTAGTTATTGACACTCGCTCTGGGCGCCATGAAGCTTGATAGTCAAAACATGCAGGTAAAGACCTTCAAACACTGAACCTGGTTTGACCTGCTGAAGCCAAGTCTTTAAGTATAATTATTCTTTTATATTCAACATGCACTGTACACAAAGTATGTATACTTTCACTTTCATACATTTGTGTTGTATCTTAATTTTCTATTATACCAATGTATTTCTATTGTTGTTGTTTTTCTAGCTTTTTTGTTTTTTATTAGATATATTTTCTCTCCCTTGCCAACTTCAACTCTCCCGTGTCAACAGATGCATAGGAGAGGACCATGACACAGAAAAAAACACTTTTATTAAGGCATTGTTTCAATCAATTTAATGTAATTTGACTGAAATGTTGCCATAATCACTTTCATCTATTTTGGACATATTGTCATAAATGTTGCGAAAAATAATGTCAAAAACATCGAAAAAAGACTTTCAAAGATGTTCAGAAAAATCAACAAGCTGATCTACAAGCTCACAACGCGCCGTGGTGCGACGTGTTGTGCGCTTGTATATCGGCAATGTGTGTTGTAAGTGAAGAGAAGACTGCTCTGGACTACTCTCTAGGAAACGGAGACAAACTTGTCATTATACAGGATACAGTATGCCTCCTAATTAATCAAAGAAATTGGTTTATGGATATTTCCAAAGAGACCCGTTTTGCTTCATAGTTAATTCCTCTGAATTATGTCTAATGACCAAATGGAGAAGACCAAATTAGTGATAAGCACATACAGTACTGAATGTTTTATTTTCATACTACTGTATGATAGAACAGACTTTTAAATGATACATTCGGATAAATATGTATTCATGTATATATATATATATATATATATATATGCTCACAGCTAGCCTTTATTAAAAGTAAGATGTCATTCTTTTTTTTTTTTACATTATAATAGATTTAAAAAAAAATTGTATTCCAGTTTGAGCATTTTCCTCTAGTTTTCAGTTCATAAGATAACTTTTTGATTTGGTGCTTAAAGACATAAATATTTGGTAATGGAGCCCCTGCAGCATCCATCCCTCAGTCGTAAAGATTGAAGGTTACTGACTGCTTTGATGTAAATAAGATATTTATTGCCTGAACACAAAACTGCTTATTGTATAATATAATAAGCATAATTATAATGCATTGCATAACACATTGTGCCTGATCATGATCAGGCACAATGTGTCTTAACCCATTTTGGGCGGGAACCCCTTTTGGTGTTCTGTTCTACTTTAGCTATTGAAAAATACCAGATCTACAAGCTCATAGCGCGCCACCGAGTGGCGCGCTACGAGCTTGTAGGTCTGCTATTTTTGAAAAGTCGTGAAAATGTGGCACAAATCTTTGAATATATTTTTCAGAGCGAACATTTTTAACTAAAATATTGGCTTCTGGGGGGTCCCTGGGACGACATATTTTGAGATGGGGGTCCGTGGCCCAATAGAGATCATTCTGGGGGTCCTTGACATGAAAAAGGTTGAGCACCACTGACATAAAAACATGGGTTTTTCAGAAAGATGTAGAAGCCTTTTTCTGTATCGACCTCAGTCCAAAATGGGTTAAGATACAGTACATTGCCATACAGATCATTGTGTTTGCCTGCTATATACACTGGATACCCCACCAGATAATTATTCACTATGTTCTTTTGGAAGGCATAGGGAGTAAAACCTTTAATTCATTATCGCGGACATTCCATTTACCTGTAGTGATCTGGACCAGGGCTGTTTTCAAAATCATGCGACTCTCAGAAAAAAACAACACCTAAAATGTTATGTTTTTTTTTTGGATGTGATGAGTGTGCTTGACTGGTAAATCAAATGTACAGATGTCTAGAGCTTAATTTATCCTCTGTCGCAAGACCGTGTCGCTTGGCCATCACAGAGCATAAATTAGGATGAAGATTTCTGAACCTGTCCCCTCCTCTGACACATCCAATACAAATGTTGTTTATCATTCCATAATGAAAACTGCCAGATGAAAAAGCTTGGGATTGGGACTATATATAGGCGGATTCTGCCAATGCATTTCAATGAGAATGGAGCTGTTTGCTGCCATTTGTGGATTTCTGCAAAAACAACAAAAAACAAGAAATCATCACATAATGATATTTGTCAGGTGCTGTCTCCGTTGTGTTCTTGTGTTCCCCCCACATATTAGTATTATTATTATATTATAATTTTAGTAACGTGTATGTTTGTGTGTCACAAACTTTGTGTGTCACAAACTTTGTGTGTCCCAAACGCTTGCGACATTCTGTTCATGCTTTGTTGTGGCTTTGCTGCTCTCCGTCCGCCCTTGAGGTTTAGCTCATATAACATTAGCAGCTGTTGTGTTAGCCTTGACTTTTCATGCCGTTGTTTGCTGAGCCAATCAGGACGAGTCCCATAGGCTAGAGAGGCATGCCGTTGCTTAGAGACGAGGCAACCAATCAGGACTAGGTCCCGACTGTAGGAGCCAAAGTCGTCATTACATTTGACTAATTCATATGTCAGGTTTCACCTGACAAAAACACTCCATTCCTATTGAAATGCAATGGCACAATCTGCCCTCATAGGTAGAATAAAAGTGCGTGTGACTATGGATGGAGCTCGTTAATAATAATGTTTATTGATAACGAGCACCTTATCGATCAGGCTTATCGAGCCAGGTTCTTATCGAGCATTTTCTATTATTTTGTGGAAAGACGGGAGACAATACATTCTGAACAGAACCAGTATCTTTTACTATAGGGTCTTCAAATACAGTACTTTTCTAACAGAGGGAAGGCAATTGACCTTTTTACCAATAAGATAATATTAAAGAAACTGTTAACTGGTTAATATGTGTACAGTCACATTAAAAGCGTAATTTGGTTTCCCCGGGCAGCGCTGGTAGGCAGGTATTAATACACTTTTAGACCGACATGTTTGTAACAGCATGGATGATTACATTTATGTATTGATCTCCTCTTGTCTTGATTGTTTAAACATGACGTCATGAGCAGCTATGCTCGATAACAGGCTTGATAAGCCCAACGCTTATTGATAGCGGGTACTCAATAAGCTTGTTATCTGATTTCTTCGGGTATCGGTTATCGAGCTCCATCCCTAGGTGTGACCGTGCCCTAATGAACAAATACACATGTGTGAGTCTTTAGATGATAAGTGTCTGAAAATGGAAGAGGAAGTAAAAATAATTTATAAGGAAAGTCCTCCATACAACAGACAGACATCGATCTAAAGGTTACTTAGCAGTAAAGTAACAAAAGCCTCTTCGACATGTGAACTCTGTATACAGTACATGTCAGATACATGCAAATCTCCTGCTGTGTTGTCCTTACACTGGAACATTTATATATTCCTTGTTGTTGTTTTGTGTTTAGGTTTTACTGAAACCTTCCAGAGGATATCATAGATTTTCAACTCTGTCTGTCGTTATAATCACCGTTATAATATGGCCCAGTCTGGAATTGGTATATTGAGTGACCGAGTGAAATGACCTTGAGTGTTCATTTAACTCTGAGAGTTACGGGTCCATTTGGTTACATTTTACACTCTCAGAGTTACAAACAGATAAATAGTCTCTCCCAGAATTACAAATGGTTGTAATAACAAAAGGGTTCTGGTGTGTAGTGTGATGGAGTATTAAATGTAATTTGAAGCTGTGATGTTTTTCCTCCGGGGTTGTGTTGGTTTGTGCCTGCCCCTCTACATGTCTGTGCACGCCACTGGCAAAATGGACACAGCTTCAAAATAAGTAAGATCTGTTCAACAGTTGGCTATTAGCTTAAACAGTCTAACCTATCATAATGACCTATGTCTGTCATATTACTCACTGCTGTATCACCCAGTCAGGTCCTTTTCACAGTGTAAATTATGAAAAAGTGAAATGCATTTAAGACAAGTCTTTATTTTTTTAAACCAATGTGTGGTGAAATGACTACATGAGCAAATTTTACCATGTAAGTTAAGATATTGAGAGTTGATATTCTGTTGCTGAACTTGGATTGTGTTACTGCACAGATGGCCAAATGTATTGCTTATTTATGTGAGCCTAAACCTTAGGAAATAATGTGCAGTGTTCACTCATACAGTATCTTGCATATTAAGTTAATGTTAATAGAAAAGGCTTTGTATCAATATTTTCAAATAAAAGACTAATAGTTATTTGTGTTGTTTTTCTCCAAGCACTATTATAGACATTGTATTGCTAGTTGCTTCATGAAGTGTGATTAACTGTATTGATAGGAAACACATTGCATATTACTGAGGCAAAAGTAAACACATCAGCACTTTTGCCACCACACTGTTCAATGCTCCATCAATCCATTCTCTGGGATGTTTGCACTCATCCCGAGACTATTTCATTTTCTTATAACCAGATGTTAATTGTAGTTAAACCTTGTGTGGAATGCAATTTGTGTTTGGTAGATTATCTCTCTGTTATAATAATCTTGACAATAACTTAATACAGTTGGAAACCCTGTTTATTTATTTGTCATGACGTCTATGGCCATCTTTTTTTGTGTCCATTATCAATCCATCCATTCACCACTTTGGTCCCAAACAACATACGTTGAAAATGACTGGTGACTGATGACCCAATGCCTTTCCTCTATTCCAGTGCCACTAGTCGGGCGGTTAAGCTCATATATGGAATATTGTGCATTTTATGATTAAAGCATAAAACTTTCTATAGTGTTTCTATATACCATGAAGTTTGTTTTCAGACGTGGAACTACTTCTGTATTATGGTCAGTATCATGTCAGTATTATGTTCAGTACAGTATCATTTCAGTAATGTCAGTATCATGTCAATATGTCAGTAATGTCAGCAGAATGCACAAGGCCGATGCACACCTCAAATGCACACCTCAAAAGGCTGGTGACAGGCAATAGAGAAATGGGTATCTTTGAAAGGCAAAATTGTCTGTCCTGATGAAGGTCTAAAGCAACCGAAATGTCGACCAAATAAAGAGCAACATTTTTTGGCAAGTATCTGACAGTGTGCGGGACCTCTTCTTTGTCTTTCAAAGATACCTTTTTCAGTATAATTTGCAGTATCATAATAATAATAATACATTTTATTTATAAGGCGCCTTTCAGGGCACTCAAGGTCGCCGTACAGGATAAAAACAGTACAACACAGTTAAAAGCAGAAAAATAAACTAAGGCACAGCTTGCAGCAGAGGACACAGGTCACACAGAGTCATAGGCCTGCCTAAACAGGTGGGTTTTGAGGTGAGTTTGAAATATGGTGATAGAGTCCATGTTTCTGATGTCAGGGGGGAGGGAGTTCCAGAGGTGAGGGGCAGAGCGGCTGAAGGCTCTTGAGCCCATGGTGGAGAGACGGGCTGGGAGGACTTTCAGGGTGAGGGAGGAGGCAGACCTGAGAGACCGGGTGGGGATGTTGACATGGACAAGGTCAGACAGGTATGGGGGGGCGAGGTTATGAATGGCCTTGAATGTGTGGAGAAGGATCTTGAAGTCAATACGGTATTTGATGGGGAGCCAGTGGAGTTGATGTAAAACAGGGGTGATGTGACTGATGACAGGGGTCCTGGTGACGATACGGGCAGCAGCGTTCTGGACTAGTTGGAGTTTATGGAGGAGTTTGTGGGGGAGACCAAAGAGAAGGGAATTACAGTAGTCCAGGCGGGAAGTGACAAGAGAGTGAACCAGGATTGCGGCACTGTGGGGAGTTAGGGAGGGGCGGAGGCGGTTGATGTTTCTGAGTCATTCAGTTCATGTCAGTCAGTTTACTGGTGATGCCATCTATGTGGCTTCCTATGGTGGTTAAGGGGAGTTAGGAATAAGGCTAGGTTTAGGCATAGTTTTACTGAGGATACGTTTAGGATTAAGGTTAGTTTTAGGCATAGTTTTATTGAGGTCACGTTCATGAATACCTGGTGGCGACCATTCCGAGGTTGCCGGACTAGACCCATGGTGCTTCCCATGGTGCTTCTGTCTTCTATGCGTCCTAGTGTCCTCATCAATAAAATCAGAAGACGAAGAAAAAGAGGAAGGAAAAAGACGAAGAAAATAATGATCCCCATATATACACTGGTTTGGGTAGGATGTTTATTAGAATTCATAATTGGCAATGTAACATTCACCTACGTGGCTCAAAAGGAAGTCATAAATATGTTAAATATGTAAGCCTGTTTTATTTTTTTATAAATGAGCTCATGTCACCAGGGTACAACATTCAAGGAGAATTCAGTGACTTATATAACTCCACGTGGTCGCCTGGGGTGGAATGCAAGGTATTCTGAGTATACTCTAAATAAAAGTATAAAATTAGCAACAGAGTGTCACTCTATCAAATATTGGATACAAATCAAAATGAGTTACAAAAAAGCCTGAAGAGCAACTGGATATTCAGAAGATAGAACGGAACAAAAGACTGGTTGAAACACGCTGCACCCGTATACAGTAGTTGTTCTTTCTTTCCACATGGAGCTACAGTACTAAATTGGCAGAGAAAGGTGCATGGCTTTTGTATTCAAATGGAAAATGTTTGCGTGTGTTTTGCTTCCTTCTTGAACAATGCAGAGAGATGACGAAATGTGAATGCAACGTTCGATGTATCTGTACATTACTGTCCTTGTGGATCAGAGGACACGATGGTAAACAAAACCCCTTGTGCTAAAAGGCCAGTTTACGACAATAAGTGTCAAAGAAACCCTCAAATCCCCTGTGAAACGAAAGAAAGAAAAAATGTGAGATCGAAACAGCTCATCCCTGTATTGATGTGGTCGTCATTAACCACTTGAACCCCTGCATCCCTCTTCTGGTGGGAACATTAGGCAAAAGAAATAGCTGATTTACAAGCTCACAATGCGTTGCGTTGTGAGCTTGAAGACTGGCTACTTAATTTTGCAGAAGAGATTTCGTGTGGACAGGAAAAAAAGCGAAAAAGCGGTCCATGTACAGTTGTAACTCAGGTCCGTTTGACTAAAGAATAGAGGGTTTAAGTGGTTAATACTAGCGTCTCGTGCTCCGGAGAGAGAGAGCGGTTAGTCAAGTCCTTAAAACGTAGGGACCAGTCTCTTAATATAGCAATCAGATGGTGGCCATTTTGGATGTAGGCCTGAGCTTTTTAGTGTGCAGGAGAGGACGAGGTGAGCTCAGCGAAAGGCAGTCGTTGTAGTCGGGTGAGATGGGTACAATAATGATGTAGAGAATCCATGGCGTATAATGGCAAAGAGGGGAGCTCATGCAGCTAAGACCGGAGGAGGTGGTGGTGGTGTCTGTGGAGGGTTGGAGTGCTCCGTCACACACACACACAGTGCCTTGTGTTGGCCTGTCTGTCGCCCGTCCTCTTTAGGTGGGACATAACACTGGACACACACACAAACAAAAGCACCAGAAGGACAGTTACATTTGGAAAGAAAAAAAGCTCTCGCAACAATGTTTTCAGTTGTTGAGATAGTGTATGTCAGCATTAAGTTAGCAACTGAGCAATAGTCGTCAATAGTCGTCTATTAAAAATGGGTTATAATAATATATATATATATATATATATATATATATAAATTAAAAAGATATATATATATATATATAATATTATTATTATTATTTTCCTTTTTTTCTTATGAAATAAAAGGATCCTGTGGCTCTCACCTTTTAATATGTAGTCAGTTAGCAGTGTAGGCACCTTGTCGCTGTCCTCCTTCATGGCATAAAGAACTACAGAATGAAAAGGAAGAAGATAGTTCTTAAAATGGGCATGCAGGTATAACTCCCGGGATTCGAACTCGGGCCTCCCGCATGAAAGTCCAACATCTTAACCACTAGACCAAAGGGATATCCCCCTGGACAGGGGGGGATATTAGAGTTTTGATGCCATCAAGCAGAGGCTCTGAGCCACTGCTACACAGGGATATGGGAAGGGATACTGCCACGGCCAACAGAGCGACGCAGTCCCGTCCTCTCGCGAGACCCGGAAAATAAATCCCCGTTCATTTTCCTCATAGACTTTTCAGAAAGTATTTATTTAAAGACTCTCGTCGTGACAAATCATGACAACAAACTTTTTTCGGGCCAAACAAATAATTCGTTTTTCTTCTTTGTAATTATTTGTTTGGTCCAAAATATTGTGTGTGTTGTCATGATTTGTCATGACAAGAGTTGGCTACGTACACCGCTTAAAAGGTCTTTAAATAAATACGTTTTGAAATGTCTATGGGAAAAATGCATTGGGATTCATTTCCTGGGCC
This sequence comes from Protomyctophum parallelum, assembly GCF_964188405.1. Classification (NCBI taxonomy): domain Eukaryota; kingdom Metazoa; phylum Chordata; class Actinopteri; order Myctophiformes; family Myctophidae; genus Protomyctophum; species Protomyctophum parallelum. The sequence goes on from NC_139697.1 coordinate 68,176,279, forward strand.
TGGCGTCGTCATGAAAGGGGGCGGGACTGCGACGCTCTATAACGTCCAGCTATTATGGCCGCCAGGGAAATAGAAGGTCCCAGCTAGGTTCCAGCTTCAGCAATGTGTCGTGGTTTAGTGTTTTGACAGCAGATTTTGATGTAGCTTTAGTCATAGTCTTTTGAGTACAATTGTATTTAGTTTTAGTCACATTTAGCAATCTGAAATGTTTAGTGTAGACTAAATATTTCTCCCAGTGGTCTACTTACTACTTGTGATCATCTGCAGGTCATCCACAGAGGGAGGGCATGCTTTCTTCTCATATGGAATCACTGTGTTCAGATACTGAAACGACACATTCATACAACAGTTAGACCAGGGACGTGCACACATAGACATCAAAGGAGGCTTCAGCCCCTGCCCTTTTACCATGTCTGTAAAACAACTTCCCTTTTACCTGTCTGTAAAACAAGTGCCCTTTCCAGACCACGATTTACTATGGCGAAATAAATGCAAATGCCACTCCTTTCCATGCCATGCCGGAAGGCAGCATTCAGGAGAATGGAGCTAAAGTTCTCCTGAACTTTAACACAGCATTTTGCGTTGAACAAATTTGTTTAGAAATCCATGTCGTTACACCGCATCTCCACTAGCTTAAAGAGTGCTGGGTTGCGCCCCCGAAAATAGCTGAACTACAAGCTCTCAACGCGACGCGCTGTGAGCTTGTAGATCTGCTATTTTCGCTATTTTTGTCCAAAAGTGCCCTCTTATAGGATTGCAGCCCCATCATGCCCTCTAACACTCTCTGCACATCCCTGAGTTAGACCAAACTTCAGCAACACTGTGCTGATGTTGGACAGAAATCTTGTATCTCCAATGGTTCATCTTGTGTCGTCTTGATGTTGTTGTTTTTTTCCAACTTCATCATACTATGTAGGGCGCGTTCGGAAATGCGCCCTGAACGCACTGGTGTGCTCTCTTGTCGTTCGTTTATTCAGTGCACTCAGTGCGTTGCCGTTCGAAAATCCAGTGCGCTGCGCACCGGGTGTGCCGAGTGCACGCACTGAGCAACCCTACCCTGAGGGTAGGGTTGCTCAGTGTGAATGGTGTGTTGTAACTGGTCGTTCGTAAATAAGGCACACTGAACGCACTCTGTGACGTCACCGCCCACCACACTCAACAAACTGACCACATTCCCGGTGCGCATAGCCGAACGCGCCCGTAGTGTCACACAAAAGTTTCAAAAATAGCCTGTCTACAAGCGCACAAGGCGGCACGGCACGATGCATGTTCTGCAATTTTTGCTTGTTGTTTTTGTGAAATTGAAAGTTTTTTTTTTAATATATAAATATTGAACAAATGGAAAGTATTAAGTTAACAAGAGCTTGTGACTGAAGCATAACTACAATCGATCCATTGGAACACAGGTTCTTTTTTCCATTTCCTGAAAAGTAACCCTGTTACCCTGCCTGATCTCACCTGTTTGTCATTCCCTGTGCTTCCAAAGGTCTGCCTGATCTCACCTGTTTGTCATTCCCTGTGCTTCCAAAGGTCTGCCTGATCTCACCTGTTTGTCATTCCCTGTGCTTCCAAAGGTCTGCCTGATCTCACCTGTTTGTCATTCCCTGTGCTTCCAAAGGTCTGCCTGATCTCACCTGTTTGTCATTCCCTGTGCTTCCAAAGGTCTGCCTGATCTCACCTGTTTGTCATTCCCTGTGCTTCCAAAGGTCTGCCTGATCTCACCTGTTTGTCATTCCCTGTGCTTCCAAAGGTCTGCCTGATCTCACCTGTTTGTCATTCCCTGTGCTTCCAAAGGTCTGCCTGATGCCTGTCTGCAGGATGTTGGACAGTCCCTCCATGCTGAAACGCTGCCATGAACACAACCAGGAAGAAACACAAACATTAGACAGGAACCCCTTTTGGTGTTTTAAGCATTATGTCATACTTTAGCTATTGAAAAATAGCAGATCTACAAGCTCATAGCGCGGCACCGAGTGCCGCGCTACGAGCTTGTAGGTCTGCTATTTTTGAAAAGTTGTGACAATGTGGCGCAAATCTTTGAATATATATTATTTCAGAGCAAACATTTTAACTCAAATCTTTGCTTCTGGGTGGTCCCTGGAACAACATATTTTCAAATTGGGGTCGGCAGCCAAATATACATAATTCTGGGGGTCCTTGACATGAAATTGAGCACCACTGATATAGAAACATAGGTATTTCAGAAAACTGTCAGGATTTAGAAGACATTTAACCATGTGTTAAGTAACCAATTAAGCCGTATTTTATACTTTGGATATTCCAAAATAGACTATCTGATTGATTGATTGATTGATTACTAGCAAAGGTTATGCTAAAAAAAAAGATGCCACAAAAAGCCACAGCGGCTTGTCTCTCTGAGTCTGCACAGGCCGCATTAACACAATTTGGCAACATCAATGTACAAGTGATGCATTCTCACAGGTATACCCAGCAGTAGGTTCTGTAAACACAAAATGTCTTGTCATTGTACTGAGTGAAGGGCAGTTGTTATTCATCTGTTTACTGGACTGAGCTGTTACTCTATGTGGAGGACAGAGTACAGTACATCCACTTAAGAATAGTTCCTGGAAGAGTGGTTGGAGGCTAATAGCCTCCAGGTCCATTATGATACCAGTCGATGATACGGAGAGAGAGAGGGGGGGGGGGGGGGGGGGGGAGAGAGGGAGGGGGGGACGGACGGACGGACGGACAGACAGACAGACAGACAGACAGACAGACAGACAGACAGACAGACAGACAGACAGACAGACAGAGAAAGACACAAGAGAGACAGTGAGTGCTGTCCGGCTATGCAATGTACCTTTCTGTAATTTACAATGGAGAACAAAACACAACTGCAGTAGTTCAAGAACTACTGATAAGAGAAAATGCATATGTGGTGAAAACACAAGTGAGCGATTGAGCAGAGATTTGGGGCTCCATTTTCAAAAGGCAAAGAAGTTTTTAGGGATATAAAGGGGTTTAGCGGTGACGAAAATGGAGCCCTTTTGGGTTATCTTTAGCTTCCCTCCACCCTGTTACCTTGACAGGCATGCTCCCCCCTGTCTTCTCCGTGCCCGTGTTCCCTGCGGCGGCGGCGGGACCCTGCAGGCTCAGGGTCTTGTCCCGACGCCGGCGCTTGCTGCTGTCGCGCTGCTGGTCCTTCTGCCGGTTCTGCACCTCCATCAGGGCCGTGATGAACGTGTTCTTCACCTCCTTCTCGAACTCCAGTTCGTCGCGCCGAGCCAGCTGGCTCACGAGCTCCTCGGAGTACTCACGGATGGCCGCCTCGACCCGCTCGAGCAGCGTGACCAGGGATGAACTGGACATCAGGCTCAGGCCTGGAGTGGGGGACGGACGGACAGATCGTCAGCCATGTGTGTCCATGCAACAGATAGAGGGGTGTAGGCCTACCCCTGACTCTGTCTGAGGCTCTGAGCACATGTGACTCAGTGCAGTATAGGAGTGGCGAATTTCCAGGGCCTTCAATGTATTCAGAGAAGGCCCTGTGAGCCTCAGAAGAAAGAAAATATTAATTTTAAAAATTACTTTTTTTATTTATATTTTAAATATTTTTTAATCAAATGTATTAAAATAGTTTGTGTCGCTAATCTGTTAAAACCGCACTGTTTCGCTCGCCATAGTTGTGTTCGCCCCATTCACTGCGCATTAGAGCGTTTTTGTACAGGAGAAAATAACAGCCAATCGGAGATTTCTTTTCACAAGTCAATTCAATTCAATTCAAAGGGCTTTATTGGCATGAGAAAACATACGTTTACATTGCCAAAGCAGAAAGAACAGTACAACAATACAGCAATACAATCAAAACAAAAACAAAAATTATGTACTTTGTCAGATTCGCCAGAGTCACTGGGCAGACTTTCCTCCATCGGGGGTATTCTAGCATGGCCGGGCAATACACTTTAACGGGAGCCCAGGTGTGGAGTGACAGTTTGATCAGCCAATCACATTTGGAGCTGTAGTCAATGGGCGTAGTCTTTTAGATGCCAAGGTATGCTAGAGGGATCTTGCCCCTCGGCTACCATAGCGAACTATCAAGCAAGACAACACAAGCATACCCGTAGTAAACAAACCAATGAACCATGGCAGAAGCAAATGATACCGTATGTTGTTGCGGATTTATAGAACATTCAATGAAAAGATGGACATTATCAAAAAAGGCCGCCCAACCCCAGAAGGACTGGAAATCAGCCAGGCATCAAAGGCCGGTTACGAGCGACATTTCCAGGCTAGCAATTGGGAACGGTACCCCTGGATTACTGGCTCGGTTTCACGGAAGAAGCTTTTCTGCTGGGAATGTTTGTTGTTTGGGACCGACAACAAGGGTGCGTGGAACTTAAGAGGCTTCGATAACCTTAGCTGTTTAACAAAGTCTGCACAAAAGGCTCGGCAAGTCACCTTAAGGCAACAATTAATCTGAAAACATTTGGAGTCGCAAGGATTGATTTACAGCTGGATGAACAGAGACGGAGAGAAACAACGATGCACAACGAAAAGGTGAAAAAAGAAATCGGGATATTTTAAAACGGCTCATACACTGTGTGGTTTTCCTAGGGAAACAGGAGATGGCTTTCAGGGGGCATGATGAGAGTGCAACATCTTTGAACCGGGGGAATTACCGGGAGCTTTTGTCATTTTTAGCAGAATATGATCCAGCTTTGCACTACCATCTGAGTCTGACCACTTCCAAGGTATTTATTGGAACCTCAAAACAGCAGCAGAGGTTGCAACCCTGGCTCTTAATTTCTTGGAGGAATATGCATGCAGAGATAAACTTGTAGCGCAGTGTTACGATGGTGCACCCGTTATGGCCTCGGGACTAAACGGTGTCCAAGCCAAATTAAGTGAAGGAAAGGGTCCCCGATGCGCTTTTCATACACTGTTATGCACATGTCCTTAATTTAGTTTTTATCTCAAGGTGTAAAAAAAAATTAAAGAATGCAAAATCTTCCTCTCACACCTGTCTTCCATGGCCGCGTTCTTTACTGAATCACCCAAACGTACGCAAGTGATTGACCAGTTGTGTCAAAGGCGACTGCCACGAGTTGCACCAACTAGGTGGAATTTCATAAGATTGGTTTCCACTGTATTTGAACAGAAAGATGCTCTTAAGGACGTGTTCCAGTGCATAGTTGACCCACCATGAGGAATTTGACGATACTGCTACAGCCGGTGCTGATGGTCATTTATCATACTTGAGCACCTTTTAATTTAGCTTTTTTATTTCAACATTTTACGAAATGTTTTTGCAGAGCAAGTCATTTGACATGCAGTTTTGTTTGGCTCGGGTGGACGAGTTTTGCATTCGCATTGAGGAGCAGAGGCCACGTTTTGATCAACTCTATGACGAGACAGTGAACACCAGCGGTGTGCCACCTGGGCGCAGGGCGTGCGGAGATCACGTACATACTACAAGAAAGTTCACGAAAGATCACGAAAAGCTTTCATTCCTTTCCCTTCTGGATCCCACGCAGTTGACACCATCTATAAGAAAACGTTCCCTGATGAAACTGCTTTCACAAGCCTGCACTGACAGCTACGGGCCGCGTTTTGACTTGCCACGGCTGAAAACCGAACTCGGTGTCAATTCTATGGCAGATTTTCAGGGAAAGGATCCATCTGACCTTCTTCTATATTTCTTCAACAAAAAAACCTCAGTGAAAGCATGAAGCAGCTATATAAACTGACGTGTGTATAGTTGTAACTATATCCCTGTCACCACTTCAACCGTGGAAAGGACATTTTCTGCCCTCAAGCGAATTAAAACATATGCGAGGAATACAACCGGACAATCCCGACTCTCTGCATTATCCTCTATTATGTCAATTGAAAAACAAATTCTCCTGGATCTGAAAAGGACTGATCAGCTTTATGAGCGGGGCATTGAAAAGTTCACCCAAACGGACAGGAGGATGGATTTTGTCTTCAGGTGAACCACGTTAAAATGGTGAGTGAAACAAATTAATTTATATTGATGGATCTGCCGCTGCGCATTTTATTTCCACACAAATATATGTCTGTCTTGAAATATTGTCTGGGCTGCTGTGCGTTTAATTAGGTAATTCTTGACTTGATATTTCTTTGCATACCGTAACTGCTGTTACGAGGTTGATTGTGTGGCACCAGTGGCAGCTGGCATCGATTTAGGCCGATGTGCCGTAATTGTGAATGAAGTTATTAGCGCAAATATTAATTTGGCAATGGCATTGGTATTGGTTTCTCACTCAGTAGGATATAGGCAGGGGGCACGGGGAGTTCACACTGTAGTGTGTGTGTGTGTGTGTGTGTGTGTGTGTGTGTGTGTGTGTGTGTGTGTGTGTGTCCAGCCTGCTCGTGCACTGTCTGCAGCTCATTGTTAGGCTGGCCGTTATGTGATAAAAAATAAAATAAAAATTCAAATCCGCCTCTTAAATAGCACAGTAAAGATGATAATAATCTAATAGTTCTTTATAGATTTCTTTATAGATTTTGCTCTCAAAGTGCACCAAATTGAAGCATTTCCATCGCAAAAAAAATCTGCGGTACCCCCCCCCCCCCCGGCGTGGCAGACAAGATTATGAAGGCCGCAACCAAGGCCCAGTTAACTCCGGTACGCATCGCCACTTTACCAGAAGGTGTCTCAATACCCGGTATTGAGACAAACGAGAAGCACATTTTATTTGGATGTACAGTAGTCAGTACTGTATACTGTATGTACTGTATCAACGAATGTACCAACGAATCAACACATTTCTAATTGATTTTTTTTATTGATCTATTAAATGGATTACCATTAGGCTTCTCTGATCTTACGCTATCATGAACCATCATTATGCACCAGATATCTGGAACAAGTCCCCCAAAACGACTGTGTCCCCGACTCCGCTGCCGCAGCCTTTTACTGAGGTCTCTTTTAGCATTTTTAGTCTCAGTCGTACAGTATATATATATATTTTTTTTTACTAAAATCTCCTTTTATGGTGTGTTTTGTTTCTTCACTTTGTGTAAAGCCTTTTGCATTTTTGTTTTATGTTCAATGCAATTAAACTGGCCTTGCTTTGACAATGTCAAATTAAAAGCGTTAAAAAAAGAGTTGAATAGAAATTAGAAATCAAAACTGTCAAATGTCCAAAAACAATATCCCTTATTCCCTTATATTAGATCTGCTACCGATTAAGTACCTTTCATGTTCACAACATACTGTAAGAAGGGCTGTTGTGCTGCAACATATTGAATCTTTATAGGTAATTATGCTAAACATAATTACCTATTATTAATTGTTGCAGCCCTTCTTACAAGGAACATGCTTCAAAGAGCGCCATTAACTCTACCCTAAAGAGGACTGTGTCCTTGGCGTTATAAAGACGGATGGTGCTCTGTGTACAGTTGCCCTTTGAATTCTTGTAATAAAGCAGCTTCCCCTTGTGCCTCAGAATTAATAGAATATGTTGACCGTGCAGGGACTGCACTGCACTGCATGTTTTGTTTGCACTGGCACTGCAATGTATAGATTTCTCGCATGAAGGTTCGGAGCTCCAGGTCAGTCTGCTACACTATATGAAATGAAGAAAACGCCAGCACTCATTATATGTCCTTTTCATATGATTTTTTTATTTACCTCTGACAAGAGGTGGAGAGTGGATAACGTACGGCCAAACGTGTACGTTGTCACTCAGAGGTAAATAAAACTATGTGAAAAGGACATATAATAATGAGTGCTGGCATTTTCTTCATTTCATCTTGTGTATCTTCAATACAAGTTGGTTTGTAGGCCTACTAAATATTTTTTTCCTGGGTGCAGAGACACGGTGTGCGGAGTGCGGACAACCTTTCATTTTCATTGTATACGTATATTTTTGTCCAGCACCTGTAGAATTTCTGGAGATGTGCGTGCTTCCTTTTTAATCCTATCTTGTATCTTCGAGCCTTGCACCTAGAAGGATTTTGTTCTTCTAACCCTAACCTGGGGTTGTCTGCTTGCCAGTTTAAGTGCCAGAAACGTTAAGACGAGTTGAACTTGAATCCAATCATGCACTGATTGCCATGGACGATAAGACAAGTTTTTTGGAGAAACAAAATAATATATATATATATATTCTTTTATCCATATTTTGAAAATTTCTCTAATCTGGTGTACAGGTGATGACATGCACATTACATGCATAATATAATTACATTTTCTTTCTTTTTTTTATAATGGGCTAATTGGCAACGAAAGCCAAAACTGGTGACCACCAGGTGGTGCTGAAAGAATGTCACACTGAACAAATTTACAATTTATATTTATATTTATATTTAAAATAGTTCTTCAAAAAGGTTTTTCGGCTCCTGCCTCCTGCTACAAATGTGTAGAAGTATGTAGAATAGTGCAACTTTTGCACCAACTTCAGATCTTTATTTTTAGGTGAACACTCAGATGTACAGTGCTGTGTGTACTACCTTCATATGAGCAGTTGTTGTTCGAGGCGTGCGACAGCTGCCTGATCTCCTCCAGGAGGGAAGGATTCGCCCTGGATGAACTATCGCTGATCTCCTCCTCGTCCTCTTCCTCTGTCTCTCCGGGATCTGGGGAGTTCTCCATCATCTCCACAATCTCCTCGATGACCTATAGGGTTGAGAGAAAGGAGCCCATGAGATGCAGCGAGGCATGCATAGAATAGAAAGGAGAGTATTAGGGGTGTAACGATATAGTAACTGCATCGAAAAATCTATTTTAAAGGACAACTTTAGTTTTTTTTTCAACCAAGGCACATGCTTTAGGTTGTTATTAGAGAAAGTAAAATATGAGTGTTCTTTTTTTTTTCATTTGCTGCTTTCTTTCGTTTTAGGGATTTTAGCTGTTTTTGACAGGGGGGCGGGGGCATTCGAGCATGGGGCTAAATATGTATTTTCTTACTACATTTTATAGCGATTTATTTTTTTAAATTATTTACTATAGTCCTACTAGACCCCAAGAAATTACATCTGGCCACAGAAGATCACAGGATCTACTGAATGTGATGGTAGCTTACTGGGGGGAAGCCACACTGTGTGTCATAGGCTCAATATGCCCGTTTGACACATTCAGTAGATCCTGTGATCAAATGTAAATTCTTGGGGTCTATTAGGACTATAGTAAATAATAAAAAAATAAATCGCTATAAAGTTTTGTAAAGAAATACATATTTAGCCCCATGACTCGAATGCCCCCGCCCCCTGTCAAAAACAGCTAAAATCCCTAAAACGAAAGAAAGCAGCAAATGAAAAATAATAACAACCTAAAACATGAGCCGCTGCCTTGGTTGAAAGTTGTCCTTTAATTTCAAGAATCTAAGCATATCGAAATGAAAACAGCAACATATTGACTATGTATCGTATCGTTTTGCAATGGAAATAATCTGTATGGAGTCGTTTTGATAGCAATTAATCGATTGTATCAATACTAAATTTTTGTGCGTGGTATTTAGCAATTTTTTGAAAAAAGAAAATGAAAAAGAGGGGTTAAATTATTTAATTTAAAATAATGTCAGTGTATTTTAAATAGTTACTGTATCGATTTCAAATCATTGAATCATATCGTATCGGATTGCCATAATGAACCAATATCGTCAACCATGTATCGTGATCTTTCTAAAGTGTACAGTAGTTGCTTATTTGGGCTTGCTGTTTTTTAAGATATTCTTTTTGGCTTTTTCTGCCTTTATTGATAGGTTGAAAGCAATCTGACAGGAAAAGGGTAGAGAGATGGGGGGAAGACACGCGGCAAATGCCGTCGGGATCGGGAGTCGAACCCGTGGCACGCCGTCAGGCTGGCTCAGCAGCCTAGGTGCCCAGACGGTTGAGCTAACCGTCAGGCTGGCTCAGCAGCCTAGGTGCCCAGACGGTTGAGCTAACCGTCAGGTTGGCTCAGCAGCCTAGGTGCCCAGACGGTTGAGCTAACCGTCAGGTTGGCTCAGCAGCCTAGGTGCCCAGACGGTTGAGCTAACCGTCAGGTTGGCTCAGCAGCCTAGGTGCCCAGACGGTTGAGCTAACCGTCAGGTTGGCTCAGCAGCCTAGGTGCCCAGACGGTTGAGCTAACCGTCAGGTTGGCTCAGCAGCCTAGGTGCCCAGACGGTTGAGCTAACCGTCAGGTTGGCTCAGCAGCCTAGGTGCCCAGACGGTTGAGCTAACCGTCAGGCTGGCTCAGCAGCCTAGGTGCCCAGACGGTTGAGCTAACCGTCCGGGTTGTTTAAACCAGTGATTCCCGCATTTCTTCACGTCAAGGAACCCCAGATTAATATGTAACTGACTGTCCACGGACATCCATCTGAAAATATTTTGTGCCAGCTAGGGACCCCATACAAGATTATGTTGTTAAAATGTTTAACAAATATATAAAAAATATTTCAATTTATTCTCAATACTTTTTGAAAATAACAGATGTAGCCTACAACCTCACAACGTGTTGCTGTGAGCTTGTAGATCTGCTATTTTCGCTTGTTTTCATAGACATGGCCGCTTGTTTCTCTTGCAAAATCTGGCAACACGAAACAGGTGGATACTGTATACGCCAGACAGACCACTCTCGTGCGTGCGCACACACACACACACACACACACACACACACACACACACACACACACACACACACACACACACACACCTGATCAGCTGTGATGAGAGGTTCATCCTTCAGGCAGGTAGCATTATCATTCTTCTCATTCATCTCTTCCTCCTCTTTTTCGTGGATCTAGAATATGTGAGAACAAATAAACTAGATTACTATAGATTCCAAACACCATAAAGACGTTTTGTTTTCTTTAGTTGAAATAGCCTTTATTTGTATTTATCTATTGTCTTGTCAGACTCTTGTGTACAAAAGGCTGACCGTGAACTCAGGCGTGAAGTAGCGCAGTCACATTGCGGGTTAGCTCTGGTCCATAGCCTTCTACTGCTTCGATTCTGCCCTGCAGTAAGGCTATGGGACTATCAGTTTTAAATCTCAAATTGAAATCAGACCAGCCTCTCCTCTTTTGTGGAAATCTCACAAACGTTTGACCTACTCACCAATACAAAGACGTGTTGTGTCAATAGAAAGACTACTTTCCTTAGTGGACGCACTCTGAGTCCCCCACCACACGTATAAACGGATTTTGTTTCCACCGGGAAAAAGATACTTTTAGTTACTCCGCTGCGCCCTCTACCGATATTGCCCAGAGAACTGCCTCATAGAGAATATTTTTCCTCCGGTGAAAAAAAATCCCTTTCTGGCCAAAAAGTACCGTTTATACGTGTGGTGGGGGGCTCAGAGTGCGTCCACTAAGGAAAGTAGTCTTTCTATTGACACAACACGTCTTTGTATTGGTGAGTAGGTCAAACGTTCGTGAGATTTCTACAAAAGAGGAGAGGCTGGTCTGATTTCGATTTGAGATTTAAAACTGATAGTCCCATAGCCTTACTGCCTTACGGCAGAATCGAAGCAGTAGAAGGCTATGGACCAGAGCTAATTGCGGGTGCATGCACCTGCAGGTAATCAATCCACGCATTGGTTAACGAGACCTTTCCCTTCTTCACAGTTCACATTAAGTTTGTTCATGCAATGTAAGTCCAGACTCCATACACAGTCCTTTCTTATATTATTTTACCCTTCGCAAAATAAACATACACTGCATGCCCTGACAGCCTAAACCATGTGCATTCCACGCTATTGAATATTTGCATAAAGTGTATGCATATGGTTAGCTTCAGCGACAGCGTCATATTAAATATAATATAGCCTTATTGCTGCCTACACATAATGTCCTATCATTTGACAGAGTGCGAGACTGCGTGAGAAATCACTGTTCAACAGTAAATCAACATACATAAACGTACAACGTACATAAACAGGTTCCCATTGAAGGAAAGCTATACTGTAGGAGATATGTTGGCTGAAGACCATATTAAGTTATAGATGTTTGAAATTGTATCCATTATTATATCCATGGACTATTTTGGCTAGACATTTCAACATATAGTGCTTTAAAATGGCCTATTAAGTGAGAGTTTCAATTCAAGTTGATTGGTTTTCTAGCAAGCAAACTTTTCCAGTGGGCTATCTCAACAACAGGGGTCATGCAGAGTCTGGAACTACTGGAAATACTTGATTTCATGTTATTTAGTAAAAAATGTGCTTGAATTATGCACAATTGAAATTACATAATTGGCAAGGGACAAATGTTAGCCCCTCCTATATACAGCTTTTGTCCACACACGTCTCAATATTTGAAACACTGACCCCTCTACAGCTGTAGTAGCTTCATCTGTCTGTTCACTCTGGCTTGTCAGTGACATCATTTTGATATGGCCTGACCTGCTATAAGTGCCTGTAGTGTATTTGTAACGTGACGTATAAAGAACAGAAGCATGTCAAATGAGTCTGGGAAGCTATAGTTTATCCGACATCTTACTCGACTGATCTGATCTCCACAGACGTTAGTCTCTGAGTCTAGTCGGGGCCTGATTAAGACTTTTAGGTTTTTCATCCTGGTTCACAGATAGAGTTGGAACTGATGCTGTGCTACAAAAAGTCTGTTTTGTTTTTATTTCCTGGAGCCATTTGTTTTGCTGCCTCTCTGATCTTGGAGCACTATGGGCTGCAGCCCTGCTAGTGTAGACCTGTCTGTATTAATACAAGTCAGTTTATAATGCTATATGGACCTTTATTAGTTAGCACGTTGCTTATCTGTTATGACTCTCAAACAAGTGCTATATCTACCCCACTGCAACGCATTTGATTGATTGATTGAAATATTTATTAACAGTTTGCAGAATTACAGTACATTTCAAGCACAAACTCAATACAAAGACTGTTAACTGTGAGTGGACGACCCAATTAAGCATTACACTTGTTTACAAGAGGGTCCACCTTGTTCAATTCATCAAAACATTTAGAGACGTACAAATAGACACTTCAATTGAGCATAAAAGTGGATAAGGTGGAAATAAACATTGCACAAGCCCAATGACGTGCAGAATGAATCCCATAGCAGGCTGCTGCCATATGGCGATTTGAACACCAAAAATAGATTTCAAATGCCACCGTCTGTCTGTGAAGGAGGGGAATTTATTGCTGCCAGAAACCTTGGGCACTACAAACGACCATATTTTGCATCACGTCAACGCAACGATAAATTAGAAACGGTAATTCTACTGCATGTTCTCTTGTTAGCCGTTTGTTGTCATTTCACTAATTCTGAGAGAAAATATTCTTGTTTGATTTGGACGTGCAGAGAGTGTTAGAGAGGCAGGGGCTGAAATCCTGTAAGAGGGCACTTTTGGACGAAAATAGCAGATCTACAAGCTCACAACGTGTCGCGTTGAGAGCTTGTAGATCAGCTATTTTCTGTGCGCAAACCAGCACTCCACGATATGGATTTCTAAACAAATTTGTTAAACGCAAAATGCTGTGTTCAAGTTCAGGAGACTTCGGATAACAAAACAATTCTCCTGAATGCTGCCTTCGGGCATGTCATGGAGAGGAGGGCATTTGCATTTCTTTCACCATAGTAAATCGTGGTCTGGACTCAGAGGGCAGTTGTTTTACAGACAGCTAGGGGCTGAAGCCCCCTTTGATGTCTATGTGTGCACGTCCCTGATTTGGACCATTCCCTCATTGTACATTTATAGTCACACAAGACAACCAAATAAATGAAATGTGTAAAAAAAAAGATCCAGAGAGTGAGAGATGTACCTCCTGGTCCAGGTTGCCGTTGATGCCCTGTTCTGAGCCGGTTTGGTCCCAGCTGGAGATGTAGTTGTCTGTTAGAGCATCCCACACGCTGAAAAACACACACACACACACACACACACACACACACACACACACACACACACACACACACACACACACACAGTGAGCAAGAATAACTACCGTACCACAAATGAAAACAAGAAAGCCCACTTTAGTTGTCACTCGACATGCAAAGCCCACTTTAGTTGTACAGTACATGCAATAAACTATTTTAAACTTGTGCAGTTCTTCCGGTTAAGATTTGGTCACAGTTATATAATATAGCACTACACGGTATGAAAAACTTAAACTGGATACCTTGTTTTATTCCATATATAGTTCAACTTCATCTACATCACTCATGCTCCAGCAAAGCTACAACTCTGTCAATATTTCACTGAGGCAAGTCAACAATACAAATCAACACATAGAGCTAAAGAAAGGTACAACAGGAGAAAAAAAAAAAACATTTCTTACTACTTTTGTCAAGATATCCTGAGAAGATATAAAGCCTCTCACATCATTGTGTCAGACGTTTCCCGTATAGCCACAAGAGCCAGTGAAAGAGTTTGCATCTGAAGGAGCAGCCAGTGACACAAAGCCAGAGCAGAACTCTCTCTTTGTTTCCAGCCCTTTGTGTGAGTGGGTGTGTTTTTTTTTCTCCCCTGGAAGTTGGCAGACGCCCAATGCCCTTCTCCCAGTGGCACAGCCCAGACCCAGGCAGGCGCACACTGAGGCCCCATGCCCTTCTCCCAGTGGCACAGCCCGGACCCAGGCAGGCGCACACTGAACAAGTGACCATTGATCACACTGCTTACCTCACACAGGCCATGGCTGCCACGTGCATGCATGTACCAGTGTTGTTGTCGTCGACTAATATACTATAGACGAAAAATGTTCGTCGCCTACCTTTTCTTTCACTGACGGAAACTAAATGGAAACTAAATGAAAACTACAGTAAGCTATGGTGACTAAAACTAACAATTTCGTCAACAAATATAAACTAGACTGAAATGTTAGGAAGGGACTAGTGGACAGGAAATCCAGTATAAGTCATTTTACACTTGGTTGCATGCTGAAAATAGCAGATCTACAAGCTCACAACGCGTTGTGAGCTTGTAGATCGGCTATTTTCAGCAAGTGTCAAATCTGTCATTACAATTACAACGGCATCAAGGCCCGCCAAAATAAAGTTTGCGGTTTCAGTCCAAAGAAATTTGCTGCCAAAAACAACACTGGCATGTACACACACATGAATATTGAATAAAACACATTGCAATGAACGCATTTACAATTAATTTAACTCTTCTGACAGTTTGTACACTACACTGTCTGCAAGCTACAAATAGATGTTATTGCGTTGCTTGTACACAACTGCACATACATTTGCATGTGCATGCCGACACAAGCCACAGAGAGTCCACGTGCTCGATCTTGACTTGTATGAAGTTAACCAGCCATGCTTGTCCTGCGGCCAGTGAAGGGTTAAGAATCCTGTCTCACATGGTTAGAGCCATTTATGTTTGAGAATACTGATCCACAACTGCACAAAGTCCAAATATGGCCACAGCCTGTAATGGCAAAAAAACTGCTCAGATGACGACTAAATTCAGTAAACGGATAAATGTTTAATAATATGTGACCAGATTTGACTGAGAGCCTGCCAACACGCAAAATCCAGCTTTTCACCAGAGGAGAAAACCTTTTTCTTTCTTTTTTCCTTTTTGTATGAGTTAATAGCACAGGCAGACTCTTCACATACTAGAGCATGTCTGACATAAGTGTCAGAGCTGAAATCAACGTGTAAATATGAAATGAATGCTTAAACAGGTAGCTAGGTGTAATGTTAGAGTCCACAGAAGTGAACCTTTCAAGCCTGTTTTCTCAACTCACTGTTTTCTGCAAGACATTACTCTACAAGCCATATCTCCAAAACTGGTGGGTCAAACTGAACAACCAATATGTCAATTTGAAGCTATGATTCTCTGCTTTCACATGACATGAACAAACGGAAATTCAAAAAAATCCAATGGCAGTCCCTCAGTCAAATTTAGTCACATATGTTTTGGGCAATATCTAGTTATTTCCCATGGTAGCTGCTTGGTTGGTGTGAAATTGTAGTGGCCTGTATGATAGTCCTTGTCATTTTCATAAAGAAATAAACTGGCAAGTTCTAAAATAAATAAATAAATTAAATCCCTATAATATTAAAACTCATAACTTCAAGCTCAACTAAACTAATTTAGTTTTCCATGTGGTAAAATATTCCATGAGTCCCCCAGTAAAGCTAATTGTTGTTCATAGCTTTTTAGAGGTAAATACCTTTTACTTGCAGTCTAAATGAACAGACAGACATGCATGTTGGGGACATTCCAAAGGCACTGGTCCCAGCAGACACTGCTCAGGGGCTGGCCACTATGATTTGTGAAATGCAGAGCACATATTTCCTCATTAAGATCAATAAAGAATTGGTTTAACTTTAATGGCTAAATGTTCCCAGGACCAAAACTGCAAATAGTGTTTTGATGATACTGTAACTGTATTCACATTCTACATACTACAACTATGGAAAACAAAACAAATCTCGAGCAATTAGGAATGATGACAACATTTCTAAAAGTAACTGATTTAGTAAGTATATCTACACCGATTCAATCCTCTGTGCCAGACCCCATGACAAATTTTGAGGAGGAATAAATGAATAAATGAATGAATGAATAGGATGGGATTTAATTTTCGTATTTCACATTTTGTTTACAAAACATAGGTGATTTCCTTTGCGACCAGTAATTCGTCACGGTTGTTAAAGGGATTCACGTGATTCTCCCCGTGCTCATACTGTAGAGTTGGGCTATTTTTAGCAACCCAGTGTAAGAATGTGAGTTTCCACTTCAGAGCCTGTTGTTACCAAATAGAAGAGGTGCTGGTTGATAGCTGGTACAGAGACTGAGAGCCAGACAACCTAACAGCAAAGCAACCGAGGCGCACACAAATTGTATTCTTGAATAATTCAGCATGCAGCCTGACTGTGGACTGATCGAGTATAGGGGTGGGGTCACAGTGCTTGATTGATGGGTTGTTTGTATTGTTGTGGTCACACCAATCGCTTGGTTAGGGTTATCTCGAACTAGACTCCTAGAGCAGTGGTTCCCAAAGTGGGGTCCCGGGGACCCCCTATAGGGGTCCTTGAGGGAGTTCCAGGGGGTCCCCCAGCTAAATGATAGTTTGGAACCTATGGGTCTGTATTCTACTCTGTAACTCTGAGAGTTAAATTAACATTGATTTTACAATATTGTAACGATCCCAGGAACCGGAGGCAGAGACGTAGTTCCAATGATAAAGATCTCTCTTTATTCCTTCAATAATCAACAGTATAACAACAGCATTTGTCTGTGTTCCTCCTAGCCTGGTTTGCACTCTCAACCAAACTATACCCACACAGTGTACCCACAAGCCCCCGTCAATCACTCCCCATAAGTCCCGCCCCCAAGACGGTCCTATTGGCTGCAGCCATAGCTGGCCGCTACACTACCCCCCCCTCACAAAAGTCCTCGACCCCGAGGACCGGGCCAACAGGCAAGACAAACAGCCAACGTACACCACGGCAACAGCCTAGAAATCAAAGCAAGAACCAAATACATTCCCCACACCCCAAATACAGTTCACAACTCTCTTTTTTTTTTTTTTTTTTTTTTTTCCACAATTCACAACGTCCTTGTCAGACCAGTGCCCCAGAGGACACCACATAGTCCCCCAGACGGGCCGGAGGTCTCGTCCGCCTCCTCGGCCGAGACCCTGTAGGGGTCGGGGGTAGGGGGACAGGGGCAGGGGGGGGGGAAAGGGCGCCCGGGGGGGGGCCAGGGGGGGAACGGGACAAGGGCGTAGGGGCAGGGGAAACAGTGTCTCCTTGTGGCATGGGCGGAGACCCGGGGGGGAGTTGGGCTGCCGGAGGAGAGGGAAAGGTCGCCGGTGCGTTCGTGTCGGGGGAGGGGGGACCCCCCCTGTAGGGGGCCAGTCTGTCTCTGTGGAGGGCTACCTTCCTCCCCCGAGGAGGCATCTGCACACGGTAAACAACCTCTCCCAGCCTCTCTAACACCTTGCAGGGTCCTGTCCACTTGCTGTCCAACTTGGGGCTCCGTCCCTTCTTCCGTAACGGATTGTAGACCCAGACTAGCTCGTCTGGTGCGAAGTCTCGCCCCCGGGACTTCACGTCGTAGTAGCGCTTCTGCTTCACTGCGGCCTCCTGTAGCTGCACCCGGGCGAAGCTGTGGGCAGAGTCCAGGCGGTCCTGCAGTTTCCTGGCGTACTCTGGCCCTGCAGGGACGGCTGGGGCGTCCGGCGGGCGACCGAAGACCAGCTCAGCTGGGGTGCGCAGCTCCCGTCCCAGCATGAGGAGAGCCGGTGTGCACTCCGTCGACTCCTGTACCGCAGAGCGGCATGCCATGAGCACCAGGGGCAGGTGCTTGTCCCAGTCCCGCTGGTGTCGGGAGGTGACGATGGCAAGCTGATCTCCCATGTTCCGGTGAAACCTCTCCACCAACCCGTCGCTCTGGGGGTGCAACGGGGTAGTGCGAGTCTTGTGTATGCCCAGGCGCTCGCACATGGCAGCGAACACCCGAGATTCAAAGTTCGTCCCCCTATCGCTGTGTAGGGACTCCATGGCGCCGAACCGGCTAATCATGCCCTCCACCAGGGCATCAGCGACCGTTACCGCCTCCTGGTTTGGGATGGCGTATGCCTCTGGCCACTTAGTAAAGTAGTCTATGGCGGAGAGGACATAACAGTTGCCCCCCTCGGAGCGTGGGTACGGTCCCGTAATGTCTATCCCCACCCTCTCCATCGGGCACCCCACCGGGAACTGTTGGAGTGGCGCTTGCGAGCGCCCGGGGGGGCCTTTGCGGGCAACGCAGAGATCACAGCGACGGCAGAAGTCAGCGACGTCCCTCTTCTGCCGCCCCCAGTAGAAGTTCTGCCGAAGACGGCGAAGTGTTTTGGTGACTCCAAAGTGTCCCGACCCACCTGCTCCGTGCATGGCTTTCAGTACAGCCTCCTGCAGGTCCTTAGGGACCACCACTTGCCACTGCTCCTCCCCGGTGGCCGCCGTCTTGAACGCCCGCTGTAGTACTCCTTCGGACAGCCGCAGTGAGTCGAACATGGTCCACAGACCCTTGGTCGCCTTGGAGAGGGGCGCCACCGCCTCCCATGGCGCGCGCTGCTGGGCCTCCACCCACAGCAAGACGGGCTGCAGGTCCGGGTCTCCCTCCTGTTTGTCTCTCCATTCAGTGTCTGTCACCGTTTGCAGCTCCTTGCAGACGACCTCCTCGATCCTCCTAACGGCTGTACACTCCTCCCCCTCCGTACGCCGTTCCAGCTCCCGTGCTTCTCTCCTCTCGCAGTAGCGGCAACCTTCCATCGCACACGGCCGGCGTGATAGGGCATCCGCGTTGGAGTGGCGGGCCCCTGGCCGGTGTTCTATCTTGAAGTCGTATTCCTGCAGCTCCTCCAACCACCTGGCGACCTGCCCCTCTGGTTCCTTGAAAGTCAATAACCACTGGAGAGCTGAGTGGTCCGTCCTCACCACGAAGGGAAGACCGCACAGGTAGTATTTGAAGTGTCTGGTAGAAAGTACTACTGCCAAGAGCTCCCGGCGGGTGACGCAGTAGTTCCGCTCAGCCTTGTTGAGCTTTTGGCTAAAGTAAGCCACCGCTCTCTCTCCCTCCGGCCACAGCTGGGATAGGACTCCCCCCACCCCCACACCGCTAGCGTCAGTGTCTAGTATGAAGGGCAGTGTGGGGTCAGGCGGAGCGAGAACCGGAGCCTCGCACAGCGCCTGCTTCAGACCGAGGAACGCCTCCTCGCACCTCTCAGTCCATGTGAAGTCTCTGTCCTTCTCCAGCAGTCGGTATAAGGGTGATGCAATGGTGGCGAAACCCTTCACATGTCTCCTGTAGTACGAGGCCAGACCGATGAAACTCTTCACCTGACTCTGGTCACGGGGGGTGGGCCACTCTTCCACCGCCCGCACCTTGTCATTCATGGTGCCAATACCTTCCGCGTCCAGCTCATGCCCCAAGAAAGTCACCTCTCTGCGCATGAAGTGGCATTTCTCAGGGTGCAACGTCAGCCCTGCAGCTCTTATCCTCTCCATAACGCGCCTCAGGGACTCCAGGGCCACCTCGAAGGAGCGGCCGTGGACCAAAAAGTCATCCAGATACACCAGGCACTCCTGGCGGGGGATACCAGACAACACTTTGTCCATGAGCCGGGCGAAAGTGGCAGGTGCATTACAAAGACCGAAGCTGAGGACTTTGAACTGCCATAGCCCCCGCCCGGTGCAGAACGCAGACTTGGAGCGAGATTCAGGGGAGAGGGGGACCTGATAGTAGCCGCTCTTGAGGTCCAGTGTGGTGAACCACGAGGACCCGGAGACTAGGTCCAAGGACTCATCGATGCGGGGGAGGGGATACGAGTCCTTCGTGGTCACGTCATTCAACCGCCTGTAGTCGACGCAGAACCGCCAGTCTCCGTTCTTCTTCGCGACCATGACCACCGGCGCCGCCCAGGGGCTTTCTGACGGCTCGACGAAGTCTGCCTGCAGTAGGTCCTCCAAGGCCTTGTCACATGCCTGCTGACGAGCGAGAGGGAGGCGGCGTGGCCGGCACTTTATGGGCGCCGCAAGTCCAGTGTCAATCACGTGCTCTGCCATGGTAGTCCTCCCCACCTCGCTCTCACTCGTCGCAAAACAGTCCTGGAACTCCTCAAGCAGCCGTCTCAGCTGTTCCTGCTGCTGCTTCTCCAAGTCCCCGTACTCCTCTCTCCACACGCCGGAAGGCAGCTCACCCCCGCCCCCCTCGCCGGGCAAGGCCGTGGCTGCTGACTGGCACTGGAGGTGCCCAGCGTCGATCGACGACTCCTCCCCCCCCTGGGGAGGCCACGCTGGGCACGGGGAAAAGCTGGTGGAGGATGGCGGGGTGAACACAGGGGCCAGCGGAGATAGAGACTGGACGACGGGCTGGGCAGGGGGCAGGGGGCCGGTAGCTAGGGGGCCCATGGCAACTGTAGGACCCCCCGGAAAGCTAAGCGTACCCCTCCCCATGTCCAGCAGACACCCCGTGTCCTGGAGGAAGTCCAGTCCCAGGATGAAGCAGTCCTGCACGTCCGCCACCCAAACCAGATGGCGAACACGTCTGCCTCCCACGCACAACCACATCAGCCCCTTCCCCAACATGGGAGCCAGCTGACCTGTGGCCGTGCGGAGGCGCACCGCTGTAGGCTGCAGTGTTGTCCCGCCGGGCAGGATGTCCGGCCTCACCAGCGTCACCGACGACCCGGTGTCCACCAGGCCGGCAGTAGGCACCCCTTGGACAGTGACAGCGACATGGCAGGAGCTCCCACCCCCGGAGCTCCCACGGATCCACCCCACCACGACCGGTGGAGCACCGCTGTCATCTACTTCTGGGGGGGGTAGAGCCCCTTCCCCCCCGCTACACCACTGGGCTCCTCCAGCTGACGGACGAGGCTGAGAAGGTGGCGGCGTGCTGTCATCTACTTCTTGGGGGGGTGGAGCCCCTCCCCCCTCGCTGCACCGTTGGGCTCCCTCCGCTGGACAACAGGCCTGGGCTGGCGATGTTGGGGCAGCGGTGGAAATAGGGGCCCGCATATCCCCGTCTATGCGGACCCCGAGGAGTTTCCCCGCTTCTGGAGAGCAGCCGGGCACCTCCGTAGTATGTGGCCGGGCTGGCCACACCCCCAGCAGACCTGCGGGCCACGCGGCGGCGGTACCTGTAGAGTCACCGCCCGTAGCAGCTCAGTCATCTCCGCCGCCCATGCTGGCACCTCCTCCCTGGCGGGGCATCCTGACGCAGCCCTCACCGCATGGGAGCTCACTTCCTGTCCACCGCTGGCAGCAGCACTCTGCAGGCTCTCCCTCTCTATAGCCGCCTCCAGAGCTTCTAGCAGAGACTTTGGGTGCTGGAGTTGTACTTGTACACGCAGATCAGGGGGGGAGATGGCCCCGACGAACAGATCAGTAGCCAATTCACTCCGTGCATCGGCGGGCATGTGACTGTATGCCCGCCGCACCTGGCCCTCAATGTCATTAGCCAGCCCCCGGAGCGACTCACCAGGCTTCCTGCACCTTCCTCTCAGTTCATTTTTCAAGAGCGCTGGCTGGGACCACGTTCCAAACCGCCTCTTGAGGGCCCCCACCAGGGCATCGTAGCACCGCCGCTGCACAGGGTCCAGAAGCAGGAGACATGATAGAGCGTCCCCCTCAAGGCACAAAGCCAACTGCAGTGCCTTGTCCCTCGAGTCCCACCTTCTAGCGTCCGCCAGCAGTTCAAATTGGGCATGAAACGCCTCCCAGTCCGAGCCACCATTGTACTTGGGCGTCTTCACCGAGGCAGCAGACGCGGGAAAAAAAGCGGGAGGAGGAGGAGGCGGCTGCTTGCTGTCCGTGGCGTCCCCCGCGGCGCGACCTCCGCGGTGGTCAGCCTCCGTGGCCAACTCTAGCTGGGGCATGACGCCCGACGGTCCAGGCAGCCCATAATCTGCTCCGTTCCGCGGCTCTTTCTTTATTTTCGCTCCACCGGAGCTATCCATGTCATCTGCCGGTCTAGCTAACACGCTAACTGAAGCTAAGCTAGCTAGTAAACAATGCGCGCAACTTACGTCTCCGTACGACAATCAGTCTTTAGTTTTAGTTTTCTTCAGACACCAGTGTAACGATCCCAGGAACCGGAGGCAGAGACGTAGTTCCAATGATAAAGATCTCTCTTTATTCCTTCAATAATCAACAGTATAACAACAGCATTTGTCTGTGTTCCTCCTAGCCTGGTTTGCACTCTCAACCAAACTATACCCACACAGTGTACCCACAAGCCCCCGTCAATCACTCCCCATAAGTCCCGCCCCCAAGACGGTCCTATTGGCTGCAGCCATAGCTGGCCGCTACAATATAAATTGGGGTCCCAGAGATAGAAATTACATTAAATGAGAGTCTGTACTGTAGACTAATATGCATGTCAAACTGGGCGTCCTTGAAATTAAACGGGTTGAGAATCACTGCTAGTCCTAGAGCCGTACATATCTTCTCTCATGGGGGTCCCTGGCATATCTTTTCTAATGGGGGTCCGAAGGGTAATTGGTGTCATTTTGGGGGTCCTTGACATGAAAAAGTAGGACCACACTGTCCTAGAGTGACTGCGTCTTGGGAGAGGTTTTTCCGTGTCACATGCTAGTTGAGACATGTGTTTGTGTGGTGAGCAAGACATTTTACCCTGATTCTGTGTTATACTGTAGCACTCTGTCCATGAGAAATGCTCTGCTCAAGTGAGAGCAAATCTTGTCATATTTTAACCACATACAGTAATAAGACCTATTCACTTCATTGTACGATGAATGGAGAAAATAGCCAAGCAGGCCCAACCTCACAACATATTTTATCATCATGATGCATTGTGAGCTTGTAAATCTGGTATTTGAAAAATGTGAAATTGTAAACATTACTGAAATTCTTTGCCTATGACACACCCAGATATGGACGTCAAATCATTAATGTGGTCAAATCATGTATTGTGTTTATCTTAGTGTTTAGTTATGGGTGTGCTGTGTAGTTTTTAACCTTGTGTTGTTTCGTGATAGTCCGTCTGTGAGGTTTAAATGTATTCGTTCAAAAAGTACGTCCTACACACAATGTTACTGGTACTGAAAGCAGAAGTTGGTCACATGCAGGTTTGTGCTGGTAGGCGTACAGGTCCCCTGGTTTAAAACTAACTAAAACAAGTCATTGAATAATCGATTAATTGACAGAAAATGTATGTAATATAATTTTAGTAATTATCGGATTGTTCCTAACATGCACATTTTTACTTAATCAAAATGTGAATGCTCGTATTTGTTTCAGATTATGAAATGTATTTGACTGCTAAACATTAAAGCAATAGAGCGCCGAAGTCTTGACGTCACTTGCTAATGCTCATCCCCTGGTAATTTCTCTATGGAGAATAACATGGAGGTCATCTTGAAATCGTCTCATATAAGCATTGTGGTCCAAAAATAAACAAGCTGTCCCGGCGATATTATCAGGGAGGTGTCTCTGTATCGTTTACGACCGTCAGTCACTCATTTGATGGGCTACTTTGTGATAGTAATCATTGCTATAGAATGTTTTGTTCATGTTTGAGACATCAGTGGTCACTCCCCTACAGGGGTCTCGATCTCCAATGGGTGTGTCATAGGCAAAGAATTTCAGTAATGTTTACCATTTCAAAAAAGTCAAATACCAGGTCTACAAGCTCACAATGCATCATGATTATGTTGTGAGGTTGGCTTGCTTGGCTATTTTCTCTATTCATCGCACAATGAAGTGAATAGGTCTTATTACAGTATGTGGTTAAAATAAGACAAGATGCGCTCTCACTTGAGCAGAGCGTTTATGCTTAGACGGAGTGCTATAACACAGAATCAGGGTAAAATGTCTAGGACAGTGGTTCCCACTCTTTTTCATGTCAAGGACCCCCAAATTGACAATAATTAGCCCGACCAGGAACATTCTGGGAGGAAAAACGGGCAAGCACCGGGGTAGTTGTCCTGTATTCGGAAAAAAAGGACCAGACTGGCTGATTCTACTCACTCTTCGTCCTGCAGCCTCTCCTCGTCCTCCTGGTTCTGCACCTGGTTGCGTATGGGCGCCAGGCACTCCGTCTTGGTGTTGTAGTTGTGGAAGCAGACGTTGAGCTTCTCGTCAAACTCGTTGACCAGGTCCTCCATGGACTTGAAGCTCATCATCTCCGAGAAGTTCTCCAGCTCCGAGAAGTCCTCGCGGGTGATGGGAGCCAGTGGGACGGTGATGGTGGTCAGGGCGGGATGGCCGAGGGACAGATTGTCAAGGTCGTCGTCCGTCATCCGACAAGGCCGGTAGTCCTCGAACTCCTCATCCAGGCAGACGAGAGGGGCTTCCATGATTTCCCCGTCAGATTCTTATTGAATGGGAGACCTGGAGTAGAGCCATTAGTTAAAGAAACGTATGTATAGTATATAGAGTTTGCAGTTGTCACACTACAAGTCTTATGACTCAGTACTGGATGGTCTCTCAAGGACAGTTCGAAAACCGCTTTACATGTGTCATTACCATCCCTTTCCATGAATTTGTCTCCGATGTGTTGGTCTTACCAATACTCGCCAGTTTACCAGCTCGCCACGATTGTGTGCATTTTGGTTTTACTTCACCTTCATTTATATTGCATTGAATTGAGAGAGAGAGAGGATAGTTGTCAAAGTACCGAAGCAATGTAATTCATTAGTAAACAATATCCTGAAATGGTATTCACATACTCAACTTTTTAACTAGCTGACCATTTCATTGCACAAAATAATTTGATCACTTTGGAAATGAACTATACCATCTGTGACATACTACACTGATGAAGACAGCATGACAGCATAACGATGAAGACATTGATGAAGAATATTCTCCGCGGCGACTTGGTAAACTGGCGAGTTCTCCTGTATCCATAGGCCTGTATACCTAAAGCATGTATCTGGCATTTCCTGAATGATTCTACCTCATCCGTCTCACTTGGGAGCAGGTGGACTGGCACCATGTTGTCTAGACAAAGTAGATGGAGCCACACACGCCATAAGGGGACCAGGTTCCCGAGGGAGCCCAAACCAGTTGGGCTCGCTGGGAAAGCACGGTTAATTAAGGTGTGCTGATTTCAATGAAGAGGACACTAAGATTTTGTGTCAAGAATGCTAGGCTAAAAACGGTATAGTCTAATTTCTGACAGAAATCTATATCGGTGTAATAATAATCATAATAATGGTAAGACAGCAACAGCAGAATACAGAGAACATTCCATTCCAATTCAGTGAGACTAAATTAAAGGGGAAAAGAGGACATTCTCGTTAATATGGCTGGGAGATCAACTATGCTAGTAATTTATATTAGCTCCAGTCCTTTGCAGTGTGCTTTAATTTCTTCTGGATTAGGTGCATGCTCATTTACAGGCACAAATTATTTTTGAGGATCAAATGAGCCATTAAAAGTGCTGGATCAGGGAAATAATTATACAGTATGGTCATCATTTGCCAAGTATGTCATGTTACAGGTAATATAGGGTCACAAAATCAAATGGTTACTTTCATGAACACAGATGGAGTGTTAATAAAAAAATCCTAGATAGCTTCTGTCTATTGAATTCACATACATTCCATAAAACGACACAAGGCAGCAAGCAGGCATGCTGCTGCTAGGGCCTGATGCTGCAGTCAGACTTTTGAAGGAAGTTGTGCTTGATTCTGACTCCTGACGCAGTGTAATTACAATAGTAGTGAGGCCTAGAATTCACCCGTAATGCTTTTTGCAGAGTGGAGGCCTGGTGTGTTGTGGGCGAGGAGAACAGTGGAGTCCATTTAAAACAAGCTTGTGTAAGGCCGTTCCTCCCCATCACACTACTCAGCAAAGTGCTACTGTACATCCTCTGAAGCCGGATATTATTTGACAGCACTCTGTCCATCATTGACTTCCTTCTCTCACCTCCACTCCCTATTGTAGCTCTGCCTCAGAGACATGGCTATTGTAGCTAGTACTAGTCATCCATGTTGTATCTGCATCTCACCCAACGCTCGGCCTAATATCGTTAATTGTCTTGACAAGTAGGGTCAAGAACATTACTACATGCTCCATAAGTCCTCGCAGCAACGGCAACGAGTCACCCCACTGTCTCTATTATGTGTCTGATTGAAAGCCTCCATCAGAGAACATGACATTTTTCCTCACAAAACGTGATGAATGAAGACATGGAAATGAGAGCATAATTTAACCTCGTCACAGCCGGGGGTTGCTTTGCATTTGGCTCATCGTTCCTTGTAAAAATGTATTCTACCATTCAGCAGGGATGGTCGTGAATTCAGTATTGCCAGAGGAGCTCTTTTCTGCCTTCCCCACTAGTAACCACAGGCCTATACGCCTAAAAGTAGGTTGTTGTTAGGTAGAAGTGGAAGAAGGTAGAAAAGTCTATTCTTACGAAAACAAGGCATGAAAACATGACAGCAGGCTGAGTGGGGGTGGACATTGTGTGTGTGTGTGTGTGTGTGTGTGTGTGTGTGTGTGTGTGTGTGTGTGTGTGTGTGTGTGTGTGTGTGTGTGTGTGTGTGTGTGTGTGTGTGTGTGTGTGTGTGTGTGTGTGTGTGTGTGTGTGTGTGTGTGTGTGTGTGTGTGTGTGTGTGTGTGTGTGTCTGACTGACTGACTGACTGACTGACTGACTGACTGACTGACTGACTGACTGACTGACTGACTGACTGACTGACTGACTGACTGACTGACTGACTGACTGACTGACTTGGGGGTCTTCCCCCCGTGAGTTTTTACTTTTGTGTCCCAGAAGGAAAAAAGAACCAATCACAGAAGATCAACAGAGGTCATTTAAAGCAATAGAATCAAAGCACTGTCCCCGTGTTACCTTGAGAGGATGACAGTCACATGTAAGTCAACAGCCGTTCGACTTTATATAGGCATACATACATTTTTATCATTTTTCTTTTCTACAAATAATTCAGATTCGTATTTGTAAATGCCCAAGTATCCAGTATGGCCACATTGTGGTTCATAGGAATTGAAGCAGAATAGCAGATACAATTTTTATGTCAGGATGGAATTGCTCAAACAACAATTTCTGTATGCGAGAAGATACAATTGTAGAACACCGTGATGTATAAAAACTGGATTTCTGCTCAGATGCAATAAGCTACAACCCTTGAGTATTAAATATCTGACGTATTTTTTGTATTGTCCACATACATACATGCAAATAAAAATGGATCCCTCTTCAAAATGGGAATGTACGCTGCTGTGGCAGGAATGCAAAGTGTATGTCATCAGAGAGAGAGAGAGAGAGAGAGAGAGAGTGGGGGAGGGAAAGGAAGAAATGCAGGAGGATTGGGGTAGGAGAGATGGAGGAAACCATGGTTACGAGGCAGGGATGGAGGCAGATGATGCGAAACAACGGCTCAGGATGAGCAGGGGAGGGCAATGAACAAACATGGATAGAGGGGATGAACACAATGATGGATGAAGAGAAGGGCTTTCTGTCGACGTACCTGCGGTATAGATTCCAGTCCGATGTTATGGCTTGGGGTTTACGGACGGCAGCAGCAGCACCTTGCAGTCGAGGCAGATCTTCTGCGCTAAGCCGCCCTCCACTTTGAAACCCACCGCTGAGCAGCAGTTGCGTTCATTCCAGTGAAAAGGGGAAAAGGCAGATCACTGATGATGATGATGAGAGAGATGGAGGACAGCTATACCGTAGTGTTGCGTGGTGGTGTTGGTCTGTGTTGTTCTGTATCCCTGTCCCTCCCCTAGCCTTGTTATCAGTCCTCTCACAGCTCGTTGTTTTCCAATCAATAGGCAGCCTGCCCAGCTCACAGAGAGCCTGCGCATCACCATGCCCCCCCCCCCCCCTCCCATCTCTCTCTCGTCTCTTTGTCCACGCCTCCTCTCTCCTTCACACCCCCTCCTCTCTCTTCCACGTCTGAAGGCCCATTCACGCTCCTAAATCCCCTCAATATTCATGAGGGCAGAAAGGAGGGAGGTTAGGTTGGTAGTATTGGTAAGGGGTTTATTGGTGGTGGGGGATTTCTGCCTGTGCCTACTTAAGTATAATGACAACCTGCCTTGCGCACCCCCAAAATAAAGGAAATTACATTATATATTGTAAAATTGGATTCCAAATCTGATTATAGCTT
Source organism: Protomyctophum parallelum (assembly GCF_964188405.1). Taxonomy (NCBI): domain Eukaryota; kingdom Metazoa; phylum Chordata; class Actinopteri; order Myctophiformes; family Myctophidae; genus Protomyctophum; species Protomyctophum parallelum. The sequence goes on from NC_139697.1 coordinate 68,204,754, forward strand.
AAAGAAAAAGAAAAATAATAAAAAGAAACGCACATGGGATTGACAAAACATTGATGTGGACTCCTCCTTTACATTGCTGTCTGTGTCCTGACACCTCCCTGTGCCTAATCCCTAGCTTTAATCTATGCAATCTATGCACACACACACACACGCGAAGCACAGACACACGCATGTTTACATATTACTAGCATATGCGGGACATGGTCATACAGTACAGTGCAATATGGGCGATATGGACAATATCATATATGATATATTTGATCGTGACATCACAAATTCTTTAAAAAGAAAAACCTTCCAAAATAGTGAAAACTAGAAAAAGTGCCCTTCTGGGCACAGGTCTCCACCAGGATGAGCAGATGTGAAGAATTCCAGGCAAAGGTTTGTCCTTGGCCTCTAGGGAGTTGGCATAGAAAGTTATCCACAGATCCGTGCAGTTAGAGGTAAAAACACTTTTCGGCCAGTTATAGCGCCACCTTGAGGCTGAGTTGAAATTGTTCATGTGGCATTTCGTCCTCGGCCTAGTGGGAATGTGGGTGCACAATTTCACGGAAATCACGCGATGTGTTCATGATTTGCAGCATTTTGTTTGAAACTGAGCACTCCTGTGAACTTTGGAAGCCAATCTTAACCAATCAGGATGGAGTCTGAGAAATCTGAAAGACTGGTTTCGTTGAATGGCTCTAGAGAGACTGTGTACCAATTTGCGTGATGTTTGGACAAAATCTGTAGGTGTACTGTGCAAAAACTTGTTTTGCACAATAGGCCTCTTGGTGGCGCTATAACAGGCCGTTCTGGAAAGTTTGGGGCAGAGGTTCATCGTTGGCATCCAGGGAGTGTGTGTGCAAAATTTGGCATCGACCGGGTTAACGGTGGCCGAGATTAGCTGCTCACGGACACACGGACGGACGGACGGACACACACACGGACGGACGGACGGACGGACGGACGGACGGACGGACGGACGGACGGAGTGCAAAACATACTCTCCCCCCATGCCTTCGGCCTGGTGGAGACAATAACAGATCTACTACAAGCTCACAACGGGTCATATTGAGGCTATTTTATTTACAAAGTACACAGTAAATAGGGTTTAAGTGATAAAAACCAATATCACAACGGAACACTGTCTCTCCCCCCCCCCCCCCCCCCGAAACTGGCCCCCGTGAAATCTGACCCCCCTGCTGTAATTCTGCAAAACTGCTAATAAATACATCAATTAATCAATAATAATTGATTGATTAAATAATTGCAATTATGCAAAATTCCAGATGATATATTGATGTAGTGATTTATTGCCCATACTGTATGTCTGCAGCAAGCAGATGTTTCTGATAATGACTTTGCTAGTGTCTGTTTACTCTAGCCTGGCATGACCAGACTAATATCACTGTGAATAAAAAGAAAAGATTAAAAAAAAAGATTGGTGCCCCACAACTTTTTTTTGCACTGGTAGATTCGTCTGGATTTATTCCTGCAGCACATTTACATTGTGGTGATTAATAGTTATTAGTATTAACATGAATTTATCTTGTAATTAGCATGAACATGAACTTTCCTGTGGCTTATACCTGGACGGAATAACACAACCGTTATAGGTGATTAAGGCGCACTCTACTTCTATGAAATGAATAGTGGCGTCTAGCCAGAGTGCAATACAGCAATGCAGTAATGGGAATAAATACACTTTTGTTTTTTAATGTACAGTATGTACAGTAGTATGAATAGTAAATAAGCAATGAAGTATAAATATAAATGAGTATGAGAAGAACAATATCCTGTACAAGTGCATGAAGATATAAATATATGCATATATATATATATAATATATATATATATATACACATACCCACCCACACAAGCCATAACATGCTATAGTGTGTGTATGGCGTGAGCATGAGAGTTCAGATGGGTAGGAGGAAGGGGGGTGTTCAGTGTCATTGAGGAGGGCCAGAGTTCAGCAGGGAAACGGCAAAGAAGCTGTTCCTGAGCCTATACTAGTGTGGGAACCAATAGTCCTATAGGGTGTAAAAACGTGTACGTCACCAAGAGGGGGGCGGCGTCTGAAAAGCTAGCGACGGCCTTCGTGTGGGCTTTGACCAATTTAGGCCTGACGTCGAATATATATTTTTTCTCAATATTTCATGTCAAGGACCCCCAAAAATATATGAAATTGGCTGCTGACCCCATCTGAAAATGTGTTGTTTCAGAGGGGGACCACCTCCCAGAAGCAAAGATTTGAGTTAAAAACGTTCACTCTGAAAGAGTATATATTCAATCATCATGATTTTTCAAAAATAGCAGACCTACAAGCTCGTAGCGCGCTATGAGCTTCCCGCCCAAAATGGGTTAAACTCTAGCCCACATCACTCAGAATAGAGTGACGGTGGTATGTTTTTGTAAATATTGAGCTCGTTCTTGGCAACAACATAGTGAACCAACATCAGGATGGATAGAAAGAACGTCGGGCCCAAATATACCTTACAAGGACAAGGAAAATGTCGTGAACAAACACGGCTGTGCTTAGATACTTTGTTGAACGTTATGTCTCTGCGCCCACGCGCCGTACAGCCATTCTACGTCTTTTTGTAAACTCGTCAATCTGGGTTCCTTGGTGCTGTCTCCATGCTGGAAAGCTGAAAATCTAATTCCGTTTTCTGGCTCATTCCCTCGACGTGACCTGCTGTGGCACTTATTTACTGAGCAAGTCTGCACCATTATGAGGTCAGTTTAAAAAAAAAACAACGTATAGAAGCACACCGGATAGTCGCTCAATGTAAACGAACCAGACAAGCCAACAAGTATAGCGGCCGCTACCACGTGACACATACGCTGTGCGTGCGCGCGCGATTTTTTTAACCTTTATTTTATTATTTTAGCGTTTTTACAATGCCCTAACCCCTAAAAATGTGTTATTTAGGTAGTACAGCAGCTCACACACATGCACTACAGACTACAGCCATACAGCGAGTCATCATATCATGATAAGAGAGATGATTACAAACTACAGTCAGAAGCCAGAAGGTATTAAAGTTAAAAAAAAAAGAAAAAAAAAAAACTTTTTTATTTTATTTTATTTTTTCAGGGGGTGCAGTGCACCCCCTGAACCCCCCCAAGCTCCGCCCATGGACACATATGTTGACGCCCACTCAAGGAGATTTTGGTACGCTCTATAGCGCCTCCCGGATGGAAGAAGGGCAAAGAGTCTGTCGTTTGGGTGAGAGGGGTCTTTCAGGATGCCTCTCGCCCTACGCAGACATCTCTGGTGCTGTAGATCCTCAATGGACGGGAGTTGAGTGTCAATGATGTCCTGGGCAGTCTTTACTACCCGTGGCAGGGCCTTCCGATCAGACACTGTGGAAGCTGGAATTTGTCAAGATGCTCTCAATGGTGCAGCGGTAAAAGTTCACCAGAATTCGGGGAGAAAGGTGAGCCTTCCTCAGTCTCCTTAGGAAGTAGAGACGCTGCTGCGCCTTCTTGAACAGGATGGGACAGTTGAGAGCCCATGAGAGGTCCTCAGATGAGGTGGACACCCACTCCACCCGTTGATGTGGATCGGGGTGTGGTCACAGCGGTTAGCTCTTGTGTAGTCCACAATTAGCTCCTTGGTCTTCGTGGTGTTGAGAGCCAGATTATTGCCAGCGCACCACGCCGCCAGGTGCTGGACCTCCTTAGCCTGGGTAAACCAACTCCCCCTGCTGGACAACATTTCATTCTGCCAGGAGGGTTGCAAATCTGGCGAGGGGGGAGGGGTTTTACCCAGGCTAGGACCTCCTCCCTGTAGGCCGACTCGTTGTTATTCTTAATCAGGCCTACCACCGTGGTGTCATCCGCCAACTTGACAATGGCGTTGGAGCCATGCACAGGAACGCAGTCAAAGGTGAAGAGGGAGTAGAGGAGAGGGCTAAGCACACAGCCCTGTGGTACGCCGGTGTTCAGTGCACAGATGGATGGTGTTGAATGCAGAGCTGAAATCGATGAACAGCATCCTTGCATGTAAGAGAGGTGTTGGTGAGTTCCAGGTGAGTCACGGCAGTGGAGATGGCATCCTCAGTTGACCTGTTGTGACGGTAGGCATACTGGTGAGGGTCCAGGGTCGGGGGGTAGGCAGGTTTTCAGGCGGGCCAGTACCAGCCTCTCGAGGCACTTGGTGATGATGGGGGGTGAGTGCCACGGGGCGGAAGTCATTCAGGCATGTTGCTGTGGAATGCTTTGGTACTGGCACGATGGCAGCTGTTTTGAGACGGACAGGAATGTCTGCCTGAGACAGAGAGAGAGGTTGAATATATCACAGAAAACTCCTGCCATGCAGCTGCTCAGCGCATGCCCTCAACACACGACCAGGAATGCCGTCGGGGGCCCGCAGCCTTCCGTGCATTCACCCTACTCAGTGTGGTGTACAGAGTGTGAGCGGTTGGTCACCTGGTGGAACTCTGGTTTTGATGGCCCTGTTGTCCCGGTCGAAGCGAGCGTAGAAGTGGTTCAGCTCGTCGGGCAGAGAGGAGCTTCTGGTAGAAGGGGTGGAGTTGTTGGGTTTGTATGCTGTGAGTGCCTGTATGCCTTTCCACAATGAAATTGTCAGAGTTGTTGAAGTGCTCCTCTATCCGCAGTCCAGAGGCATATTTGGCCCTCCAGAGGCCCTTCTTCAGGTTAGCCCTGGCTGAGCTGTAGGCCTCCTCCGTGTCATCAGCCCTAAAAGCAGTGTCTCGTGCCTTTAGCAGTAGAAGGCGGACCTCCGCATTCATGTTGCAGGAGTTGCTGAGCCTATTGCACACATCTTTAACACCTCATGTTTAACTCTGAGAATGTACAAATGGAACCAAATAGACCTAAACGAGTTACAAATGGATTGAAGAACACTGAAGGATTTTGCTGTATACCTATTGTGTCCTTGTAAGACATGTGAGGCCGATTCTACAAATTATGCCTTCAAAATCAGTAGTTCTCAAACCTTTTCGTGCCAGTGACCCCCAAAATGATATGTATGTTTGGCCACGGACCGCAAACTGGAGATGTTTTGTGCCAGGGAGCCCCCCAGAAGAGAAGATTTGTCTTAAAAAAAAAAGAAATGTATTCTTAAAACAAGTTATAATATAGCAGATGTACATGTGTCTCCTGTTACAGGCCTAATGGTGTATTTTATTTTATGGTATTTTATTTTATGTTGTATATTATGTAATCTGCCTTGTAAGGATCAGCCGAACAACGTAGTTATCCACGAGTGCCGCACTACGAGCTTGTAGGTCTGATATGTTTGAAAAATCGTGAAAATGTATAGTGCAAATCTTTGAATATATATTCTTTCAAGTTTTTAACTCAAATCTTTGCTTCTGGGGGGTCCCTGGAACTACATATTTTCAGATGTGGGTCGGCGGCCAATTACATATATCTTTGGGGGTCGACTGACATAGAAACATAGGTTTTTCAGAAAACTATCATGATTTGGAAGACATTTTGGTCAAAATGGGTTATTCTCCTTCCTCAACACATGCAGGGAAAACAAGGTCTGCTCTGGTAGAGAGGCCTGGCTCCCATCACTAAGGCAACCTCACTCACTCAGTTGAGCGTTGAACCGATGCTATGGTTGCCATGGTTATAATTGTGAGAGGGGCATTAATGCACAGGGCAATCCTCAGTGTTAATTTATACTTGTGTGAGTGTACAGAATGTAACCTAGTGGACCTGTGAGGGTCAAATTAGTTACATTTGTACAATCTCAGGGTTAAAGGACCACTTCACCACTTTTCAACCCATCTTCATAAAAATAGGTCCTCACTAATAATCATGATAAAATAAAAAAATTGTACTCAGTCTGTGTCTCATTGGAGTGCTGTGGGCACTTCAGACATACGTCCACCGGTGACATCGTTAGGCAGATTTTTTTAAACTTCCTTTTTTACAAAAATGTTTAGATTTGTATTATCGTGAGAACGATGGCTTCCATTTTAGCATTGCAATTTTTCAGGACTAGAAAGACTGCAGTTTCTGTTAGCTTGGATTCCCCATCGATGATGTCGCTGGTGGACGGGTTTCTGAACTGCCCACAGCCCTCCTATGAACACAGAGTAGAAAAAATTGTGCCATTTTATCATGATTATTAGTGAGGACCTAGTATATGAAGATAGGTTGAAAAGTGGTCCTTTAAAAGAACACCTTTTTTTTAGATGTTAATATTGAAGGTGCCTATTTAATTCTAGCCGGGCTAATAAGCCAGACCGAATCAGCCGTGACGGCGGTGTGATTTGAGTCTGGCTTATTAGCCAGGCTAATTTAATTCACCTGGCTCAACCTGAGACATGTTCCCTGCTGCAACTCCAGGAAACGGCCAGAAGATGGTGCTGGCAGCACTATTGTCTGTTGAGTTGACTGGGGGGTTTGTGTTGTCATGGTGAAGCAATGTACTTTATATGTGCAAACGCTTGAGAGACATATTTTAGTACGATTCTCAGAAGAAAATGTTAAATGTATAAGACTGCAGTCAGTGTGGAGGGAATAAAATGGGGACATAACGTGATGCCAGATGTAGTCCTATGATAAAGTTGACCATAGTTCATAGGTTAACCATTTCATTCAACCACCAAACTTACTAACCATACACATTTTATCCATTCTGTACGGGAACCCCTGTTGGTGTTTTAAGCATTATGTTATACTTTAGCTTTCTAAAAGCTGCCGCGCTACGAGCTTGTAGGTCTATTTTTGAAAAATCGTGAAAATATTGCGCAAATCTTTGAATATATATTCTTTCAGAACTCAAATCTTTGATTCCGGGGGTCACTGGAACAACATATTTTCAGATGGGGGTCGGTGGCCATTTAGCTAGGCCTAATGTCCTTGACATGAAATATTGAGCACCACTGATATAGAAACATGGGTATTTCAGAAAACTGTCAGGATTTAGAAGACTTTTAATTTTATTTCGACATCTAAATGGTTTAAAACATGACTGCTCAATATACTCCTTAAAATGAATAGAACTAGTATCCAAACCTGCCCTCTACTGGCCATACTGTAGGTGCTTGACATACTCTTAGTAGTATGGAATGTATTATGTACTGCACAACTATGAACAGTTGCTAAATAATACTTGCCTAGAATTTGAGCGTGTTTGTTCTTTTAAGTTTGTGCTTTAACACAAAATGACACTTTGGTAGAGGTTTTGGCTGCGTAGTCACAGAACCTTGATGTAACTCTATACATATTGACTGACCATCCATCCACCCATCTTCAACTGCTTATCTGTAGTCAGGTCACGGGGGCAACAGCTCCACCAGAGAGCTCCAGACTTCCCTCTCCAGAGCAACATTAGCACTTGACTTCCTCCTGGGGGATCCCGAGACGATCCAAGGCCAGTGAGTCGATGTGTTTCCTCCAACTGTGCCTTGGTCTGCCCCCCGGGGTCTCTTCCCATGTGGGACGTGCCTCGAGGACCTCCCTAGGGAAATGCCCGAGAGGCATCCTAACCAGATGCCCGAACCACCTAACGCCAGGGCTCCACCGGGCGCGTCCGCGTCAGCGTCACGTCTCCGTCAGTGTCGGGAATGTTCCCTTTTAATCAGGAGGGTGGCTCCACTGCCCGCGTTGCGTTGCGCTGCGTTCGGTGACAAAAAAATTGCCCCGGTTCGTTTTTTGACGCACGCACGCATTGACAGCAACATAAAAGAATGTTGCTGACGCGCAGTTTTCAAAAGCCCGCGGTGGAGCACCTCTAGCGTGACGTTGACGTTGTCATGACACGAGCAGGACGCGACGGAGAAGCAACGCGTCCGGTGGAGCCCTGGCGTAAGCTGGCTCCTTTCCAGGCGAAGGAGCAGCGGCTCTACTCCGAGTGTCTCTCGTGTGACTGAACTTCTCACCCTATCTCTAAGGGAGATGCCAGCCACCCGTCAAAGAAAACTCATTTCGGCCTATAGCTACAGTATGTCGGCAACATATTGACAAGATATCTTCAATAGTTCCTCTGCTGATTAGAAATTGGTATTCAAAAATATCAAGTCTCCTCTCATTGCCCAGTGAAACAATAGTTTAAGGAACAGAAATTTTACTTCAATCAATGTACAAAATATGACAATTTTCAGCATATCTCTTTTAATTAAAAGTTAAATATGAATATAAAATATGATTACGTTTCATGTTTGTGGACAGACAACCTTTGGTGTGCGTCTCCCCCCCCCCTCCATCTCTCTCCCCCCTTCCTGTCAAAACTACTGTTAATCTATCAATAAAAGGCAAAAAGCCCCAAAGATATTAAAAAATAAGAAAGCTCACAGCATTTACATTTTCATTTGGGTTCTGCATTTCTCCTAGTTCCTCCTATAGAATTAAAACGGTTTTATTTGCTGTTAGTTCGTAACATGTACGTAGTACCTGTCATGAACGGGAACCCCTTTTGGTGTTTTAAGCATTATGCTATACTTTAGCTATATAAATAGATCTACAGCGCAAGTTTGAAAATATATTCTTTCAGAGCGAACTTTTTTTAACTCATATCTTTGCTTCTGGGGGGTCCCTGGAAGAAAATATTTTCAAATGGGGGTCCGCGAGCAAATGCAGATAATTCTGGGGGTACTTGACATGAAAAAAGTTGAGCACCACTTCAGAAAAACCTTTCGAGTTAGAAGCCTTTTTTTGTTTTGGAATCTGCCTCAGGTCTACAGTAAATGGGTTAAAGCTGTGATCTGTAACTTATTTCAATGAATAAAATGTAATTTGTATGTATTATGAATAGAATACATCTGCAGACGTCGCAAGTGGTTAGTCTTTGGTATGACCCGGCCGGGGATTGAACCCCAACCTCCCAGTCTCAGGGCGGACACTCTAATCACAAGGCCACTGAGATGGTGTAGGGTATAGTACCCTTGAACGTTGGTAAACCGCAATAATAATAATAAGCACAATCTCTCCTGCCAGACCAAGTAAAGTGGGCATGTCTTAGCCAACAGAAATCATGCTGGAGACCGGGGTTCAAATCCCAGCTAAGATATGAAAGTTATGGATCCCAGCTTTGAATTTCGGTCGAAGCATCATTATATCAATGTAGATATCTTACTAAATACACGGAGTGGAGAGGAGGCACAGAAGGTCATTCAGATGTTAACAGTAAGAACAGTAGGGAATTGTCCTGTTACAGGCCAATGCAAGGCGAACACTTCAGCTCATTCTGAGGAACCTGCTGTGTTAAGAATCGTGATTTTAGCTTAAACTAGGGTACATTACTGTGTATCATTATCGTCTATCTCATAATGACATCAGATCATGGCTATCTTTGTACCAAGATGTCAACAAAAAAGCAGGCTTTCTAAGAGTTTCTGGAGTGACCCCCACGAGACATGGTGTGCTGTGTGCGTTTAATTCCTCCAACAGAGGTCCAGTTGTTTGTATAATCTATGCACAAGGTGCACTAAGGCCGTTCACATTGGATCAAATCAACACAACATTGGTGTTAATGACATTTATGACAATTTGGCATTTACCTGTACAATAGTCTCATGACAATTGAAGTTTCCTATTAGTACAAGGATGGCAAACAAATAATCTAAACATCATACAAAGCAAGTATGAAACACACGGTGACAGCCTATACAAATCGTCACAAAACAATTAAGCTTGTCAGTTGTCACACAAAAGTTGCAAAGCCAGGAAATGTACTAAGAACGATTGGGTGAGAGCTAGGATTTAGGTTTCAGTGTGTCACACGTTGTACATTATATTGTGCGGTCCTTGAAAAAACGTATTTCACATTTCGGACACATTAAATCTAAGCAGTAGCATTGTAAACACCATTTTTGAATCGGTTTCTATAGAGCTCAAACGTGTTTGACCAGAAGAGAAACAAAACGAGTGTGATTGTTGTGCTGAGCTTAGCATTTCAACTTTAGTAGGTTAATATTTATCTACTTAACCAGGGAGGGAATGGAGTCACTATGTTTTCATACATTCATTAATTTTCCATAAAACTCGTAAGCTACCATTTCTGAGCCCATGTTAAATTATTCTTCATAAAAACTAACGCAACAACAAATTAATCTGTTAACAAATATGGTAATAAGATGCGACAGAAGTTCTCTACCATTGCACTGAAACAGTTTGTCAGTAAACTCTTAGGCACAAAGCTAACAAACCAGCATTAAAACATAATTACACTTTGGTATAGGATATCTTAAATACTGTAGTTGTGCCATTCATTAGAAAGCTCAAGCCATTGACTTAAATTTCACAGTAAAATAGGTCACAAATATAAGGCACTCTTTCAGCACATATACAAACTAAGCTGATTCTGTCAATATAAAACATTACAAAACCCATCACAGTAGTCTTTATTTTATTTTTTATAAATAAAATGATAAAATCAACACTACGTTGACCACTTCTGTGCTGGGTTTTGTAATGTTGTTATATTGGCAGAATCTGTTTTGTTTATATGCCAAGAGTGACTTTGAGACTTGTTTCAGTGTGCAATGTAAGTCAATAAGGAGACTATTTTGGATATGAATATGTAATCAGTGGAGCAACTACTGAAGACATCACACCAATGTTTTAGCATGGCAAGGTAACGACACAAGCCAAACTTCCAACACAGTGTAATTTAGCTTTAAGTAGTGGGAGACCTACAGTACAAGCAAGACCACAGCTTTTTTAAGGCGATTCTCTGGGTTAGTGCGATAGCCCCCCCCCCCCTACTTATCATCTAGTCAGAGTCAAAAGTGGAACAGGTAGTAAAAAGAACAAAATGAAGGAGATCATAGTAGTCCACTTGCCAGAATGTGAACCCAGGCAGGTTTAGTACACCAAAGTTTTATGTTAGAAATGTGGGTCCCCGGCATGTAGAAACTGCCGGGATGCTAAACTTGCATATGTTGAGCAAGTTTCATAATTGGCATAATATGTGACCATACCATTAACGACCTATAAGGGGGGGGGGGGGGGGGAATCTAAATTTCATCATGCTTTAAGTAGCACGTGAGATGTCAAACTAGGGGGTTTTCATGATGCTGAATCCATTCCAAGCATTCGTTTGAGACAAAAGGGGGGGAGGAGGCCAATTACATCCTTGACATGAAATATTGAGCACCACTGATACAGAAACAAGGTTTTTCAGAAAACTGTCAGGATTTCGAAGACATTTTTCTTTTTAATTTCGACGTCAGGCCTAAATGGGTTTTAACATCTGGCAGTTTCTACGTGCTGGGGACCCATCCCATACTCAACATTTCTAACATAAAACCTTGGTGTCCTCAACATGTCCGGGCTCAATGTCCTGGCAAGTAGACTATAGTGCAAGTGGGAATACTGGGGTGAGTGTGTCACTTTTCTGCTTCCTCAACATGAACCCCTATTGGCCACATTCATTATGCTGACGCAGCAGTGGCACCCAGTGGTGGGGAAAAAAGTACTCAAATGTTTTACTTAAGTATAAAATGCTGCAATGTAGATGTACAAGTCTCGTATTAAAAATGTACTCAAGTAAAAGTACAAAAGTATTGGCATCAAAATGTACTAAAAGCAAATACTCTAATTACAGAATGTCCCATTTCACAAGTTCAAAATGTACGTATATAATCTTTTGAAAATAGCCAATCCATCTGCTATTTTCAATTGGCCAAAATATATAGGGCTGGAGTGGTTTGATGGATGTTTTCTCCAAAGTAACTAGTAAAGTTTTCAAATAAATGTAGTGGGGTAAAAGTACAATATTTGGATCCAAAATGTAGTGAAGTAGAAGTGAAAGTATTGGAAATTGGAAATAATCAAGTAAAGTACAAATTCCTCAAAATTGTACTTAAGTAAATGTATTTAGTTACTTTCCACCACTGGTAGCACCACTGACAAAAAGAAAAAAAGAAAAGAACTGACGCATCTAACGAAGAGAATGCTGCTAAAACATTTTAAATATATAAAAATGGAATTTGTCCAAAAAAATAAATACTCTATAATCATATCTACCGCTAATGGGGGGGGGGGGGGGGGGGATAACACCAGGAATGTATGAAAATGTTTTAAGCATTGGTCTCATAAAAACAAACATCTAATCTTCTCATCTAATTGTACAACTCGGAGGGATTTTTAAAGAATTTACATTTTTCAACTTGGTCTTATACTTAATGTAAGAAGTATCAAGCAATGGAAGAAACGAAAGGAATAGTTTTTCAGCAAAAATGAGCAAATAACAAATACAAAAAGATAAAGGGCAACCATAAAACTAACAATATATCCCGTCTAAACATCTGACATATTCCTTTTGTACTGAGACTACATTTCTGACATTTGACGATGATTTTTGTTTTGAAAAAGGTTCCGTTTCTGACTACAGTTTGCTGGATGGCACTTATCTCCGCAAGCCACGAGATTCATTTAAAGGAAAAGGGCCCCGTTTTAGAGGTACGCCCCTAGATGAATGAATGTGTCGCATACATCCATGCATAAATAAGAATCCCACACCCCGTGTCAAAGTATTTGTAAAACGTTCTTGGCATTCTGGGCGAACCAGACGGATGAGGTACTGTATGCCACTAAGGAGCTTACAATGCCAGGAGCTTTTGTCAAATACATGACAATTGTGAATATCGTGAAAATATATTATGCTTTCCCCTGACTTTGCTAACATTATCTGAGCTGTAAAGAGGCACCAAACCCCTGCCATTCTATCTAATACGTATCTGTGCAAGCCTAAGCATTTACCAAGAATTATTTGCAACTATTTGAAATTGACATAACGTACGACTCTGTTTTTCTAACAAACACATACTCTTCAGTGTAAGAATATGCCTGATATCCTCTCACTTTCACACACACACGCACGCGACACGCACACACACACACACACACACAGTCAAAACTACAGTACATTCTATCTCATACATCGTATCACATTCAGACATTGTTGGCAACGACGCACTGAATTCCCTCTGCAGTGAGCAGGCGCGCACACACACACACACACTTGTAAATACATGTGCATGGAGTGTGCCAGACTTTAGCTGCTGTCCTCCGTGCTCGGGGCCTGAGGTTTCTCAGCACTGGAGGTGGGCTCGAACCTCTGAGCAGCCATGACTGCTTGGTGAGACATACTCTTTCTGACGATGTCCCCTTTCCTCCATAGCGTGATCTCCTGGAACAGAGCAGCAGGCAGTTGGTTATTATAGCCTACTGTACATTAACCAATATAGACCTGACATTGACATTTTAAAAATGTCTTCTATCTAAATCATGACAGTTTTTTGAAAAACCCTATGTTTCTGTATCAGTGGTTCTCAATATTTCATGTCAAGGACCCCCAGAATTATCTGTATTTGGTCACCAACACCCCCATCTGAAAATATGTTGTTCCAAGCAACGATTTGAGTTAAAAACGTTTGCTCTGAAAGAATATACTGTATATTCAAAGATTTGCGCCACATTTTCACGATAAAAAAGATAATAGCAGACCTACAAGCTTGTAGCGCGGCACTTGGTGCTGTGCTATGAGCTTGTAGATCTGCTATTTTTCAATGGCTAAAGCATAAACAATGCTTTGGGTTCCCATTTTGGGTTCCCGGCTTCCCGCCCCAAAATGGGTTAAGCGCCGTACTGCTGTGCATAGTCACATGCTTCGATACAAAATAAAGACCAAATGCACAGTAATACTACCACATTTTCTCCCCTCCCCTTTGGACAAGGGTAAACTTAACATAACACGTCTATTAGCTCTTATGTGTACCGGTACATACATACGTGAATGCATTAAAGCTGCTATAAGCAATAATATGTCCATTTTAAGGACTACATTTTTGTATTCGGACAGCCAGCAATGGTAGAACACTCCCCAAAACGTATTTTGTCTCTGTGACACATCTAGGGGCCGCAATCTGCATTCAAAGATGTTCCTAGAAGCTTTGTCATTGGTCGAAATAAACCTGCTCGCAATGACCAAGCAATCAGGAAGCAGACAGGCAAATCAACCAATGACAAAGCATCTAGGAAAATATTTGAATGCAAATTGCGGCAAACTAGAAGTGTCACAGAGACTACATTTTTTGGGAGCGTTCTACCCATTGCTGGCTGTCTGAAAAAAATAAAAACAAAGTGATTACAATTGACATATTATTGCTTATAGCAGCTTTAAACCCGACCCTGTTTCAAGTCCTATATCATTCAGCCATACGGGCGTTGCCATTTGTGTGTTCACAGTTACTAGTGTACCTGCTGTTTGAAGTATCGTCTCTCTTCCTCGTCTATGAGTACCAGGTTGAGGTAGTAGCGCACTGAGAACTTCTTATTGATGTCCCTCATGGTGGGTGTCATTTCATAGCCAGCCAGAAACAGCCTGATGGGGATGGACTCTCCTGAAGGACAAACATTATGGTCCACGATTAAAATAATCTGAACTGGGCACTGCAGCAAAGTACAGAAAGACCCTCCCGACATGGAAAAGGAAGGGCTGTTTCCATTTCCTACATGACCAATTATTGTAACCGGTCATATATCTAAGTGACCCGTAGACCCCAAGATGACGTCCGTAGAATTTTTGGACCACCCCTCCTAGGTAAGCTAAACTTAGGCCCAAAAAAACGTATGACTTGATTTACAAGTATTTACGCACGGTTGTTGTCACGCACCAGATAACAGCTGATGGACAAGTTCACACTCCACAAGCTCACAACACGTTGTGAGCTTTGTGGAGTGGCTTAATTCTGTTGCGCAAACCCCGGCGTGCAACTAACTATTTTTAAATCGGGCATGACGAGACTCTTATTGTACCTCTAACCGGCGCGCCGTCCATGATCTCGTACTTGGCTATGGTGTCGTTCTCGTGGTAGACGTTGGGCCCCGTGCCCGTCGTCTCCCGCTTGATAATGTCGATCTCCATGTGCTTGATCTTGATCCTCACCAACAGGAAGTATATCTTCCCCACGATCACGTCTTTCAGGTGATACCTACAAACGGGCACGTGAAGAAACACGTGGACGTAAATGTTTCCTCAGCGGATTAGTTTAACCCATTTAGACCCGAGTTAAAAACATTCACTTTGAAAGAATATATATTCAAAGATTTGCGCCACATTTTTAACGATTAAAAAAATAAATAGCAGACCTACTTGTAGATCTGCTATTTTTCAATTGCTAAATTATAACAATGTTTAAAACACCAAAAGGGGTTCCCGCCCCAAAATGGGTTAAGCAAGCGCCCACGTAACATGTTGGAGACGTCATACTTTGACTTGTTGTACTCGAACTCTATATGTAGACAGTCCTCGATCCCCACTTCCATCTTGATGGACGAGTTGAGTTCGGGGTAAGTGCTGAGCGTGTGCACCACGATGTCCAGCTCTTTGCTGACGTCGTTCAGCCTCCGGCTCACAGTCGCCCTCAGGAAGTAGCTAGAGGAATGGATCACGAGGAGAGATTCATCTCATGTACTTTAGCACTAAAAAGGCAATGAGGAAACCGCAAACTCTTTATGATATAATGTGACTCCTGACAGGAGTCCCATTCTCCTGCCCATACCTGTCCCATTCTCCTGTCCATACTGTAGAACCACTGAGTAGACTTCAGGGGTTCCTATACCTCCCTTCTGGCTTAACCCATTCAGACCGGAGAACAGATTCTACAAAATGTCTTTCCAAATCATGACAGTTTTCTGAAAAACCTATGTTTCTATATCATATATATATATATTCTAAAGTGCAACGTAATGCTTAAAACACCAAAAGGGGTTCCCGCCGAGAGTGGGTTAAGATATGTGTAATGTACCCACTATTCTAGAGACAGTTTACAATTTAGGCATTTAGCAGACGCTCTTGATCCAGAGCGACTTACATTTAAGCAAAAACAAAAGCATGTCATACATCACATATATAAAAAGTATGAATGAATCATGTATAAACTAAGAACGTAATAGTAGAGTATCTATGTCAACTATACATACTATACTATATTATATATTATACAATATACATGTGTACTATAAAGTGCTATGACTACATAAAATGCAATTCTAGTGCTGTCTACGTAACGAGCTATAAGTCTGTCTAAAATACTATCTAAGTCGACATAAAATGCTATCTAAGGGACTAGGCTAGGCCAAGTGCTACGGTCCATTAAGACGACTAACAAGTTGGAGATGACAATGTCATGTGCCTTCATCATCAGATTTAGCTATAAACGGAGCCAGTGATTAAATTTGTGCTTGCTTGATCAATATTACGCACCGTAACTTGACGTTCTGACCAGTGTAAGACTCGTACGGTTTCTCCACATGCGTGAACTCAAAGTCGAACGTCTGGGACTGTGTGAGCTCTCCTGGTCGGGCCAAGTCTTTCACAAGAGACACAAACTCGTGGTGGTTTCCTCTGTCGTAGTACAGCTCTGAGGGATCAAGAAAAACACACCAATGTTGGTCAGTAAAAACTGCAGATTCTGTGTTCTGTAACTAAGGAGCAGTGGTGGAAAAAATACTCAATTGTTTTACTTAAGTAAAAGTATAAATACTGCAATGTAGATGTACTCTGTTACAAGCAAAAGTCCCATTAAAGTAAAAATACTCATACCCATTTCACAAGTTCAAAATGTGTACAAAATCTTTTGAAAATAGCCGATCTACAAGCTCACAATGCGACACATTGTGAGCTTGTAGATCTGCTATTTTCAAATGGCCAAAATATATAGGGCTGGAGTGGTTAATGGATGTTTTCTAATCAAAATTACAATCTCCAAAGTAACTAAAGTTTTCAAATAAATGTAATGGAGTAAAAGTACAATATTTGGATGCAAAATGTAGTGAAGTAGAAGTGAAAGTATTGGAAATTGGAAATACTCAAAGTACAAATTCCTCAAAATTGTACTTAAGTACAGACAGTACTTAAGTAAATGTATTGAGTTACTTTCAAACACTGCCAATAATAATAATAACTAGATAAAGTGCCAATCGGCACAGGTCTCCACCAGGATTCTTTCTCAGCCTAGTGGGAATATGCGTGCACAGTTTCATCGCAATCGGACGCTGCGTTGAGGAGTTGTGGCCATTTGCTACTCCTGAAAACTGTAGGAGCCAATCGTGGCCAATCAGGATGGAATATGAGAAATCAAACAAACCTGTCTTGATCACATGACTATGGAGATCATGTGTACCGATTTGCGTGAAATTTGGATAAAATCTGAAGGAGTAATAATAGAAAATGTGTTTTACATATGTCGGCCTCCTGGTGGCGCTATAAAGAGCAGATGTGAAAAATTCCAGGCAAAGGTTTTTCCTTGGCCTCTAGGGAGTTGGCATACAAAGTTATCCACAGATCCGTGCAGTTAGAGGTAAAAACACTTTTGGGCCAGTTATAGCGCCACCTTGAGGCTGAGTTGAAATTGTTCATGTTGCATTTCGTCCTCGGCCTAGTGGGAATGTGGGTGCACAATTTCACGGAAATCACGCGATGTGTTCATGATTTGCAGCATTTTGTTTGAAACTGAGCACTCCTGTGAATTTTGGAAGCCAATCTTAACCAATCAGGATGGAGTCTGAGAAATCTGAAAGACCGGTTTGGTTGAATGGCTCTAGAGAGACTGTGTACCAATTTGCGTGATGTTTGGACACAATCTGTAGGTGTACTGTGCAAAAACTTGTTTTGCACAAAGCGGCCTCCTGGTGGCGCTATAACAGGCCGTTCTGGAAAGTTTGGGGCAGAGGTTCATGGTTGGCATCCAGGGAGTGTGTGTGCAAGATTTGGCATCGACCGGGTTAACGGTGGCCGAGATTAGCTGCTCACGGACGGACGGACGGACACACGGACGGACGGACACACGGACGGACGGATGGAGTGCAAAACATACTCTCCCCCATGCCTTCGGCTGGTGGAGACAATAATAATAAAACTTTATTTGTATAGCACCTTTCATGACATGAAATGCAGCTCAAAGTGCTTTACAGAACAATGGAGAATAAAAGAAAAGCAAGCAACGACATTAAAAAACAAGCAGTAATGCAATACAGTGAGGACATGAATAACAAAAAATAAAAAATAAAAATAAAAGATCAATTAAAAGCAATGTTGTAGAAGTGGGTCTTGAGCTGAACTTTAAAAATGTCTACAGAGGCTGCAGAGGCTACAGAGGCTGAGATCAGTAAAACAGCAGATTCTGTGTTCTGTAAGGAGGGCTAACGATATCCATTTACATTACTAACAGTTGGCTAGCTGTCTACATTTACTTTTGCATCAATTTCAGGATCTGACAGTTTGTCCTGTTTGTTTATTATAATGTTATTTAATAATGCTGTATACTGTGGTTAGAGAACAGCTAAGGTCCTCACAGTGCTCATTACAATGAGACGGCTAGTGATGCAACATTGTTTCTTCAGATGTGAGATCATAGGATGATTATTAAACATCCCATTAACCACTTGAGCCCCAACATTGAGCTTATCTTCCTTTTTTAACTTTTGTTATCTACGGTAAAAAGAGATCCAATTGTCGTAACTCAAGTCTCAATGAAAATAGGGGGTTTACAATGAGAGCATAGCAGCATAGTGATGAGTAAGAAATACATTTGGATCAGGATGTTCATCCATAAATACTGAGGACACCTATTGGCAACTTGGCATCAGCTCAAGTACTTGGCAAGTAGCTACAGTGCATAAACTTATGTTTATTCATACTTTCAGCATGATCACAGGTTTAAAAAGACAGAGGTGCCATTAAAAACACTGAATTATTTTGCCGATCACAAATATAAAACTTCCTATTATTAATAGCCTATCTAAAAATCCAAATGGTGTAAAACACAAATCTAAAATCCACTATCATTTAAGAGTCCGCACATATACAGCAGTGTTGTTTTTGTCGACTAAAACTAAGACAAAAAATATTCGTCGACTACCTTTTTTCGCTGACGAAAAAAAAAAAAAAACGGTACAGTAGTGCATTCCGTGGATGCAGAGGTAGTTGTTTTATTGCGTCCCTTAACTATAAACTGCGTTTTGGGATGAAAAATGCACCCTATTTTAATCTCTGGGGACTAGTGGACACTTGGTTGCATGCTGAAAATAGCAGATCTACAAGTACACAACACGTCGCGCTGTGAGCTTGTAGATCGCTATTTTCAGAAAGTGTAAAATAAGTCATTACGATGGCATCAACACGCACCAACATACATTTTTGTCGACTAAAACTAGACTAACACTACAACATTCCAGGTGACTAAAAAAACTAAATGAAAACCATTCAAGGGACTATGACTAAAACTAAAATCAAAATGTGCTGTCAAAAACAACACTGGTATACAGTATGGGATTGGTGGTGATCCCATATTATGTGGGGACTTTTCATAACTTCCTGGTAATAAATTAGGAAGTGGTAATAAATAAGGAAGGAGTGACAGCAATGTTTTTCTGTGACCAACATGAACCTCGTGGTTAAGGTCTGATGAGTAAGTAGTAGTGTCCTGTCCTCTCCTGTTTCTGTAGCGTGAGGCAGCTTGATGTACCAGTACACCCCCTGGACATGACGCTAGTATGTCGCAGGGACATACTAGCGCCACACTACCCCCAATCCAACCCTTGATGCTGAGTGCCAAGCAAGGAGGCACTGGTGGATGGTATAACCGCAAGGTTGCCAGTTCGAACCCCCAGAGTTAGTGTCGAAATGTCCTTGAGCAAGGCACTGAACCCCTAATTGCTCCTGATGTGCTGGTTGGTGCCTTGGATGGTTTCTTCCACCATCGGTGTGTGAACGGGTGAATGTAATGCACTCTATGTAAAGCGCCTTGGATAAAGGCGCTAGATTAGTTTTGGGGGCTTTTTATGCCTTTATTGATAGGGAACAGTAGACGGACGGGGAAAGGGGGAGAGAGATGTGACACGCTGCAAAGGCCGTCGTCGGGCTCGGGAGTCGAACCCGCGACACGCGGTCCAGGCTGGCTCGGCAGCCTATAGGTGCCCAGACGGTTGAGCTAACCGCCCAGGGGCAGCCTATAGGTGCCCAGACGGTTGAGCTAACCGCCCAGGGGCAGCCTATAGGTGCCCAGACGGTTGAGCTAACCGCCTAGGGGCAGCCTATAGGTGCCCAGACGGTTGAGCTAACCGCCTAGGGGCAGCCTATAGGTGCCCAGACGGTTGAGCTAACCGCCCAGGGGCAGCCTATAGGTGCCCAGACGGTTGAGCTAACCGCCCGGGGGCAGCCTATAGGTGCCCAGACGGTTGAGCTAACCGCCCGGGGGCAGCCTATAGGTGCCCAGACGGTTGAGCTAACCGCCCGGACCGAATTACGTGAACTCTTCACACACCACTGCAAAGTTGTGTTTGGCCATAATAGTGCATGATATATCATCAATTACTTAAAAGAGTTCAAATCTATATACACTGTCTACATTTCTGGTGTACTTGTTAGCTGAACACCACATCATCATAACTCAACAGGCTGTCAAAGTGTCAATGTGCCATAGATGTCCATCACCAGGGACGTGCACACATAGACATCAAAGTGGCCTTCAGCCCCTGCCCTTTGGCTTTTACCCGTCTGTAAAATAACTGCCCTCTCCAAACCATGAATGCAGCATTTACTATGGTTATAAAGAAATGCAAAATGCCCTCCTCTCCTTTCCATGCCATGCCGGAAGGCAGCATTCAGGAGATTTCTTTTTCTTTTTCTCCTGAACTTGGAACGCAGCATTTTGCGTTGAACAGATTTGTTTAGAAATCCATGACGTTACACACCACATCTCCACTAGCACATCTCAACACGTCGCAGTGCGACGTGTTGAGAGCTTGCAGATCAGCTATTTTCGCTATTGTCCAAAAGTGCCCTCTTACGGGATTTCAGCCCCCGCCTCTCTCTGACACTGTCTGCACGTCCCTGGAGCCAGACCCCCCCACCTGTCAAAAGATAACCCAACGACTGGTGGCTGTCTGCCAAAAAACAGCCGAGCCACACACTAGGCCAGTGGTTCCTAAAGTGGGGTCCGGGGACCCCCAGGGGTCCTTGATTGAGTTCCAGGGGGGTCCCCAGCTAAATGATAGTTTAAATTGTAACCAAATGGACCCCTTATGGGTCTGTAACTCTGAGAGTGTACAAATGGAACCACATTTACAATATAAATTGGGGGTCCCAGAGGTAGAAATGCCATTAAATGGGGGTCCGCGTAGACTAATGCACGTAAAACTGGGGGGTCCCTGGCATATATTTTCAAATGGGGGTCCGTGGGGCTAATTAGTGTCAATGTGGGGGTCCTTGACATGAACAAGTTTGGCAACCACTGCAGTAGGCTACCTCCAAGTCAGCATGATCCTGTGGTGACACTGTTGTGTGTCATTACATTGTAACTTATTTGTGATACATTATTAATAACAGACAAACTATAATAATACGTGTCAGCTCATAACCCCCCAGGCGATAAGACAGTGGACTTTGGTGATGAATCTATAGGCCTCCTGCACACTTGTATATGACACACACACACACACACACACACACACACACACACACACACACGAATTATTGTATTTGGATCTGCACAATAGATGATCCAAACACTGACTGATCAGAAGGTTACATTATGAAATACAAAAAGATAGCACATTGATGACGACGTACTATACTACTCAGTCAGGCGCGCGCGCGCACACACACACACACACACACACACAGCCTTTTTTCATAACAACCCCACAGGCGTTAAGATAGTGTACTTTGGGGCCTCCTGCACACTTGTGGACCACACACACACACACACACACACACACACACACACACACACACACACACACACACACACACACACACACACAGTGACACACACACACACACACACACACACACACACCACACACACACACACACACACACACACACACACACACACACACACACACACTCACCAATCTGCCCGATAAACTCCACTTTGATGCCGTTGTGCTCCAGCCTCTTGCCCGGGTTCTTCAGTGTAACGTTGACTCTCCCCGCCACCGTCTCTCCGTCGTAGAACAGAAAGTATTTCTCCTTCTTGCCATCCTCGCTCTTGTGCTCTGCCTTCTTTCTGCTCTCGGCGTCGCTCAGAACTACATCGATGTCTGCACTTTGACCGAAACCGAAGAAGCTCATCCCTACGTTGTTTCGGCTACGTTTTAAAGCGCTTTGTTGTGTTTATATCGACTAAATATCGATGGATCCTCTATGGAGAATCCAACAAGGCGATCTGTGTTGTAGTTAACGCGATAAGTGTGCTGCTATTCTATCCAGTGCTAAAAAAATGAGTGGCAGATTATTGAATATTTCGATTTGCACCACGTCGTCGATCTGCGCGTGCGTAGATATGTCACGTGCAACTAAGGGAATCAGGATGTTTATTAGATGTTTGTTTATTTATTTTTTGCATATGTCTAAAAAAAAAAGCCTTGTATTAAGTTCACTGCTATTTTAAAATGCACTGTGATTGGCCTAACAACAGCGTAATTAGTTTGTTTTAATGCCGAGTCAAAATGTTTACTGTAATAGTAAATAATGTATGCGTTTATGTTCGCGCAGCATCAACTAGCTCGAACAACCATCCTTTTGGGTAGGGACTAGAGATCCCATGGACCGGAGGGACACGCTGTGATTGGCTAATTGGTTGTCATGCCACCGCTGAGAAACTAACTCGGAAGTTAACTGTCTGTGTGCACACACACACACACACACACACACACACACACACACACGCGCGCGCATGGACGCACGCACACACACAGCTATTCTAGGCCTTGGCTATATTGCACAAATCGTCCTAAATACCACAGGATTATTTAAAAACCGTCAATAACCATTTGGGGCCAAAACGACACTTATTTTTCTTTCTCCAGAGATTATACAGAATTACAGATTATACAATCTGATGATTGTAGGCCTACTGATGATTAAATGGAGCCCTTTACACCTTTTCCAACTTTTTTTTCATGGCTAAAAATCTTACCGGTCTATAGAGGGTATGCGTGACATCATCATCATACCTGGAAGTTATGCGGGAACCAGTGTTGTTTTTGGCAGCAAATTTTGATTTATAGTTTTAGTCATAGTCTCTTAAGAGACCGACTAAAACTATATGGAAACTATTCAATTGAATTTTCATTTAGTTTTAGTCACCTGGAATGTTTTAGTGTTTTAGTCTAGTTTTAAGATTTTAGTCGACTAAATCTGCAGTTGATTTAGTCTAACAAAATGTAATTTGGCGGGACTTGATGCTGTCGTAATGATGCTGTCGTCACTTGCTGAAAATAGCCGGTTTAGTGGATTTTAGTCCAATAGTTCCTTCCTAACATTTTAGTCTAGTTTTTATTTGTTGTCAGTGTATTTAGTCTTAGTTTTAGTCATCATAGCTTAGTTTTCATTTAGTTTCCTTTTTGTTTTCGTCAGTGGAAAAAGGTAGTCGACGAACATTTTTCATCTTAGTTTTAGTCGATGAAATCAACACTGGCAGGAACACATTCTGGCCTTGACAGCCCATACATCCAAACAGTACAAACAACTTTAAACGATGTTAAACTCACTTTTCCACAACACTTTGCCACTCGATTTTGCCATTCACTTCATGCATGCGCATACACTCTATATATACTGTACTGCACAAATCCACTAGACCAGTGGTTCCCAAACCTTTTCCTATCAAGGACCCCCAAAATGATACTCAGTACCCTCGGACCCCCCATTTGAAAAGATATGCCAAAGAACGCCCATAAGAGAAGATTTGTACGGCTCTAGCAGTGATTCTCAATTTCATTTTCATTTCAAGGGCCCGCGGTTTGACCTGCATTAGTCTACGGACCCCCCATTTAATGGCATTTCTATCTCTGGGACCCCCAATGTGTATTGTAAAATCAAAGTTAATTTAACTCTGATAAGAGTTACAGACCCATAAGGGTCCATTTGGCTGGGGACCCCCTGGAACTACCTCAAGGACCCCTGGGTCTAGAAGTAAACAATCTCAGAAGTGAGTGTTTGTATCAGCCTGGACATCAAGGCCCTCATTGTATAATAGGATTCCAATAGATTCTGAAGCAAACAGATTGAAATAAAAAGGTTTGTCCGGAAGAAATAAATAAATAAAAGATTCATACCATTAACCTAATTCTGCATAGGTTATTAGCAATTTAAATGCTTTGTCAGTAGTTAACTTGCAACCATGGCCTTTAACTTTCTCAACCACTAGAGGGCAGACTTTATTCATGTGATTTCTCAAACTGTGTCACTGCCCTGCTGAGTCTGCTGTGGTGAATGGTGATAGTGAACTGGCTCTCAAAGTGGGGTCTGGGGGACCCCAGGGGTCATTGGGGTGGTCCAGCGGGTCGCTATAGGAACAGAGAGAGGAACAGTTTAAACACATATTTTATTTTTCGGGTTATTTGAACAACGTCCCTGGCACACAATCTTTGCAAATTGGTGGCCAAATATATAATTTAGGGGTCTTTGAAATGAAAATATTTTAAGAACCACTGAAGGGAAAGACTTTTCTTTCCCTGTGGACTCTCGACTTGTGTGCCCCTGCTGACATTAATTGCATTGAAACCTGCCAGAGGCTGCACGCCTCTTCTCTTCCTCTCAGCTTCTTTTATTTGATTTATTTCTTCACAATTCAGCCATATTATTTTTAATTAACGCTTACTTCCTGCCCCATGTCAACCAGATAACCAAAACCGCCTTCTCACACCGGCTCAGCCTCAGTAGCATCAATTGGCTGCCTCCTCCGACCCATACTGTCACTTTCTGCTGCACAAACACTCATCATGTATTTATAAATTATAACATTCAGGCTTGAATACTGGACAAGTACATGACAGTGGTTCTAACATATTTGCCAGGGGGACCCACTTAAGAGAATATTTGTCAACATCTTTCAAAAATAGCAGATCAAGCTCACAACACAACGAATCACAACATCCTGTATGAAGATTGACTATTTCCGAATAAACCAAATATTTAAACTTCCTCATTTTGCTGGGGACCCCCTGGAAGGGGGAGAACCACTGCACTATATATGAAGTGTTCTCAGTCAACTTCAATATGTACACAGTTCCACCACCCGGCTGCCTCCAGTATCTACTCCAGAGTATACTTTTCAAAATCATACTCACAACTCACCACCACCTATACTGTACAAGGCCCAATACAACCGTACCTCTCCAACTTCATCCACCATCACACAAACGTTAAATGCCTGAAGTCTGTTGATGTCATTAACATCCGTACCAAACCTGGGGTGACGGGGGCCAAGAGCACTAACCTTAACCATGATACTGACCTTGAAACGGACATGATACTGATCATGATACTGACATCATACTAACCATGATACTGAGTGACTGACCATGACACTGAAATGATACTGGCCATGGTATTGACATCACTGGACATCCCTGTGATGATAGGGCCTGTATATAAGCAACACAATAAAAAATACAGTTTACAATTTAATTGGGAGTGGGCAGGGGGCACTGGCCCAGAAAAGGCTGAGAAACACTGGTCCAATGTTTAGACACTATCATATGAAGATGAATGATTCAGTTTCGTCTTGCAAACATTTTGAGCAAGCAGAGAACTCTTGCAACAGTACATTGTCCTTAAGTAGCAGACAGAAATTATTCATGACAGGACAGCTCTGATATTGTGGGCTCCAACAGCGTTGTGTCAAGTAGGGTATACTCCAATTCATTTCGGCCTCTGTTTGGTTTTCTCTTACTTGAGCTCTAGCTAACATACTCCTCCCAGTTGTCATGCTACGTACAGCCGCTGCATGCACTCACCATTGACTATTATTCATACATCATTCATCAATTATTCTTCTGATCTCTCCAGTGTATTCATGACCCCCTGTGAACCATTAAACCATTCTGGGCGGGAACCCGGCCCTTTTGGTGTTTTAAGCATTATGTTATACTTTAGCTATAAAAGAATAGCAGATATACAAGCTCATAGCACGGCACCGAGTGCCGCGCTACGAGCTTGTAGATCTGCTATTTTATTACATTTGTGAAAATGTGGCGCAAATCTTTGAATATATTCTTTCACAGTGAACGTTTTTAACTCAAATATTTGCTTCTGGGAGGTCCCTGGAACAACATATTTTCCGATGGTGGGTCCATGGCCAAACACAGATAATTCTGTGGGTCCTTGACATGAAAAAGGTTGAGCACCCCTGACATAGAAACATAGTTTTTTAATAAAACTGAAGCCTTTTTTTTTTTTTTAATCGGCCTCAGGTCTAAATGGGTTAAAAATAGCACACACAAACGTCTGCTGAAATATTAGAAGTGAGATTTATTAATCACAAAAAAAAATAAAGAAAAAAAAAATGGTTCAATATTTAACAAAACACCAGGCCCTAGAAGGACATTCTATACAGTACACAAGTTTGGTTCATAAAATCATGATCTCAAGATTCTGAACTTTTCTTACAGTACATTATTACATCATGCCAGTCCCCGCTATCACAGAAAGCAGTTTATCAATTATCAGATCAATGAAACTGTACCCTCCACAGGTTTGGAGGACATCGTCGGTGTGTTTGGCAGTTATTATTTGGCTTAGCTTGCCCCTTATCACAGGAAAAATGTATCTCTCACTGCTTGCTTATGCCTGAGTGGAGATGTGAATATATAGTCCCTTCTGCCTTGCTGCAGCCGACAAGAGAGTAGACACTTTTTAGGCCGTTCATTGGGGTAAATGTAGGCCTTTAGTTTGTACTGTATACATACTGCTCTTTCACTTTATTGTAGACAAACATTTTGGGTAACACTTTGACTTTACATGATATCTGCTTCATGAAACAAAGAACAAAGAACATCAGAATACAGCACATTCTGAATACTCATTTAGTTATTATATGCCAGACACATTTATGTAAACTTGATTGCCTTGTGAGCCAAGTAACACTGCTTTTGTATGTGTGAAAATGTCACACTCCTCATATATGCCATTAGACAGAATCAAATGGCCAAATATATGCTATTAGCCATTAATGCGTTTACAAACTGGAAATCATGTAAAGTTTTAACACTATATATTTCTGGTATATTTATCTTCTCTTCTAGTGCTGTGTCTTTACCAAAAATAATTCCTGCTATGCTTAGGCACTAATATAGTTCTATTTCTACCTTCGATGAAAAAAAGAAATCAAGTTGAAGCTTTCAAATAATTGAAATAAGCTATTTACATAATATTGGATATGTAGTGAGGGTAAATGTTATGAATTTACAATGTGTGGTGTCATCATTCCTCTCAAACGCTATGCTTGTGTCATACATGTAAAATAAACTGTAGATATACTTTGGTGTATTTTTCTCCAAAATATACATAGCAATGTACAAGTGTGAAATATCATTGTTTGTTGTGGTCAGTGGCTCTAATAATGTAATGGCAGAAGGCACTTAAGAGGAATGAATTGTACAAATGACAACCGTCACGGTTTAGGCGGGAAAACGCATTTATGCGTGTTTGTACCTCTTCGTAATAAAATTTACCTGTGAAATAAACTGATTACACAATTACACCCTGCATTATGGAGTGCCTCTCATTGTTCCTATATATATTTCATGTCACAAATGAAATGTGCTTGCATGGGAAAACACTTTGAGCGATGTTGATAACTTCCTATGTGTAAACACTGGGCAGATCGTCCCCACCATGATCGCTCTTTGATAGCACACTGGATTTCCTCTCCTAGAAACATTCATAGCATCTACACAAGCAGGGACGTGCACACATAGACACCAAAGGGGGCTTCACCACCTGCCCTTTTACCCGTCTGTAAAACAACTGCCCTTTCCAGACCAACGAATGCAGCATTTACCACTACATGGTGAAAGAAATGCAAAAGCCACTCCTTTCCATGCCATGCCGGAAGGCAGCATTCAGGAGAATTAATGTTTTCCCCCCCAAAGTCTCCTGAACTTGAACGCAGCATTTTGCGCTGAACAAATTTGTTTTTCGAAATCCAGGTCGTTCACACCGCATCTCCAGCTAAAGAGTGCTGGGTTGCCACCGAAAATAGCTGATCTACAAGCTCTCAACGCGTCGCACTGCGACACGTTGTGAGCTTGTAGATCTGAGCTTCACGGCAGCAACATGGCACGCTCATCATCACAGAGTGGATGTGATATATACGGCTGGGCGATATGGATACAATAAATATGACAATATTTTGGACCACATACCTTTTATCGATATTGTTGTATTCATTGTGACTATCTTATATCGGTTTTTTAAAAACTATTTCCAGTATTTTTGAAAATGTCTTAAGGATAAAGTGATTAAAATCAAAATAAGGATATTATATCCCAAATCTCAGACAGTAGCTAGCTAGTCTCATATCACAATATCAATACGATATATCAGTATGGATATAGTGCCCAGCCCTAAGCTGGGCATTGCGTGATGTTTCATAGAGTGAAGGAAACAAAACGACTGATGCAAGGATTTAGGTAGTATTAATGAATTTGCAACGTAACGATTTGCTCTTACCCGGGTGCTATGAATGTTTTATAAAAGGAAGTCCACGTAAAAAACATTACAGTGATCTTTTGAGTGTTTGAAATGGAAAGAGTTTCATATTGCCGCAAATAGGAAGTTTTACATTTCACCACTTTACACATAAAAAAAAAAAACTATATACAAATCAATACAATTGTTAACATCAAACCCTGTATTGTTATAATGTAATATTGAACGTACTTTTGACAGCAAAAAAAAACCAACCTGGACAGTATATTCAATATATACAAGATAAACAGCAAGCACATAGAAGGACACTTAAAATCAAGAAAACGCAGCACTGATCGTGTAGTGTTTCACAGCATTTGACTGGCACTCTTCAAAGCTTCTCACGCCTGATCTATACGCGGCTGCGCGTCTGTGCCGCGCACCAAAAACAGCTGACCTACAAGGTCACGCCGTGTTGTGCTGCGACGCATTGTGAGCTTATAGATCTAGGATATCTTCGGTTGCCAGACACCGGCGAACAACTGCGTATAAATCATCCGTTACTGTCTAAAGACTATCTACAAACATTAACAATGGAACCTTCTTGCAATAATGACCGGGATATCCCTATTATCCCAGCAGAGAAATAAAACATGTAAGACCGCTGATCAAGAACCAAATCTCGATATGCTCATACTGTGTGAATGTCATGAATCCATCAAGCTCTGTCTTTTATTTGCAGAGGTGTAAAATGCTTACGGGTTTTGATGCTAAATGGTTAAACATGTTAAATATCCTTATCCACAACCAAATAAAAAACACATGTTAGTATTTTACAAATATTTAAAAAAGTAAACCTTTATCTATAGGCATTTTAAAATATATTCCATCAAAAATAGTCTGACAAATTTCAACAGTAGAAAAGAAATGTTATATAAATGACAAGAGGTTTGAAGCAAACTGTTTACAGTAGGATATTGTCATAACAGATTGACTTCAGAACTGAATTTCTTCTCCTTTTTTCTATTTCCTCTCAGTTGGTGTTAAACCTTTAAAAACATGCATTGATCACTAAATAAAAGAACCCCATAATTTAGCAAAATGTGTCATTTTTGTGGTGATACGGTCGTCAAATGATTCTCAGTACCAATCTGTATCGGACAGTGGGTAATAGTTTCTACATACTGTTCTCCTGTGAAAACTTGTCACCTTTGGCAAACTTGAATTGTTTCATTTCAGTCAAGCCAAGAACTCAAGGCACAAACTGGGCAGCTCACTGGTTTAAACAGCTTCACGAGTGCAGTCCAACATATGCCGTTGACTCCTAGGCAAATCCAGCTTCATCTTCCTCGTCCTTTTTTAGATGACAAATGAGGATTTGTGTCGGAAGTCACCCTGTGAAAGATATTAAATCATATATTAGCTACTTGTTTTGGAACTAATTAGTATAGTATAGTTATGACATTTTACTGCATAATACAGAAAGTTATTTTTGTATTATTATTAATATTTGCATGTGAGAAGTAATAATAATATTAACCAATCACAACACTTAAATGTTGATGATTGATTATTGATTATTTAGAGGAATCTTTTGTTTGCGTTACTTACCTCATCCTCTGTCCTGACATAATCCACTCCGTCTCCTTTAGCTGGGACTTTGTAACTGATAAAGACACCAAATAAACAATTATTATAATATTTATTTTCTGATACAATATGCCATGAATACAATAACATTAAAATGTAGACTGTGACGGCATTTCAAAAACTTACTTGTTTCCCGTCTGTTTTTGGCTGGCAAAGTAGCCTCGCTTGTATGCGCAGCAAATTCCTACTGTTATACATAGGAGCACGACCACCACCACCAGCACTCCCAGGATAATCCCCGCGATGTTAATGTCATCTGTGGAATGACAAGCGGGACAAATTATAATTGAGAAGGCTTTTGCTGGAATTCCAGGAATTAATAAAATGCAAGCTTAAAGCTCATAGTGAATACAATATTCAATATTTAACCGAACGTGAACATGTGGACAACATGAAATTCATGCATGTACCGGTAAATATATTCTGTATATAACCCATTTTGGGTTATCATTATGCTATGCATTAGCTATTGAAAAATAGCAGATCTACAAGCTCATAGGTCGAGCTTGTAGGTCTGCTATTTTTGAAGAATCGTGAAAAGTGACATGAAAGTGTTTGAGAACGACTGACATAGAAAAACATAGCTTTTTCAAGAAAACAGTCAGGATTTAGAAGACATTTGCAGAATCGTTCCCAATCCCAGGTCAGAATGGGATAACTAACTGCCTGACATACTTACAGACTTCCATGGTTTGGGGTCCGCACTCTGCGTGTCCCGCGTCATTCTTGGCTCTGCAGTAGTACTGTGCGCCGTCCTCTTTTCTCACCGCACTAAACCGCTGTTGGATAAAAAAATACAATACATTTGATTAATGATATGACATTATGTAATGAAGTCAATGAGATGCTGTGTTTTCATCTGTTTCTTTATTAATCCGTTGCTATTTTGTCCAGCCCCTAGTAGAAACATCTGTATAGTGTGTACATGTACAATACTGTACTGTACACTGTACCAGAAACCTTTCCAAATCAGTTATTCATCTATTTATTTGCACAGGTTCAATACTTTTTATTTTATAATTTTTCTAAAATAAAAATAACTGTAATGTACTAGGCTGGTTCATATTGTGTGACCTATATCTTTTAAAATATCTCACATTTATTAGAGCCAATCGTAATAATTTGAGCATAATTGTTTCCATTTATCTGTATAAAACCAGGTGGATGAAATGGAACAGAAATGTCATATTTGCATCATTATTTTCACATGTTTGTCCTGCTAGTTTATCCACTTTCAACCTTGCGTGCCTGTGAAAAATGTTTACTTCTCTAGACTTCTCTCTTTAGAACTACAAGCTCACAACATGTCACATTGCGACACGTGCACATATATAAGTATATGGCCATAGTATTTTTCCATAGTACATTTATTATTTATATAGATTTTTGGTACCCATCATTGTCATTGTCATCTCTTCAAGTATATATCAGTAATTTTACAGCGGATAAAATGCAAATACAACGATACCATTATGAATCAACTAAATGATCATGATCGCAACTGCCATACAGTAGCCACACAGGCCAGTTCTGGCAATACGCTGCGTAGCAAGAGAGAAACGAGGAATGTGCAAGCGAGGACAGCAGATTCCCCTCATGGCTCAAGCTCTGTCCCACCATCAACTGTCTCCCCAAAATATCTGCCCCGATATCCCTGAGCGCCAGCCAGGCCCTCTATCCCCACTGCCCCGCCCTGCATGCTCAAAGCAAGCATGCCCCTTGTCCAAACAAATGCACGCGCATAACTATACCAACCAGAGTTCCTGTTTCTGAGTTGAGCGTGTACGTCGAGTTGAAGAACTTTGGGCTGGTCTTTGGATCGTCGGGAATCTCCTCCTTGTTCCGGAACCACTGGTACTGGGACTTGGGGAAGCCCTCGTCCTCCACGCAGCGTAGCTCTGCCGACTTCCCGAAGGGCACCGACTTTGGGACACTGCATTTCGGCATCACCGGCTTTACTGTGGTGGCGAGACAATAAAGCATAATGAAGCCAACTGTGTGGATTCGGAACCTCCATGGAGAGAGTGCTGATATACATGTTGAGCAGTGTTGTTTTTGGCAGCAATTTTCTATTTTAGTCTAGTCATAGTCTTCGGACTGAAACTTCATTTAGTTTTAGTCATATTTCACTTCAGTCACCTGGAATGTTTTAGTGTTAGTCTATTTTTAGTCGACTAAGTTCCATGCGATTTTAGTCGACTAAATCTACAGTTGATTTAGTCTAGGCCTTGATGCCGTCGTAATGACTGATTTTACACTTGCTGAAAATAGCCGATCTACAAGCGCACAACGTGACGCATTGTGAGCTTGTAGATCGGCTATTTTCAGCATGCAAGTGTAAAATGACTTACCGTATACTGGATCTCTTGTCCACTAGTGCCTTCCTGACATTTTAGTCTAGTTTTAATTTGCTGACGAAATTGCCAATAGTTTTAAGTCACCATAGCTTAGTGTTCGTTTAGTTTTCGCCAGTGAAAACAGGTAGTCGACGGACATCTTTCGCCATAGCTTATTCAGTCGACCAAAACAACACTGATGTTGAGGAGACCTTGACGCCGGCCCGGCCCGGCCCCGGGGGTCCATGTTTTCTGGCCCGCCGGCGCCATGCCAAGTAGTGCGACAAAAACATGTAGCGCTTGCTTTCTTTAGCACTGCGATTCGGAGCAGATGCAGTTTCAGAGGCTTCCCATTATAGCCCAGAGCACGCCTTCGCAGCTGGGCAGGTCTGGTCACACAACTACATCCTCCTATGTAAGCCAACGGGTTGCTATGACCTATAACACGGTTTCATCTTACAGCAGGGGGGGGAGGGGGGGCAGCGGACTATGCTTCCTTCTATGCATGAGGAGTCCAAGCTGCTTCTTTTCACCTGACAAGGGGAGAGTTTCCCTGGCCGGACCTATAGCGTGTGGAAGGAACACATTATTTCCGACCAGTTTCTTTCCGCCCCGGCTGGCCAGCGGGAGGTAGTTTAGAGACCAGTATTACTGCATGTTTTTTGTGAGGGTATACCTACCCTAGGGGACACGGGGAGAACATGTGAGGGTATACCTACCCTAGGGGACACGGGGAGAATATGCACACTCCACACAGAAAGGCCCTTTCGCCAACCCCGCCTCTGGTACTGGTCATTAGTACCCCGCCTCGGGTACTGATGACGCGGAGGAGAGAACACACCCCCCAGCGCCCACAGCATCCCCAGCGGGAATCGAACCCAGGACCTTCTAGCTGTGAGGCGACAGCACTACCGACTGTGCCACCGTGCCCCTGACACTGTGTTTTGAGTGTCTTAACTTCCATATTGTGAAATATAGTGTAGGGAGACATTTTATTTTGAACAAACTATCCAGCAAATGTATATAGGCCGTGCTGCTGATCAAACATGAGTCAGGGTTATTTTGCTGCATTGCCTATTTGTTTTGTGTTCTTAACCCATTTTGGGCGGGAACCCCTTTTGGTGTTAGCATTATGTTATGCTTTAGCTATTGAAAAATAGCAGATCTACAAGCTCATAGCACGCCACCGAGTGGTGCGCTACGAGCTTGCAGGTCTGCTATTTTTGAAAAATCGACTGACAGCTTTTTCCGAAAACTGTCAGGATGTAGGAGACATTTTTAAAATCTGATCTCAGGTCAGAATGGGTTTTAAATGCTACTTTAGTGTACTGCAAAATGAGATCCAACTCACTACAGTATAATGTGCATACTGTCTGCTACAGACACAGTACGTCTGGGATCTTTAGCAGTGTGAAGTGAATGTCAGCTCTGTGTTGCTAAAAGTCGATGATTGATTGATTGATTCACAGCTGGACGTCATGATATTGGTAGAAATTGTTGGGTGGATGTTGAAATTCTGTAAGTGCACAGCAAATTTAGGAACAATTTAATACGGAAATTGGATACGAAAATACAAAACAATGGATTATTATTATTATTATTATTTATGTCGTTTTAATTAAATTGGGACACAATATAACAGAGGATGTGGTTTAAAAGGGCTTGTTTGTTTTTGTTGTTTATTGTTTGAAAGAATATACCTCTTACAACCAGGCTGATCAAAATCTCATCAAAGGACTTGATGTCATTGGGAGCCGTGACCTCACAGCGGTAGTCTGCCGTGTCCGACCTTGTGGCGTTCGTTATCACTAACGTCGCAGGCTCTCTGATCCTCGCTCTATTCTCCAAATCACCTGCAGGGGTATAGAAAAAACAACATTCAATGCAACAATACACTGTACGAACGATAGAACACGGTTTACGGTCGATAGTTAATTTCCACGGTGGAATGGGTTTTTCATTTAATTCTAAAGTGTGTGCATTGGTTATGCATTACCTGAAACCTTCCTGTCAAAGTACACGTAACTGGGTTCCCCGTTCTGTATTTTCTTCCATTCGATCCTGGGACTGTTGGTGGTAATGGACTCGATCAGACAGGATAATTCGATTGCTGCGGGAGGAGGAGGAGGAGGAGGAGGAGGAGGAGGAGGAGGAGGAGGAAGTGAGATCATGGCAAGACATTCGGTCAGGATACATTCTGAGAGAAGACAGACTTTATGCTTTCATTTAGCCCAGAAGACGATTCTACAAAGGCCTTCTTCTAGATCCTGACAGTTTTCTGAAAAACCCTTACGTTTCTATGTCAGTGGTTCCCCATCTGAAAATATGTAGTTCCAGGGACCCTCCCCAGAAGCAAAGCTTTTGAGTCAAAAACGTTCGCTCTGAAAGAATATATATTCAAAGATTTGCGGCACATTGTCACAATCTTTCAGAAATAGCAGATCTACAAGCTTGTAGATCTGCTATTTTTCAATAGCTAAAGTATAACGCCAAAAGGGGTTCCCGTCATAGAATGGGTTAAACTAAGCATCATGTCAAGATCAATGACAAAACGGTCTGTATAGGAAATGTCAGATTAGCGTTCGGCAGGACATTTGCCCCACTGGCTCTTACATTCAAACTCGTTGGTCCATGGAGCCTGTTCATTTGACTTGAGTATCACGGCCAACACGTTGACGTAGCCTGCAAGACAGGGCAGAGGGAAAAGAAACATTCATCTCTCTGGTGCATGAGTTTTGATGTCGTCGTATTACACCAATGACCTTGTGTTATATTGAATATAAACGGCCAATGCCAAAGTATATCGCCCTCAGGAAATGTTTCTGACTTTACTGAATTTTCACAGACCATTATTTAAAGGAATGCCGATGACGATGTAAAAACAATAACTCATAATATATGGGGGTTTTAATATAACGGAATGTTTGTTCGAGTCTATTTCTTTTTACAGACAAATTAAACATTTTCTTTAAAGGCAATTCTTGAGCAGGACACATTTGTTTCCCTTGAAATCCCCTCGGGTGCTACAGTATAGTGCAAGAGATTTCTCAGAGTTGGCCTCATAAATGTAATGGCTGGAGCATGCTCTATATAGTCTATAGTGTTGTCACCAGACATTTTAAAGAGTCTCCTCCTGCCTAATAGCACTGGGTGAGATTTATTCCTTGATGGAAGTCGAGGCAAAAGAAATGTCTGAGATTCTTAAGAAGATCCTATAATGTGAATTCCGTAAAGTTTGGTTTTCACATAGCAAACACCCTCTGTCGTCAACATGTTACATAGCAACATGTTACATAGCAACATGTTACATAGCAAACACCCTCTGTCGTCAACATGTTCATTTTATTTTCATCCCCAGCATATTGGCGTAATGTTGTTACCGTCCATTTTTAGTCTGGTTGGGCAAATTAATGTTTATGTGTTGCAGGATGGGGGTGCTGTTTCTGTGCACAGTGGAGAATTGTGCAGGGAGGCATGTGCCCTTCAGGGCAAGCTCACCATGCCAATGGCTCAGTCAGCCGCCTGTCTGCCTGGCCTGGCCCTTCTCTCTCTCTCTCGCTCTCTCCCTCTCTCTCTCTCTCTCTGTGTTTACACACACACACACACACACACACACACACACACACGCACGCACGCACGCACGCACGCACACACACACACACGTGCACAAACTCTGTCTGTCTGTGTTTCCGTTTCTCTGGCTGTTTAATGCAGCTGCCCATGTGGGACTAATGGTGCAAACGCACCGTGGAACGCACTGTGTCGTTCTGTGACAGAGGGATAGGGCCTTGGGAAGGGGGCCACTGCTGTGCTGAATCATCATGACAGCCCGTGGTCCACATACAAAATACCCTAAAAGTCACACAAGCAAAACCAGAAGCACAAGAACAGCTCCAGAGAGGGACGAAGGCAATGCAACAGCTCATGGAGAAAGATTCTCACGTACACTGACACTAGCTGAGTGGGTCCCAGTACTGCCAAGTCCTAACTGAAGTGATCCCCATCCTTTCTGTTGGATTGTTTCCAATACTGACCAAACCTTACACTTTAACAATTGGCAGCTAGATTCTTCCTGCAGTGAATGTCTGGCTCCCAAGAAGTTCCAACAAATGAGCTACCCAGGACATACATTTTTGTAATCGTTTACCTCATGGGACTTTTAAGTGATACACCTTGACCGGCCATTGCATTCATTATACGTAGCTCTGACGGTGTATCTAATACTAATGAAACACTATGCATTCTGAACCGAGGGCACCGCAAATACCTAAAACTAATATGACTTAGGTATGCTATTATAATGTTACTGACCACCGTGCTCTGACCACTCTGAGTTATACAAATTAACTATTCATTAAGGGTACGTTTTGATATACTGTAGACGTGCACTGAGCGCACTGTGCTGTGCAATACAAACAAATATGGGAGTGCGCTCCCGGGGGGCATATCCAAACGCACCCTAAATTAAAACTAGGAGGGTTGCACACTGAAGGCTGGATAGCCGATACATCTGTGACTGTGAAGCATATGGAAAAATAAAAACAAAAGTGTGATTTCTCCTTGTTTTGATTCATTCATTAGCTTGTTCAAATTTGGAAAGTATATTATGCAGCCGAGAAGTAACTAAAATATGATGTTTAGCTGTTGTTAGTGTTGCAGTATTAGTAGTAGATGAGAAGTAACTAAAATATGGTGTTTAGCTGTTGCAGTATTAGTAATGTTTAGCTGTTGTGAGTGGTGCAGTATTAGTAATGTTTTGCAGTTGTTAGTGGTGCAGTATTCATAGTAGTTGTTAGTGGTGCGGTATTAGTAGTAGTGAAATTTGTTCTCTGCATTTGACCCATCTCTTGGAGGGTCATGACCCGCAGCCGTGCGCCGCGCTCGGGAATCATTAGTTGATTTGACCCCCAATCCAACCCATTGATGCCGAGTGGGAGGCATTGGGTCCCATTTTTACAGTCTTTGGTACAGTATGACCCGGCCAGGGATCGAACCCCCAACCTCCCAGTTCCAGGGCGGACACACTAACCACAAGGCCACTGTCTGACGTCGAATCACTAATGGCAGTACTAGTAGTAGAAGTAAGAGTACTAGTAGTAAGTTGTAAGTGTCAAAGGGCTCATGGAGAGTAACTGCCACTCTATCAATCCAATCAAAGCCTGAGTGAACGGCAGCTTGTTCACTGGCCACGCACAGGTGTGGGAGGCTATATAAGTAGGTAGGAGCAAAGGTACTGACCTAGTAGTAGAATCTATTTACGCGTAAGAGCTTTACACCTGATTTATGCTTAATTAAACACACCAGGGTCTCGCAGCAAACATAATATGTGATCTACAAGCTCACAACACATTGTGCTGTGATGTGTTGTGAGCTTGTAAATGGGCTATTTTTGGCCTGAGACAGAATGCGTTAACCAAGTCAGACAAATCAGGCTTTAGTAATCTACAGCCCCAATCAACCATCACCTCTACACGCAAACATGTAGTGTCTGTGTAGGGGTCGCCTAATGCAGACAGGGTAAGCTGATTAGCACGAGGTATCTCTTGAGATCAGACCCACAGATTGTTCTACTGTACGCTCTGTTGGTGGTAGTAATACCACATGTACAGTTACAGTAGGCCACAGGTCATATACCTTAGTTATCCGTACCGTTAGTAATTCATGGAAAGATGTCACGGTGGGCATTTGAATGAACATTTTAAATCTTCACCTGAGTCTACCTGAATGTATTTTGAACATGTTTAGCGTAGTTTTAGATGTACGATTGTACGTAGAAATGACAGGCTGTCTGATCTAAAATCCATCACTTTTAGTATCAGAGACGTGTTGCTGGTTTTATTAATGCATTGCTGACTTTGCAATGACAACATACTGTATATGCATGAAATGCAAAGCGTCAAGATGCTCAATTTATTTGTTGTTAATGTTGATTTTTACATTTCATAATATATTTGTGCTTAGCGTGTCCACAGTGCTAGCGTAAGCAAAGATGACAAGTTAGAGCCCCAAGAGCAATCACCACAGCTCCTTTAAAAATATCCTTCACAACTTTATAAAAGTAGTTTTAAAACGACTGGGCGACTGTGGCTCAAGAGGTAGAGCAGGTCGTCCAATGATCCATGGGTCGGCGGTTCGAATCCCGGCTCCTCCTGGCTACATGTCGAAGTGTCCTTGGGCAAGACACTGAACCCCAAATTGCTCCCGATGTGCTGGTTGGTATGCCTTGCATGGCTTCCGCCGCAATCGGTGTATGAATATAGCGCACCACCGAGTGGCGTGCTATACGAGCTTGTAGGTCTGCTATTTTTGAAAAATCGAAGAACGACTGACATTTTTAGAATCTGATCTCGGGTCAGAATGGGTTCATCAGACCAGTGTGTGTCCAGTGGAAACCTCGTATGAATCTGATCTCAGGTCAGAATGGGTTAAGGTGCCTAAGTGAGTTTGACGTTGAGATGAACAGCTTGAGAGGTCTGCCCTGGATACAGCGGTCCAGGGAAGAACATAAAAGACCTCTCAAAAATAATGAATTCTAAAGGTTTAACCCATTCTGACCTGAGATCAGATTCATACGAGGTTTCCACTGGACACACACTGGTCTGATTAACCCGTTCTGACCCGAGATCAGATTCTAAAAATGTCAGTCGTTCTTCGATTTTTCAAAAAATAGAAGACCTACAAGCTCGTAGCGCGCCACTCGGTGGTGCGCTATGAGCTTGTAGATCTGCTATTTTTCAATAGCTAAAGCATGAACATGATGCCAACACCAAAATGGGTTCCCGTTCAGAATGGGTACATCCACACAACCATCACAAGACCTAAACCCTGCAAACAAGAAAGATAAAATACTGATAGAGAGTACATTTTAATTTCCACATTTCACCTTCAAAAACATGATCTACGTGGGATATTAGCACTGCCTGGTATGTTATTTATTATCTGAATTCCTACAAGTGTCTTTAAATTAATACGAAATAACAATATGTTCACATGTTCACATGTGTATGGCTGCATTCAAATGAGACTGGATGGATAATGTTATAGCACTATTTTCACACATGTACTGCTACATGGAAGTCAGGGGATGGGTATTCTTTCCCTCCAAAAGCCAGGTGGCAATATCTCATATATATCAGGGGTGCCCATGAGGTAGATCGTGATCTAGGCAGTAGATCCCAAAGGCTTTGCAGGTAGACCACATGGCATGCCCTTAAATTATATACTGTATATACCGGTAATTAAAAAAGAAAATATTTTTTTCCTACTGTCACACGAATTAAGGTGACTTGATTGATTGACATAAAAAATAGCCTGTGAGCTCAAACACACAATGCAATACTTTGTTTTCAAGAGTGTTGCGCACAAACATCAGTAGCATTACAAAGTTATATACAAAGAAATAACTACTTATTACTTAACGACAGTGCCTGTATTTAAATTTTTGGGGGTGGGTAGATCTTGTTGAGCTGGTCATTTTGAAAGTAGCTCTCAAGTCAAAAAACGTGTGGGCACCCCTGCAGTAAATACGTTACTTTTTTTTTTTTTACAGTATTATGCATTATTGTTTAGTGGAAAATACATGCTTCAGTCAGCAGCTGTTAACCACTGTCAACACGGAGTCCCTGTTTTGGGAATGTGAAATTGCTAGGTGAGATTATTCAAAAAATGTCCCACAAAAATTCAAAGAATTCCAAAATGTCAAAGAGACGAACATAGCAGAACTACAAGCTCACAGCGTGTCGCATCACAATTATATATATATATATATATAGGGTTTAGGTGGTCCAAAACTAGTCCAAAACTAGCCTGAGACAAGTCATTTTAAAGAGGCCGACTGATACCGATTTAAGCCCTCGCCAAAAAATAAATCTAAATGTGAGTTATGTCTTTGCCGAGACATTGGAAGCAGATTGTGTTTACCATGCAGGTTGATGTGGATGAAAGCCATGTCTGAACATTCCCATCGAACCCTGTTTTGTTTACACAGTAACAAGACACTGTTTGAA
The DNA here is from genome assembly GCF_964188405.1 of Protomyctophum parallelum. Classification (NCBI taxonomy): domain Eukaryota; kingdom Metazoa; phylum Chordata; class Actinopteri; order Myctophiformes; family Myctophidae; genus Protomyctophum; species Protomyctophum parallelum. The sequence continues at coordinate 68,245,151 of NC_139697.1, forward strand.
AGTGCTGCTGCGCGAGATATAATTCCATAGAAGCGTTTTGTTTTGCATTTTACCTCGACTGACCTCCTTCATCATTCAGTATTGCTTACAAAAGCTATAGCCTCTGTCTGCGTCCAGGATTCAAACAAAACAAAACACCCATACTGTACAAACTGCTTTTTGAGCAGAAAGGTCTGCATGCCCCGGGGTCAGGTCAGGGTGGATTACAGTAGATCTGGTGTAATCTACAACAACACATATCCCTGCATCCCCCTGAGCCATTCACACACAAGTCAAACAGCATTCCTGACCGGGCAATATCAGACTAGCTACTGGAATGGGCCATCGAAATGTTCGGCTTGGATCTCTGATGGTCACTTACACACCTGATTTACACTTGTCATTGCACATAGTGTCGCATATAGAAAATTGCTGACCTCACAAGTTGTGTGCTGCTATCGCTATAGGAGGTAGTACTAGTGGGTACACAATTACGTATTATAAGTATGAAATTCAGCCTTTAAGAAGTGCTGTGTGTCCGTTTGGAACCTCTATATCTACGCTGCTACGCTTATACAGTAGGTTCCGTCCCGTGATATCCGGCCCTTAACATTTTTAGTCCGTTGTCAAACAACCACTTACAAAGCGGTTGTTTGACAGCCAGTACCATGTTTTCCCAATGCAATCTTACGGAAGTAAGTACTGCGCATGCGAATGGCGGTTGACTGGACTACATTTTTAATTTAAAGCCTGATTTAAGCACTTGTTTGACGCCAGACTAAAAATGTTAAGGGCCGGACTTGAGTTTATCAACTGTATCTCGGTTCTGATACGAAAAGAGTACGGTTTGATACTGTTTCGCCACTGTTTGTGGACGGACGGGCTCGGCCCAGCTAGACCCCATTTCGACCTGTGCAGGGATATCACAGGACGGAACGTCATCTCGGAGCTAAAGTGTAGCAGCCTAGATATACTGTAGAGGTTCCAAACGGAGCTAGAAGTGCTGATGAGACTGGTGGTGATTCCCTTTCCTTCCACTCTTTCCTGTACACTCATCCTGTCCAAGAAAAAAAGTTGTGAAAATAGCCGATCTACAAGCCCGCAGCGTGGCGCGAAGCGATGCATTGTGCTCTTGTACGTAGTGTGCTAGCAAGTCTGAACAGCAAAGCAAACGCATGGAAATTGCATTTTTTTGCAAATCAAATTTGTGCCACATTCCTAATTTAAATGCGATACAAATGTGATTTCTCAGTCTGGACACTCTGATACTGCTGCATGATTTATTCTTTGTTGTATGACACTGTTGCTCGGCAAAAATATCTGATCTGCGCGTGTTGTGAGCTTGTACTGTAGATCCGATATTTTCGGTCAATGACAGTCGCACTCGCAGAACAGCCATACAGAGTATAGGTTTTTCTCAAGCCACGCATATAGAGCGTCGCTATCCCGCCCCCTTTCATGACGACGCCAGTCCCAGGAAATAATTCCCAATGCATTTTTCCCATAGACATTTCAAAACTTATTTATTTAAAGACCTAAGATAAGCGTCGTACGAAGCCAACTCGAGTCGTGACAAATCATGACAACAAACTATTTTGGACCAAACAAATAATTACAAAGAAGAAAAACAACAAAGTGTTGTAACCTGCCGTTTTCTTATTCTTTCTAATTATTTGTTCGGCCCGGAAATATTGTGTTTGTTGTGTTGTCATGATTTGTCACGACAAGAGTTGGCTTTGTACGAGGCTTAAAAGGTCTTTAAATAAATACTTTTTCAAATGTCTATGAGGAAAATGAATGGGGAATCATTTCCTGGGCCCTGGTAGGGGGCGGGACTGCGAGGCTCTATATCGTTAATACCTCATTAGCACAGCACATAATGCACACAGGTCGACGATGTCTGAATACACTAATCCCATCTGATCACTTGCAAATAACCGTGTGGAGGACACTGGACAGTCAGTCAACAAACACAGTATTGTTGCCAGTTCTGCTTATTATGACAAAAGTTTTCAAATAGCCAATATATATGTTTAAAGTGCTCATGTGACCTTCAACCTATAGTCGCTTCTTTTGGGCTTGTTTTCAGAGACCTGGGTGCTTATTTCTCTCACATAATCTGGCAACTGTGAACACCAGCGTTTCAACAGTTTGCTAATAGGCAGAGTAGTATTAAGTAGGCTACTCATGCAGTTTTGCAGGCTCAGATACACTGCAGTCATCACACAGAATGCATGTCTGAATGGGAGGTGCGTGCGTGCGTGCGTGCGTGCGATGTAGATTTATTGGCTATCGAACCAGGTGTTCATTGACCTAAATAATACTGTATGCCATCTCTTCTCTGTTCCCGTCTCTTGTTATGAATTCTTGGCAGGACACACAGCTGTATAAGAGCTGGCAATCTGCATCAAAGATTCCTTTTTTAGTTGTTTTTTTTAATCTTCAGGCTTTCTCTCTAATCTTCACGTAATGCCCTGCTAAAACCCTAGGTTGTGCATTGTGGAGGAGCACCGTGCAGATACATGCGATCTCGCGCAAGAATAGGATAAAGATCTTGATGCCTGCTCCTCTGTGGTGTTTTTCCCATAAGGGTGTTCTGAAGATCCGGCGAGTTGAAGCTGATGTCATAAATAGAACACTTCAATTAGCCCAACCTGGTGATGCTCCCGGTGGAACACACACACACACACACACACACACACACACACATCTCTATACCTATACTGTAGCGCGCCATACGCGGCAGGATATTCCCACGCCCCTTAAAGCTGCAGAGATCAAAGGGTTGCGCACCTGTTTGTTTTTCTTTGGAAAAACATCATCAACCGGTTGCTATCCTGCTGAAACTCCTTTTTTTTCTCAACGTGTCAGGCTGCTTGAGCCGCAAACATTGACTTTAAACCATTCTGACCTGAGATCAGATTCTAAAAATGTCTTCTAACATCCTGACAGTTTTCATGTTTCTATGTCAGTCGTTCTTCGATTTTTCAAAAATAGCAGACCTACAAGCTCGCAGCGCGCAGCTTGTAGATCTGCTATTTTTCAATAGCTAAAGCATAGCATAATGCCCAGAATGGGTTAATGATCAGAAACACAGTACTGCTTTAGCCCGTTCAGGACGGGGAACCCCTTTTTCTGTGTTTTAAGCGTTTGAGCTTGTAGATCTGCTATTTTTTGAAAGATCGTGAAAATGTGGCGCAAATATTTGAGTATATATTCTTTCAGAGCAAATGTTTTTTTTTATCTCAAATCTTTGCTTCTTTGGGGGAGGGGGGGGGGGGGGGGGGGCGTGGGGGCCCGTGGCCAAGTACAGATCTTTCTGGGGGTCCTTGACGGACATATCGACCTCAGGTCTAAATGGGTTAAATTCAAACTTTGTTGTACGGCGTTATCACAAGACGAGATCTACATACATACATCTACATACTGTACATACATAGGCTATTTCTGGCCTTCGACACCGACACCTAACAAAGTGTAAAGGCTTATGGCTTTGTGTCAGTGAATATTTCACTGTGAAATATTGCTCCCATAACAGATCAGATAATATTATATCCTCCATTATTATGATTAAAGAGGCTGCATTGATTCAATTCCCAGAGCAGAAATTGTGTCTATATTCACTGACCAAAGCGGTGCCAAAGAAAGGACCAATTAAGTCTCCTCCCCATGCAGTTCAACAGCTGTGATTGGATGGATGGGAGTATGCGTGTCCTCAGTTGCTCCCTCCCTCCCCAATACACTGGCCATGTTGTTGTTAACCAACTAGTTTCTAGTGGATATTAATGTATGTATGTCTGTATGTACTCCTTTTATGGACCGAAATAAAATCTATCTATCTATCTATCTATCTATCTATCTATCTATCTATCTATCTATCTATCTATCTATCTATCTATCTATCTATCTATCTATCTATCTATCTATCTATCTATCTATCTATCTATCTATCTATCTATCTATCTATCTATCTATCTATCTATCTATCTCATTGACCCATTTAGACCTGAGGACGATTCCACAAATGTCTTCTAAATCCTAACGGTTTCCCCTGAAAAACCCTATGTTTCTATGTCAGTCGTTCTCAAACATTTTCATGTCAAGGACCCCCACAAATATTTGTAATTGGCCGCCGACCCCCGCCTGAAAATGTTGTCTCAGGGACCTCCCGGCCCCCAGAAGCAAAGATTTGAGTTAAAAACATTTGCTCTGAAAGAATATTATATTAAAAGAGTTGCGCCACATTTTCAGGACTTTTCAAACAATAGCAAGATCTACATGTTCGACCCAAGGCCGATTCTACAAATGCGTTCTGAATCAGTATAGTTGTCACACACTTTCAAAGATGTTCAAAAATAGCGGTAGAGGTACAATCTCGCAGTGTGCGCTTGTGTATATCTGCTCAAATCTAAAATGACGATGACAATTTTGATGTTAAATTGGGCTTCATGGCCCCATTGATGTCTCCCAGTAAAACACTCGCTGACATGCCATAATCGCCAATGATAACACAAAGGTCACACCTCCTGTGTTTACTTCTGACTGATATGGCTTTGATGGCTCATAAAAATGACAAGGAGAAAATGATATATTATGTCAGCTGTTCTATCCTAGTATAAATCATACACGTACTGTACATACATATCATCAGGACTCAATGCCTTTCACATTTCACATTATGGGCATCGCCTGGCAAGTGCCAAACAACAGTGTTGATTTCGTCGACTATAAAACTAAGACGAAAAATGTTCGTCGACTACCTTTTTTCACAGAAGAAAACTAAATGAAAACTAAGCTATGAAGACTAAAACTGAGACTAAATATACTGACAATTCCGTCTACAGATAAAAACTAGACAGATAAAAATCAGCCATTACGACGGCATCGAGGCCCGCCAAAATACATTTTAGTCGACTAAATAAAATGTAGATTTAGTCGCCTAAAATTGCATGACATTTAGTCGACTATAACTAGACTAACACTAAGGCATTCCAGGTGACTAATATGTGACTTAAACTGAATTACAACTATTCAAGAGACTATACTAAAACTAAACTTGCTTTAAAAAACACTGCCAAACAACACCGTCCTGGAGAGTTCTGGAATCCCCACCATGTACAGCACTCTGAAAACAGAGACGCATGTGCTGGCTCGGTCATGTGGTGAGGATGGATGGATGTCAGGACGGATTCCCAAGGATCTCCTCCTCTATGGAGAACTAGTTAAGGGAAAAACGACCTGTAGGCAGACCAAAACTACCGCTACAATTTGCAAGCGAGACCTGAAGGCCTTCGGACATCGATCTGGACACCTGGGAATCTAGCTGCAGCATCTGATCCGCTCGCACAGCTTGGAGAGACAGATCATTGAGGACGGTCTCTCCAGGTTTGAAGAGACGCTTGCCCATGTGCAGCAGTCCGTGAAGGCAAAGAGACTGAGGCGAAATCCTGCGAATCCCGCGGTCTATATAAGCAGAAGAACCATCTATCCAGAGCGCGACTCCATATAGTCTCTCGAGACTGACGGATGCCAATGATGACATACTACCAGTAGATACTAGACCTCTGCAAAGGCCAAGCATGAAACAATGCCTGTGCAACCAAGGGCACAGACAGAGGACTCACATGTTACATACATATTCACTGCCTGTATAAGTTAACCTTGCATTCATAATTTGGCCTAGATCGATGCCCGTAGCATTTGTGACCAGATTTGACTGAGAGCCTGCCATCGTGCAAACTCTTTTAGTTTTTTTATTAATAGCACAGGCAGACTCTTCACATACTAGAGCATGTCTGAAATAAGTGTCAGAGCTGAAGGCAGACATGAAATAAATGCTTAAACATGTAGCTATAGGTGGAACGTTAGAGACCACAGAAGTGAACCTTTCAAGCCTGTTTTCTCAACTCGCTGTTTTCTGCAAGAAATGAGTCTAGTACAAGCCATATCTCCAAACTGCGAAGGCACATAGGTCACACAACTTCTATTTCACCACAAACTAAGCTGCCAGTCCAAATTGGAGGGCAAAGATTCTCCAACAGGGATTCTTCTGGAATGAGTTCACTGGCTCATCATTCTCTAATTAGCCTTCAAGTGCAAACGCGTGACGCTGTGGTTCTCTATTCTCTCCTGCCATTTCAGCTGGTGTTGCCCTGACCTCACCACTCAAGTGTGGAATACTTCGAGTAAAGGCAGTCAGAATTCCATCCATGGTATATACAACCCTGAAGAGGCCATGCCCACTCTGTGCCATAGAGCACTGGTTCCCAAACTTGTTCATGTCAAGGACCCCCAAATTTACACTAATTATCCCGCGGACCCCCGTTTGAAAAGACATGCCAGCTAGGGACTTTTTACGGCTCTAGCAGTGTTTCTCAACCAGTTTAATTTCAAGGACCCACAGTTTGACATGCAATTTCTATTTCTGAGACCCCAATTTATATTGTAAAATCAATGTTAATTTGGACCCTAACGGTTCCATTTGTACACTCTCAGAGAGTTACAGACCCATAAGGGTCCATTTGGTTCCAAACTATCATTTTGTTGGGTACCCCTTGGAACTCCCTCAAGGACCCCTGGGGGTCCCCGGACCCCACTTTGGGAACCTGCACTGCCATAGAGGCCCTACCAAAGCCAGCATTTGCTAATATAACCACATACACCAATAGTATTTTGGTTGTACTAGTCCTTACCCGTTCTGATATATTTCAACTTGTATAATATATTTGTGTGTGTGTGTGTGGTTTTTTTATGAATAAAAACAGCAGTATAACATTAAAGTATTCTTCCAAATGCATGGTAGGGAAACGTTTTCATGGCAAGAGCAAGGACCGCAGCATTTACACTTATTAGCCCACAGAGCCCCATTTGAATAGTATTAAGGACCCCCAGTTTGACATGCACCTATATATGGACAGTCGCACAGATCCAATTTGCAGGTGGATTTGCGTCCAAAACGGTCTCAATTGTGAGCTTTGGCTTGAGAGAACTCATGGCTTTTGCAACCTGTGATGTTGTGAGCTTGTAGATTAGCTGTTTTCACCAGAGCGTGCGCTGTAGCCACTTCACGCTGTGTGTGTGTGGCTTATGTTCATGACAGTTGTATGTCGTGTTGTGTTTATAGCGAACTGAAAAGTGAAAACGGCCACGCGATGACGCACGCGCACACATACGCACGTGCGCACTCACAGCTTAAGTAGTTTACACACACACATGCTCACAGCGAAAGTAGTCTGCACACACACACACACACACACACACACACACACACACAAACAACCTCCGTGTTGGCTGGGGGCGGTGTGAAAAAGGGTATAGGTGCGTGGAAGAATGCGCTAGGGTCCTTGAGGCTGTTCTTCGTGGCATGTTGTTTGTTGTATGTAGTAATTGTGTCGATGCGTAAGGGGGTTGGAAATATCCCGATCGCTCGCCCGCTGTCTATTGCGAGCAAAATTGACAGCGGGCGAAACAACTGAAGTTACGCGGAAAACTGTGTCCCAGTATTAATCAGTGACCGTCCCAAAATGCAATTCACTGGTGACACGTGATTTCTGGGGAGAGGAGTTTTGCCGCCCTGTGGCTGCGGGGGGTACTGCACCCGGGTGCGTTTTTAATTCACTAATAAATTAATTAATAATCATTAATGTGTCAAATCGAAAAAAGGGCTCCGTTACGCCCTCCATATTCATATGGTCAATGCCTGTGTGAAAAGTGGGAGCGATTGGTGCAGGCAATGAGGAGATAATGAGGAGATAATGCGGTCGGACACACACTCACTCACACATACACACACTCAGACATTCGCTCTATTATAGTATAGATGTGTTAATAACTGCAGAGCTGTGCCTTAATTCTACAGAAAATAGGCCGATCCAAATTGGTTTGTCCTTTCCTTTTTCTTTTTTTGTACAATAAGTGTATTTCCTGACCAGAAATCCTCCATTTTAGTCCGTATCCTCAAATGACTAAAAACGACATGAATATTTCAGGAAACCTAGATACTTCCCTGCCCAGTACAGAAGGGGAAGCATAATAACTGCCTGTTGCCCTTTGCAATTCATGCTGCGCCGAGAGGCTGCCAACTCCATCTCCTCGTGTATTTTATATCTCCTTAATAGTGTAGAGAAATTACAGATGGAATTTATCCGTGTAAATATTTATCTTCTCAAGTAAACTAGGTTACAGTTCTTTTTGGCACTGCATACTTGATCATGTTAGGTCTGTTTTTGGTCACAATGCTCAAGGTTCAGTGTGAGCTCCGAATATGTGGCAAACTCACGGGACAACATATCGCATTCTTTTCTATTAATGGAAAACTAAAAACAAACTGAACATAAAATGTATGGTGTTAGCATGTTAGTTTTCTTGCATGTATAGGCCTACCGATGTGAACAACTCTTTCACAACAGCATAATTGATTATGAACGTGAATGTGTAAATTGTGTCTGTGAAAACGCTTTCAATTCTGACAACTAAAGGTGCGTTCAGAGACTTGAATAAACCGCCTCGGTTCGCACCGTGCCAGTTCGCACAACTATCGTCTCTGCATTGACTTTGTATGTAATCTCTAACCATCCAAGTCTGAACGCAGCTTAATTAAGAGCCGTACGTGATGTTAAAAAACTGTTTTCAAGAGTTCAGATGTTTTATAAAAGAGAATGGTTAAGAATATTCAAATTAATTATATATTTGCAATGTACTTATTTAAAGAGTATGATTTTTTTTTTAAATCTTAATGGAGAATCAATTGTAGTACACCCGAGCCTGAAACTTTTAATCAATTATTTCAGTATGACTTGAAATTCCCCCATAGATACAGTATGTACACAGTGCATTGTGTTGGCTATACTGTAAGTGGAAGGCAAGCAAAAAATATAGACAGGGAAGCTAAACATCATAGGATATTCTTCAGGAATAGCCTATTAGGAGCCAGAAGGATTCTTGCATGTTTTACCCTCGGAGATGCCAATTTCCATTCGATAGAACTGTATGTCAGCCGGGATACATACAGAGCCTGACACATTAATTCATAAGAGCATTCCATATTACCATAAGCTTCTTTCTGTAGAGACGATTACAGCTAGATCCCAGACAATGGATCCTCTGGTGCTCCAGTTCCCATAGCAATATCCTATGATATTTGCATGGTAACTGGACGCCCTTCCCCCCACCCCCCCCCCACCCCCACCGCCACCGCTGACCAGAGCTGGACCAGAGATGAGTCCACCTGTTTGGCCGGCGGTGGGAGAAAGTGGATAAACTGACCTCATTGGTTTTCCTTGGTAACGGAAGACAACCACCCCCACAACACACAGACCACCCACCTCCTCCACCTCCACTACCAACAACAACAACCTATAGACTACACACACACACACACACACACACACACACACACACACACACACACACACACACACACACACACACACACACACACACACACACACACACACACACACACACACACACACACACACACTCACACACACACACACACACCCCCAACAAAACAAAGATTAGGAGGGAGTGTTTTTAGGGAAGAAAGAGTGACCTCACGTCGTACGGTCACAGCTGTGCTCATCCAACAGTGTGTGTACACAGTAAAGTCCTGATCGTGGTCATTTAACCACACATACATACACTGTACACACCCTATAGCATCTGTATTCTGAATCTGAGGTGAACATTCAGCAAAAACACGCGTCGCGTTACTGATATATGTCAAGATATAGCCTGCCGATAGCACTGTTGTTTTTGGCAGCACATTTAGATTTTAGTTTTAGTCACACTCTCTTCAATAGTTTTCATTTAGTTTCAGTTACATTTTAGTCACCTGGAATGTTTTAGTGTTTAGTCTAGTTTTAGTCGACTAAATATCACAAGATTTTAGTCGACTAAATCCACAGTTGAGAGATTGTAGATCTAGTAAAATTACTTACACTGGATCTCGTGTCCACTACTAGACCCTTCATAACATTTGAGTCTATTTTTTATTTGTTGCCGAAATTGTCAGTATATTTAGTCTTAGTTTTATTCATATAGCTTATAGTTTTCATTTAGTTTCCATTTAGTTTTCCTCAGTGAAAAAAGGTAGTCGACGAACATTTTTCGTCTTAGTTGTAGTCGACAAAATCAACACGACTGATATATCAAGTCTTTTCATTTTTCTTTTAATGAGATCATTCGCTTTGGGTGTGCAGAGATTCGACCGGGGACGTCACCTCCCATTGGCTTGAAAGGGAAAATAGGTTTTGGAGCTGTGCCTGTTCCACCTATAATCTGCCATCCTTGTAGTGCATGCTATATATAGAGCCCTAGCTTGACGCAAAGATAACGCAACCTCAAGAAAAACAAATACCTTAGACACCTCCAGCTGCTAAGCAAGTGTCACCGCATTGGCTATGAGAAGAAAGACATAGCCCAAGTACTAGCTACTTGCATGACAGCAGCAACCTTGAATGTGTATGTTGAACATGTACAGTACTATAGGCGGTTACTGTACATTGTACAGTATTAAACCAACATACAGTAAGTCATGCAGATGTGCGTGCAGATGAAATGTCCCTGTCTTGTATAAGAGGAGTGACATGTTTAGAGGTAATGCCAGGAAATGGAGGCTGTGTTCATTTTGTAACTTTACATGTGTGCTAAAACAAACAAACCATGTATTTCCCCCCTCTTTATGGAACTTAGTTGATAACAAACTTAAATTTGGGGAACGGAAGATCGTGTTTACAGACAGTCTCTTGTTAACAGCTTCCCTGCGTAACCCGCTATTTTATTATATTGTCTTTCCCTGCGTAACAAGCTATACCCGCTATTTGTTTTATATGTTTAAGTCGGCGTTATTCGATTACTTAAAAGAAATACCGGCTTTGTCGCGGACATGGTGATGAGGCAGGCGCGTTATGATCACGTAACCGGAAATCGACCTATCCACTGCCTTGCAAGTGCTTCTGGGAAAATGAGTTCAATGCAAGTGAACAGAGTTTTACCCTGGGATCCATGGCGCCATTACCGCTTGTTGTTCTTCCGCATCACAATGGTGGTTTATTTTTCGGCGCGGCAACAAACCATGGGACTATTTTCAGGGTAGATTTTCATGGATCAAAGGGCGCAAATACTTTGGCGTTATGCTCCAAAGGTAATTACACAATATCGGCAGTGACCGTGGCATGTTATATTAGGCTATAACGCACGGAATGTGTTAATGCCAGGAGTCCATGTCACAGAGAATCTTTGCTATTCCAAGTGCTGCGAGCAGTCCGCGGTAATAACATATGAGAGTACAGTATGTAACCGAGTAGCATATAGAAAGAACATACTTTTCAATGGTGTAACAGTGAATTCACATGTGAAATCTCATTTCACCTTGCATGACACTGTTGTCAGTTTATGGGGACACCACACAGCTAAGGGGTAATTTAGCTTTGGCTAAAGATATGGTTATTGTTGCACACACTGTGATGTGTTTATCCAAATGTGTTGTCCAAATGTGAGCAAAATATGTATTTCATTGCTGACGGATAGTAGTAAACTAAACAGTAGTAAAGTATAAACTTTTGAGATTTTGACTAAATAAATAACAACACCATTGGGAGTTTTGGACGGACGGGTTATCTTTTCAATTTCGTGACAAAGTAACTGTTTTGGAGATAGATGGTTTCCACCCCACACACCAACGATATATGTTTTTCTCACGTTGCTTTTGCATTTTTGGATACCAAGTGGTCAGACTTGTACTGTGATTAGAACAGTCTGTGGTCAGGCTACAATCCAACCACAATCCGCATAAGAACAACGTAGGCTACACTACGGGCCAGAATTAAGTATTAACAGACATGCATGCAGCCTTGCAGCTACAGTATAAGAGACACTTTGTGATTTAAAAAACAAACTAGAAAAAGTGCCCCTCGGTGTACAGGTCTCCACCAGGGCAGGTCAGGTTGCGGCCTCCTGGTGGCGCTATAATAGGCCAATGTGAAAAGGATGCCATTTGTTCTCATGCCTTTGATGGCAATTGGATGATTTGAGGCATTTTGTTCCAAAAGTGCGTGACAGATTTCACGTAAATTGCACGCGGTGTTCACGATTTGAGGCTTTTTGTTAAGAGCGGGCCAGTCCTGCAAACTTTGAAAGCCAATGTTAGCCAATTAGGATGGAATCTGAAATATCGGACAGATCCGTCTTGAGCACATGACTATAGAGATGCTGTGTAACGATTTGCGGGATTTGTGGACAAAATCTGGAGGAGTAATAGCAAAAAAAATGTGTTTTACAAAAGTCTGCCTCCTGGTGGCGCTATAACAGGCCGTTCAGGATAATCTGGGTCAGAGGTTCATAGTTGGCATCCAGGGAGTGTGTGTGCAACGGTTGGCATGGATCGTTTTTTTTAGATTAACAGTGGCGTGTGCAGTGACTCAAATCACCATACACAATTACACACACAGTCAAAACCAAAAGTCATCTAGTTGGTTCAAACGGATGTCCTGAGCATAGAGCAGTATGCCCAGTGTTATTCATTCATTCATCTATTTATTGTGCTGTTCCATCTCTTGTGTACACTATATATCTAATTCTGCCTGCGTGACTAGTACAGTAGTTGCGCTGCGCCTCAGTATCGGCGGCCGGGGAGATAAAGCTCATTTGCATTCCATCTTCTTTTCAGGTGCACTCAAACAAAGTTCAGCGCTCCCCGTGAGGGCTCGTTGGCCATTCATTTATTCCACATTTCCATACGAGGCGGCTGCAGGCCGTGTAAAGCTCAGAGGACACATTTACAACTGTGTGTGTGCTTTTACTGCATGGCTGCTGAGCCCTCTGATGTAGGCCGTGGGTCAAAGAGCTGCGGCCTGGACTGAGCCCAGGGACCCTGCAGAGAGTGTTAGAGGACAAAAGAAATAGCAGATCTACAAGCTCACAGAGAGCTTGTAGATCAGCTATTTTCAGGGCGCACAACCCAGCACTCTATAGCTGGCGGAGATGCGGTGTGTATACGACATGGATTTTCGAAAACAAATTTGGAATGCTACGTTCCAAGTTCAGGAGACTTTGGGGGGAGAAAAAGGCAATTATCAGCAAATCCTGCATTTGTGGTCTGGAGAGGGCAGTCGTTTGTGGTCTGGAGAGGGCAGTCATTTGTGGTCTGGAGAGGGCAGTCGATTCACAGACGGGTAAAAGGGCAGGTGGCTGTCTACGTGTGCACGTCCCTGTGACTGACTGAGCCTATGGTAGACTGGAGGGGGGGGGGGGGGGCGTAGAGGAGGAGCCAGCCCATGGTGTCACCAAATGCCTGAGAACCTGTCACTTTGTGTCAGTGTTATAGTGTCCGCATCTGGCCCCGCTCTCTCACTTCATCCCCGAAGCGAAGTACAACTGACTCCAACAAGGGACTGGTCCCGAGCAGCAGGGGCATGGATCTGTGTCCGGCTCTGTGCTACCTTACTGTGCCTTCGGCCCGCCCCAGTGCAATATACTGTCACTTCAGATTTGGGGCCTTCGGCGTGTAGCCGCCGTGCTTCTAACTCAGAATAGTTTGCATGTGCACGCAAGTGACACAACCTGCTTAGATCAAAAGAAATATTCACATCAAATCTAATTAGTGCAAAAGGCTTGTGTCTCTTCCTATTACCTCATGCAATGTATAGCAATTCATATGTTTGGCATTAATAGCATTAATTTATTATGATAAGCAGCACACAGCATAAATAAGCCTACAGTAGGTTTGCTGATCTGCAAAGTTACTCAGTGTACGTAGGTGAGTTTGACTTCAGGTCCAGACACACCTGGCAACACCTGATGTTATCTGTATAATAGTTATTTACATTCCCTGATAAAGGTGTTTCTCCCTCCGCTAGCGTTTGGTGGGGGATATTCCTCTCCCTCCGCTAGCGTTTGGTGGGGGATATTCCTCTCCCTCCGCTAGCGTTTGGTGGGCGATATTCCAAAGAAATCCTGCCCCATTGTAGTGACCCAGTGCCCCTTCCTCTAGCATCACCAACGTCGACATTTAAAGAATGTCTTCTAAATCCTGACAGGTTTCTGAAAAACCTTATGTTTCTATATCAGTGGTGCTCAAGATTTCATGTCAAAGACCGCAAATATTCTATGTGATTGGCCCCCATCTGAAAATATGTTGTTCCAGGAACCCCCCAGAAGCAAAGATTTGAGTTAAAAACGTTTGCTCAGAAAGAATATATTCAAACATTTGTACCACATTTTCACGGGTTTAAAAAGAAATAGCAGACCTACGAGCTTGTAGATCTGCTATTTTTAGTTAGCTAATAGCTAAAGTATTACATAATGCTTATTGTGTGCACACACAATATTTCTAAAAAATCTCATTTTGAGCACATTCAAGCTCCCCAGAGGACAAACACTAACCACTTGAGTGACCTCATGACTTTTTCCTATCTAGCTCAACCTCATGTGAAAAATGTTGCAAATTAAATTACAAAGGCAAATTGTAAGCATAACATTATCCACGGTTAGATTATTATGCATTGTGTGACAACATTGCATACTGAATTGACACAACAGAACTCTGTTGGCGTGCAAAGTAATTTAATAAAACCTCAGCGACAAGTATGCTGTTGCCTAATTATGTACTGCATGCTTGCATCACTGGAATTCTGAAGACTACATGGTGCTTTTCCATTTTATATTCTTTACCCCAGCTTCCTTTCTTCCTTGCCATTGGTAGGCTACCTGGTCGGGTACTTTTTTAGTACCCTGATCACCCTGTTTGGTACCCTGGTGGTACCAAACGGTGATGAAAAGGCTGCTTAAACCATTTAGACCCGAGTTAAAAACATTCACTTTGAAAGAATATACATTCAAAGTTTTGCGCCACATTTTTACGATTTTTCAAAAATAGCAGACCTACAAGCTCGTAGCGCGGCACTTGGTGGCACGCTATGAGCTTGTAGAAATGCTATTTTTGAAAAATAGCAACATATCTTCAGATGGGGGGGTCGGCGGACAATTACATATCATTTTTGGGGTCCTTGACATGAAATATTGAGCACCTGCACTGATACAGAAACATGAGGTTTTACAGAAAACTGTCATCTTTTAGAAGATTCTTTTTGACATGACAGATGTGTGACAATATGTCTCCCTGTGTTCGAAATATGTGATTAGACTGCATTGTGTTTGCTGTAATAAGGGATGATTATCTCTTGAGTGTAACCATATGCACCTTATTAGCATTAGCCTTCTGCTG
Source organism: Protomyctophum parallelum (assembly GCF_964188405.1). Classification (NCBI taxonomy): domain Eukaryota; kingdom Metazoa; phylum Chordata; class Actinopteri; order Myctophiformes; family Myctophidae; genus Protomyctophum; species Protomyctophum parallelum. Next base: position 68,260,356 of record NC_139697.1, read on the forward strand.
CTTTCGTTAGTGCATATAATCCTGTTGCATTGGCAAATATAGCACAGAGCAGTATAAGGCCATGGTTCACTCTGACATTAAGCTTATAGCTATATTCTTGTACATATAAATATCACTTTTTGTGTAGGAATAAATGGAACATGCATGTATTTATTTAGTTCTCAGTCTCTTGTTGTGCCTATACTCTCAAACCAAATAAAAGGCCATTATAAAGATTTAACAAATGTTTCCACTAGATGTTGAGCAACTGCGTCTCATTTCTTGCCTTAATGTTACTAGAAAAGTTTTTTGTTTTGTTCAAATAATCTCAATCTTCAAAATTAGACTGCAATGGTCCTTTAAATATGAGCTGCACTGCTATTCTCTGCATTTGCAATCATTACAACGAACTCTCAATTGGCCAAAATTGCCCCTGACAATCAGACTATTAAAGGGTGCACTGTTTATTCTGTGAATAGCCTTTGAAGAGACTGACTAATTGTTGGGTTCATTCATAAAGTCATGTGAACATCTTGGCATTGGGCTGATCAGATCCTTGTGTCTGGAGAAAAGAAAATAGTACCCCGTTTGTTGTTGTCACACACACACTGCCCTGTTCACATGGGCTTAACCCTCACGGAGGCCAACGAGAACCTTTGTTTTGTGACACAGTTTCAGGCCGTAGGAGGAGTGAATGAATGCTTAATTGATCGTCGGAAACAAATGGTTGACGGCTATTGTGTCTAAAGAATAAAGACATTCCACATTATGGAGTGGGAAAACAGACCTACTGACTGACTGTAAACCTCACTGAGACTAAAGTGACATGGGAAAACATGATAGGGCTAGATCTGTTTGCAACGCGGCACCTGCTGAATAGTTTTTATCCCATTACTGCCTATAGTTCCTTTGTTCTGGGAAGCATAATACATACCTAAAATAACGCCTACATAATTTCATATATAATATTTTTGTTAACAATATATAACCTAATTAATATAACCTAATTCTGGTCATAATAGCCGAATATTTGGTGAGAATAGCCAACCTACAGTACAAGCTCACAACACACTGAAACACGATATGCATTGTGAGCCATACATTGCATATTTTCGGCGAAGAGATGTACTGTAGAGGGAGGAAAGGTGGGGGCCAAGTATTGACCCCTGGGGGGCCCCCCAGGTCAACGAAGCATATATGGTTTAAGTGGTCATGGTGTCTTGCCTGTCCGGCCAGCTCAGTCAGGTAGAGCTCTCGCCTTTCAACCTCAGGCCGTTTGATCCCAGACACAGCTATGCTTGGGTAACGTTTAAGACGTTACAGTACACTACTGAGAGCTCCATCTTCCAGGTGTCGTGTTTCCTCAACAATGTGGTCGGGAGGGAGTCGGGGGCCATGTTGTTTGGGGGTCGTTATCTACAAGTTTTCAAACGTTTATTATTCCAAAGGATTTCCCCCAAAGAAATCAAAATGTTTCGGGAATGGGAAAAAAATAATTAAGTAAAATACTTTCCAAAACGAAATTCCATTGGGAAAAAAAAGGAAAAAACAAGAAAGAAAGTTAAACGAAGTAGTGAAAATGGAATATCTACAAGCGGAGTTAATCAACTGCACTTCCAGCTGGTTTCACTGTAGGCTATAGATATACAGTATAGTGGACACTATAGTCATGGGTCCATATCCATGAGTTATTCCTCACTAGGGTGAGAACAGGTTAGCATCCAGAAAGACCAAGCACTATTTATAGTGGCTGTCAGCACCACACTGAACCACCACGGCCGGCTAATTAGTTGCCCTCTCTCAGGTAAGGACTGAACTGAAGTGCTCCCTCTTCCACACATAGCCAGGCGACCAGAGGATGCCTTGACCGAGCACAATTATAACACTTGCCAATTTTCCTCAGTCAGAGAGCCTGCACGAGAGCCCCACGAGGATGCTGAGAAAGCCTTGTCAAAACACATCGAGGTATGAGGGCCGAGAGCGGAAGCTCCGCTCCATGGCCACAGCATCTCTGACACACCACACCAGCAATCTGACATGACACACATGCTGGCCGTCCGAACGAATTGGGAGGTTTCATGGCGTCAGCTTAAAGATGTAAAGGGATGTTTGTGTGTGTGTGTGTGTGTGTGTGTGTGTGTGTGTGGGAGGGGGGGGGGGTGGTATTTCAGCTGAATGCAACAGTTTTTGTGGGGCTGCAGACAGAGTAGGAGCCCATGCTTGACAAGGGGTCTGCCACCATGAAAATTCTGCGTTAAATCACACGGCGCTCAGTGCCAGAATTAGCTCCTCACCCCACGCTGCACAGATGGCACCGGGCCGTGCTCGCTGCAAATGCCTTACATTCTAGTCCAGGCAGACTGACCCCTTCCTTAATCCTAATTAGGAATGCAATTTTCACCCTAGCCCTTTCCAAGTTGTGATGGAAATAAATCTCTGTGGTTTATGCGTTTGCTATACGGCGCTTCTGTGAAATAGCCTATTATAGGCAGCTATACTGAGACAGCCTACTCACGTGAATGATTAGGTGTTTAACCCATACTTTGGCTATCGGAAAATAGCAGATCTGCTATTCTAGAAAAATCGTGAAAATGTGTTGTCTTTGAATATATTCTTTCAGAGCGAATGTTTTGAAGTCAAATCTTTGCTTCTGACTAGGCCTTCAGGTGAATAGTGAACTGGTCAAATCATACCATGGTGGTGAATCCCAGGATAACAACATTCCACAGGCTGTCCTTTGGTCCATGCATTCTAAAGCTCATAACGCAACCAAACAGCATGCACGCACACACACACACACACACACACACACACACACACACACACACACACACACACACACACACACACACACACACACACACACACACACACACACACACACACACACACACACAGTGTGCCCATCTGATATTTTTGTTTGGAAAATCTTTGCCCCCAAAAGGGGACCAGGCAGAATATATCTAAATGATTATTCCTCTACTTTACAACATGATATATATATATATAGATATCAGACATACTGTACTTTTACAGGTCAATTTAGTTACATTAATACAGTCTCATATGAGTTAAATGTACACGAGGGTTGTTTTGTGTACCAGCCCAGTACTTCCCTTTGACTACTAATAATGTATTTGACCAGCAGCACACTGACAGTCAGGGGTGGAGTGCTGTGCTGCTGAGCCACGCTGGCCGCAGAGATAAGCGGCCATTGTTGAGTGTGTGGCCGGTGAGTTGTCGCTGACTGCGATGCGCTAAGGCTCGTCTGACAGCTGAACAATAACGCCACACTGCAGAGAAGAGACATGTTGACTTAGCAGCACCAAAAGGTTTAATCTGCCTCACTTCCTGCATGGTCCAAGGATGCCCACGCGGAAGGTTTCAAACGTGCTGTCTTTTTGTGGCGCTGCGCTTGGGGACAAAAACGCTCTATGCAACCGCTTATATTAGGCCACTTCTTTTTGCCTTGTTTTCACCTGTTTAGCTTTGTCCCAACGAAATAACATAATTTGTTTATTTTCTTTCTTACTTTTTATCCTATCTATTAAGCTTCAAAGTGCAAGATTGCACTAAACGGATTAGGCAATAAACGATAATCAACAAACGACAAGACAACAACAAGAAGTAGAATGCAGACAGAATAAATCACAGAAAATAATCTATAGTGGCAGCCCTACTTGTATTGTCACCCATTACAAATCACTGTAATCGATTCACACTAACCATCAGTGTGTGACACCGGGCCGCTGATGCAGATGTGAGAGGCCTGCTGCAGCCCATAGCATACAGCCAGGGTGGAGCCACAGAGAGAGAGTCATGTGTTGAACACTGCAGAACACAATGGTAACAAGACAACTCACCCCGTTTCTGTTTTCATCCCAGAATTCTCCCCAGTGAGGGGTGGGAGAGGCTGGACAGCAGACGTCTGTACTTTGAATTTCTCCAACTATAAACTTTCATGACAGCAAGACAGCCTAAGTACAAATATAATTTATGAAAAGCTACTACAGTGAAGTCTGTTCACAGAAGTTGTTGTAGGATATGTGGGGATTATCTGACGAGGTACCATTTGAGTGGGCAAAACCTTACATATACTAAATAATACTAAATTGTTTATAGGATCAATATAAGTAAAATAATATAGCCTTTCCACAGGAGTATCTTTTTATATTTTTCCAAAAAGAATACAAACAGCCAATAGCATATTACAATGTTATCCCCCTCACTGGGGAAAATTCCGGGAGGTAAAACGGGCAAGCACCGGGGTGAGTTGTCCAGTATTCGAACACAATAGTATAGCACTTGGGGACGTACAATGTGCGAGAAGGCAGCAGGAAGCTCATAAACTCCTCATAATGGGGCCTCCCGGCAGGCATTCAGCCCCATCATGGAGATGCTATCGGCTCAGAAAACAGCGGGAACAGCAGAAATGACAGTGTTTCTAAAGACTACTCTTCCAACAGTAGCTGGTTGGGTTCCATTAATTGGCCTTTGTTTGCACTCCTGAACAAAAGCCATCTTGTGTGTAACGGGGCAGCAACGCAGTAAATCCATGACAGTCAGGCTATAGAATAGTTGAATGCATACATCCTCTTCTCTTTTGAACTCTTATAATGTGAGACCAATGGTATTGCTCTAGTTTTTTGCGATGTATGCCTTTCTTACTGTGATTGTCATATGGTGTGTATGACTATAATGACGGAAAAAATTTATTGCACAAAAACTAATTTCACCCACTGTTTTACACATGGAATCAAGATTGATTCCGATTCTGAGAGGTTTAAGAAAGATTTCCCTTTCTCATGTCTATCATCAAAAAGATTTTTTTCTTTTTTTCAAAATACTTGGCCAGACCTGACGGTATGTGCTTTTCATTATCAGTGCTGGCAATAGCTGAACCTGTTTATTTCTTAAGAACACATCCACATGCTAATTCCATTTACTTTTTGTCTTATTGCATGCATGCAGGCGCGCAGACCTCAGACTGTTGAGTGCAATGAGCAACAATTAAAATCCACCACACCACCAAGTGCTTTCACTGTTCTGGAGCAATGATGTATGGCTATAGACTATAGAGTATACGACATTTCAAAGAAGGCCGTCAATCCCGATCACTTGAATGTATACATTAGAAAATGATTATTAGTTGTATACACTTTGATTTCACACAACGTGAAAGACTTTTGATAGATGCAGATCCAGTGTGACGCTTACTTTTACTGTCAAGTGTACGCCAGGGTATAGAGATGGCGATGGTTAGTGCATAGCAAACCTGCCACCAATCAATACTGTTAAGTATGGAGTCAAGGGTCAAACAAGTTACTGCTGCTGAAGATTTACACCTTAGCAAAAGATATCCATTAAACCTGGCTTGCAAACTCTATAGCAACTGGCCAGCATTTTGTATAATGCTGTGGGAAGCAATTCATGCCATTTCATTGCTCATTAGTAAGCACTATAGTGCGGAATACACATGCCCAGCAGAGTAGAATGTGAAGTCACCAACAGTGTGTCACCGCGTGGGGACAAGTGACCACAGGTGAGCAAGCTTTGACAGGCATGGTTGAAGGCACATGGGTCACATTTTTACCACCAGACTCAATCGAGAAAGTAATGCCCCGCCAAGGCCAAATCAGCCATAACTTTCCTACCCTAGTATTTGCACATTTCCAAATACATTCCAGGGTTGAGTTAAATTAAGTCCGGTCTTTGTGACAGAAAGCCTTTTGCTGTAATTTATTTTGCATATATTTGAGTTGTAAAGAAGTGACACAATTGTACATTACAGTATAATATGAGAATTGATTTAAATCAGATTTCCATCCAGAAAGATTGTACTACTGTGCAATTTAATAGTTGTTTACTCCACATCGACAAAATAGCTTCTCACTAAAAGGGTGGAGTTGCTCGCTCATAAAAATCTGCATACTAAACGTCTGAGACATCACATTCCATTCCAAGAGATTCATAGCTGACGGTAAACCATTATGATTATTTGTTATTTGTCTAAAACGTGACTACTATCTGAGTACTATCCCAAAAAGAAAGAAAGATGTTGACACCAAAAGTGAGCAATTTCCGGCTAACCACTTATACCAGCCATATTTTATACTTTGGTGTGCATCGTGCGATGTAGATCGAAAATAGCCTAGATGTACAAGCTCACACCCCGATGCAACATGTTATGAGATCTGCTATTTTTGCTAATTGTTGTGTGAAGCTTTCGGGAAAGCTTTTCGAAAATGTATGAAAATGTAAAGAATAACGGATGAAAATGGAGACATCATCAAAGTGAGAAATTTCCGGTTTACGGGACCGACTCAGTGTAGCACAGCCTCATCTCAGACGACAAATGTGCACAAAGGCATACTCTAACCCTCAAATAGTTTGCATAGGCCGCCTGAGTTGTTGCAAAGGGAATGTCGCTGTTGTACAGCAGCTGGTGAAGGGATGGGGGGACGACGCATCTGAGCCTCATGCTGCCGCTTAGACCGCCCCTCTCTGCAGCTTCCATCACCTGCTCAGGGGGGAAGAATCCCTCTGTGGGTTTCCATGGGAAATGCCAGACACATGCAATAGACAGGCAACTACAACGACACGTCGCTCAATGCCACCGAGGACTATTTCCAGACTAGCATAACGTGACCTATGCCATCGTTGTTGCTCTTACAGTCACACAGGAAATATATAAACACAAGCCTGTTGATGATGCTTTGGAAACGCTCGCTTTTGTTGTACGACAATGCTGCTCAATTAAAAGAACTGATTTAACCACTTTCAGCCCGGCGTGCCTATTTTGGGCATTGTGATGACGTTTTCTCTTTAAATAGCAATTGCATCGTGACGTGTTGTGAGCTTGTTTTAGGCTCAAGTTAAAAACACAATGCAAAGCATTTTTAATTGAAGATAAAAAATGTTTTGGTGAAAATCTGTTATTTAGTGAAGCACGTTCGACGAAATTAGGCTTTGCTTTAAAGTGCTGTCGTGTTAAGAATAGGTTAGGAGCCAGCTGGTGACCTAGTCACCTGCTGTCTTTGCTTGTATCCAAACACAAGTTTTCTGTGGCACTTGTGGCTGGTAAGGAAAACCCACCTTGGTCCTCGTTTTCAATATGATCGTCTTTTTATGATTTACCTTGGGGTGGCAATACAAATCAACGTAACATACAATATACTGCATGAAAATGCTTTGAAAGCGGGTTTTCAACATAATCTTTGTCTTTCTGCAAAGCTAAGAACCACTGAGCTGTTTTGTAAGCAGATTATGCCTTTGTCTGGTGTTTACGTGCCAGTAGCCCAGAAAGCGGAAAGAGAGCCTGCCTCTGGACCTTGATCCAGAAGGGAAATACAAACCCTTGGATTTCCGTTTACCTCATCATTTGTGGCAAGTTCAGTTTCATCTGATAAAGATGATACGGTCTGTGCCACATTATATGCAATATGTAACCCTGGAAGGACTCAGCCGCGTGTGTAGGAACAAATAACCAGTTAATAGGCATTAGGCAATGATTGCAGTTTGAGCATTCACAGCAGTGAGTCGAATATTCCATCACTTAGAGAGAAGAGCCGCTAGTCTGCCTGGAAAATCTATGGAATCTCTGGAGCAGCACATAGCCGGACCCACCCCTGATAAACGTTGACTATAACACAGATTGGCCATCTGCCAGGCCTGATCAGCTTAAATGCATTCTACTATGGTACAACAGTATAACGGAGCAGGCATAAATGATAGCACACACTGTACACTACAGCACACAATCATATCTGAGACCTTGCATGTGCACACAAGCTCCCCCCCACCCCACCCCCCAAAAGCCCTGACTATCCTATAGCCTTCTCCTTGGACAACAATGCCCTAGCCGAGCTCCCTCCGAGTACCACGCCAACAAGAAGAAGCCTGGCCACAGGACGCCGCCCTCAGCCATGTGCGCAGGGATGATCTTGATGGTTGGTGATCGGAGATAAACTGCATGGTTGGTCACTTCCGCGTGAGCGGCTACGCTGCAGGGGGGGATGTTCATTACACCGAGCATCAGTTGGACGGAGGTCATTTTGAGGCAGTCGTCAGCCTAGATACATGTAGACTTTCATCTGAAAGTGTTTGGCGGATAAGCGCACGAAGGCATAAGACAATTGTTCTCGCTCACACCGGATTGAGCTGGAATGAATGGTGGTGGGTCCTCACGACGAAACTCTGGGTTCAACTTAGGGGTGGAGTATAGATGGGTAATGTGTGTGGGGAGGGGGGGGGGGGGGGGGGGGGCTAGCTCACTGTGTTTTTTTTTAACAGTCAGGCACACACACACACACATCTCCTTGGGGGTCCCATCATGTGAGCGCCGTAAACTTTACCCCCGCCGACAAAAGGCTTTGTTCTTGTGCGTTCTAACTGTTTGTCTTTTTTATTTTCCTCCATAAATTATTTGTTGGCTCTTTGCTTTTGTATGCGTTGAATATTTTAGGTTCTGCACATATATGTGCTCCGTGTATTCTTTAGTTCTAGACGGCCTCTGCAAGCTGCACGCAACCCATCAGATACCTTACAAAACTCCACGGCTACAGCTATCTGCTTTCTTCTTGCTCTATGGAACACACTGTGTACCAAATGGAACCTCATGTTAAGTATGTACGTGAGAGATTTACAAAGGGATACATTACTGTCAGGGATACATTTGTTCCCTTACAGTAATAGTCTCTCATTATTCTGGCAGGCAGACAAGTCTCCATGTTCTCGGTGGGTCTTCTTCCTTCTAAGGTTATCGTGTAAGCTCTGATAAAGAGCATTGTATAATGTTTAAGCTGGCTTTGGAAGTGGGACTGCCTTGTGAAAGGAAATGGCACGAGAGATAAGTAATTGTCATTTCAGGGGTGTTTCTGCTGTATTACATAGCTGGAATGCGAAGAGAAGCTTAATTATCAACTTCTTCTACGGCATACAAGTCAGGAAATCCCTCGGCTCACATGGGATGTGGAACATTAGTCATTCTTTCTACATCTCTTGCGTTTTACCTTTTATCAGGAAATGCAGTTAAAATAATGTTCGAATTGTTATTATTAAATTGTTATTATTATTATTATTATTGTCATCATAATTATTATTATTTCCTAGTAATGTGATGTATTCACTTCAGGGACGCACCATGCAGCTAAGATTAGAACCACATTGAGGCGGCTCGCAGTAGCCCATGCCTTCAAAGTGATCATTTATTTAAAAGAAACTCTTCAGCTTCAGTTTCAGTAATATTTACTATATTATTATATTGTTTACCATGAAACACAACTAGGAAGGGAATCCAGGGGCAAATGCTCCCTCTAACAGTGCTCAGGCATGGCAGGCCACCATGTTACAAACTTGCCACCTATCTCTGGCATCCTGGCAAATATCTGAAGCACGTACTTACCAAAAGTATGTCCTCACATACGTGTGACAACTGGACTGTGTACGTATGCGGACTCTGGGTGCTTCTACCATGTTCCACTATAGCCCTACTAAGTGCAGTGAAAAGACCAGACCAGTATACCCACGCACAATGATCTTCTCTGACAGGATCAGGAAATGCCATTAATGTCCCTAGATATCAGCCATTTCAACATTCTTGAAATATTTATTCACCTTCCATCCGACAATACTTCAGGATGTTTTTTTTCCTTCTTTCTTCACCCAGTCGATTAAGTTTTTATGCTAGAAGACAGCCAGTCAGTTTGACGTACAAAGATCCCATGGGGGGGACCCCGGGGTTCTCAATAAGGTGGTTATAGCGAGTCATTTTTTTAATACATTAATGCCAAACATAATGTCCCCTCGTAAGACATACCAAGTTGTAAAGCGACATACTGTAACAGCTATCTATTCCAGTTAAATCCGAACATCTTTACCACTAAGTAGCCCAGAAGGGATAGCGTACTAACACCATATGGACAGATGGTGCATGTGGTTACAGTCTGTCAACACTATCTGGCCAGTCAGCTGAAAGCATCACTGACTGCTGCAGCGATGATGCAACTGGTGGGGTTTCCACAACAGACAAGAAGCTATTGATTGCTGGGGGTCTGATTCTGATGCTCTTTTTTTCCTGATGTTCTTTGATTTACATGAAGAAACATGTCTTGTACTCCTCTGTCTGACAGCATGCTTTGAGAAATGGCTCACTGTGTGTGTGTGTGTGTGTGTGTGTGTGTGTGTGTGTGTGTGTGTGTGTGTGTGTGTGTGTGTGTGTGTGTGTGTGTGTGTGTGTGTGTGTGTGTGTGTGTGTGTGTGTGTGTGTGTGTGCGTGTGCGTGTGTGTAATCTCTGTGCAATCTCTTCCACTATCGGTAGCCGCCAAATATGGCGAAAACGCGGTTACTTAAACCCCTGAAGGGTGTGTGGGTATTTGTCTGGGATTTGCTGATTGCACTCTGTACAGCACCTTGTAAATATTTGTGTATTGCATCTATCTCTTATGTGGACATAAATAAATGATTAAAATGTGTGTGTGTGTGCGTGTGCGTGTGTGTGTGTGTGTGTGTGTGTGTGTGTGCGTTCTATCAACCTGATATCATGATATGACCTAATTAATTTGTTTAGGACGGCAACATTGATTCTTAACAAGCCTTAAACTTAATAGATAAAAAGAGCACGTTGTTGACCAGCGACCACCACAAGTCTATACTGTTCCCCTCCGCATCTCTTCACAACGTCGAAAACATTCCTGTCTTACATTATTCTCATTGTGCCCCCAAATGTTCTCCCCCAGAATTGGGACGCTATAGGGTTGAAGGTTGTACTTTATTGTTACACCTTGTGTACAGTACAGGTACATAAGAGTAAAACTTATTTTTTGTTTGGCTTCCTTACAGACAATGCAGCGGCATATAAGATGCGCTTAACCTGAAAACACATCCGAAAGGAAATCTAAATGAACTGGGTGACATTAAGCCATTCTGGGCGGGAACCCCCTTTGGTGTTTTAAGCATTATGTTATACTTTAGCTATTGAAAAACAGCAGACCTACAAGCTCATAGCGCGGCACCGAGTGCCGCGCTATGAACTTGTAGGTCTGCTATTTTTTGAAAATTCGTGACTTTTGTAGAATCGTCCTCAGGTCTAAATGGGTTAATAGCAGGACTATATTTTCTGTGCGCTAAGCCTGAGACGGTCTTTAAGGAGGATTTCATCGATACTGAGCTTTTTAGCCTCATTGTGAACCATTAGTGATGCAACATGTGTCACTGAACTGATGAAGTGTCAGCCGCGAGTACTTTGAAACGGCTTACTAAGAAATGTTTCACTGGAAACTCACCGTGAAATTCTAAACAGCATCCCTTTATAACTCACACTCACATACAGATGCACATGCTCTGTCTCTCTCTCTCACGCACGCACGCACGCACATACACACACACACGCTCTGCTACTCATTGGTATGTAACTCCCTTTGGATGGCCACCAAGATTTCTGTCATGTCCTACCACAAGCACTCTGAAATCCCCCTCTGGAGAGACTGTGCTATTATAGCACTATTGAACCCAGGACCTTCTAGCCTCACACCTAGAACCCTGGGTTCGATTCCCGCTGGGGACGCTGGGGGCGTGTCCTCTCCTCTGCGTCATCAGTGCCCATACCCGAGGCGGGGTTGGTGAAAAGGGCCTTTCTGTGTGTAGTTTGCATGTTCTCCCCATGTCCCCTAGGCCTAGCCCCTAGCCGAGGCGCCTGATGGAGGGGAAAGGAACTGGTCGGAATAACGTGTTCCTTCCTCGTGCTACGTCCGGCCGGGGAAACTCTTCCCTGAAAAAAAGCAGCTTGGACTCTTCATGCATAGAAGGAAGCATGAGGTCTGTCCGCTACCAGTGTGTTCGTTTCTTGTCCCTTGAAGTCTACTTTTTAGATTATTCTGCCACGGCCCGGCACCACTATAAGGACTTATTGTTCACAGTATCACATCTTCTAGCTGCCATCTAGCTGTCCCTAATAAATTCCTCAACATGGTCACTTCTGTCCGAACAAGCTATATTTGCTTTTCTGTTTGGCGATCATCATCGTCAAAGACAGGGGTCACAGATAAAGCTTTAAAATATAGCTTTGAATATGACTTTGAGTGTACTAGCAGACCTGTCAATCACTGCCTCTGCAGTAGAACATCAGGATGCCTATCAGAGGACATGGGCACGGAACAGCTCCATCAGTAGTTACGGTCTTCCAATTTGGACAGCAGGAAATGGGGAAATCATGCTCCAGGAGATGACACAGGCCCAAAGAATGCTAAACAAAATGTCTTCCCTTTAGACACTCACTTTCATATCGGATAAAAGTCATCTTCCCACTCCCTATTTTTCCTGCAGTTGTGCCGAGAGCTATACCACTCAGCAGCATAACATTGTGATTGACATCTCATTGGTGAGATCGAGGGCACTTGGGGTGAGGTAATTGTGCACGATAGAAAGTTACTGTGACTTCAACTTTATTGTAGCTTAGTCTAGCAGCTCCCACCCCTTCATGCATTTGTACTGGAGGCATACGTCACAAACTTGGCTCTGAATTACATTTCATGGCGTCTTTAAATATAATCCACAGAATGAGATTTAGAGAGAAAAAAAAGGTGATTATTTTTCTTCTTTTAAATCCAGATCATGGTTCGGATGAAGCGGTCAAAAGGATTGTTCAGTCATGCTTCCTCCAGCTATATGAAATAGGCTGCTATCTAAAAAAAGATGGCCTTTTTTTCTTTTTCTTTTTTTCCTCCCCATCCCATGGTGACCTAGAGTATGTCATCCGTGCTATCATTTCTTCTCAGTTGTATTACTGCAACTCCTGGCAAACTCCCCAGTCTCTCCTCTGCCTACAACTCATCCAAAAATGCTCCACTGAGGCCCGAAGAACATAACAACAGCTATAGGACGAACTGTAACACCATATACTGCATTTATTTTCAGTCTCCCTGAACTATTTTTGAGATTTCGGATTGATTTTGAATATTACTTTTAGGGCTTGCATGAATATGGAAAACGTTTCATACGCCATGAGCTGGGCACACACAACATCCTTGAGCTGTGCCCTTATAGCCTCTCCTAAACAGCTTCAATTCTGCAACATGAAAACACCCAAATCATCCAAATGCATCATGGTTATAATCAGCATATGAATATTCCATCTGGAATCATATATTTACGTATGTGTGCCTGGATATGGGTGCAATGCTGTGGAACAAACTGTGCTGAAAACACCTGATGTTGTCATACGACACTGCCTTTTGGCTATTTTTAGTTTGGTAATTGCCTTTTGTTACATGCCGGTAAACAAGAGGATGAATCCAGAGCGATTATCTGGTTATGACTCCCAGCACAGAGCCTCCGCCTCGAGCCCTCTTCTCTCAGACAGTAGTTCAACCACACGGATATAGCCCATCGCCATGCAGCATCATGTCATTAATCCATTTTGACCTGAGGACAATTCTACAAAATGTCTTCTAAATCCTACAAAGTTTTCTGAAAAACCCTTTGTGTCTATGTCAGTGGTGCTCAACCTTTTTCATGTCAAGGATCCCCCAAAAAATATCTGGATTTGGCCGCCGACGCCCGACCCCCGACCCCCATCTCAAAATATGGCGTTCCAGGGATCCCCAAGAAGCAAAGATTTGAGTTAAAAACGTTCGCTTTGAAAGAATATATAATATTAAGATATCGACCACATTTTCACGATTATTTTCAAAAATAGCAGACCTACAAGCTCTGCTATTTTTCAACAGCTAAAGCATAACATAATGCTTGCAACACCAACAGGGGTTCCCGTCTAGAATGGATTAATGAAGCCACTAATTCTTTCACTAAGCTGACAACATCCCAATGTTTGATCGATGGCGGACTCATCTGACTCATTGATATGTTCCGTCAGTGTCCGAGCGAGCACAAGAGCAAGGGGAAACACTGCTGTAGTGCTTCCTGCTTCTGGGGACCACAGATACAGATCTTTAAACAGGAAGCCTAGCTAACGGTTGCCCTAACTCAGACGGATTGGAGCTGCATGGGGCATTATATCTCAAAGGTTATCATGTTAATCTCTGGAGTCGTCTCTAAACATCACATAATAACATCCTGGCAAAACAAACAAACCATTTCTGCCAGCCCATGCAGGAAACATTTATTATACCATGCAAGTAGTCATTTCTCTGATATCTCTTCTGTTGTGTGTGCATCTGATAATAATGGCCTTTTTATGAGAAATTCCATAAGCCTGATTACTACGTGTGATTATACGTCTGCAATGCGTATTTATATTTTTTACTGGAATTTGGTGTCTGCAGACGTGCACACATTCAGTAGCAACGCGAGCTGCACTTTACTATTTTGCAAAACATTTTTGAATAGTTAAAATGGCCAGTCTACAAGCTCACAACGTGTCAATGTAGATTGGCTAGTTGAACTATTCAAAAATGTTTTTCAAAATAGTACAACAAAGGCAAAAAAGACGTTTAGGGATACGAGGTTTAGCGGTGACGAAAATGGAGCCCCTAATGTCCTATAGTAGCCTACTCTATCTTGCATCAATTATGTCTATGCATTTGTATTTTGCCAACAAACACAATTTCAAGTTCAAGTCCTTTATTATCACTGTATGCTCTCTCCTAAGAGCAGTGTTGTTTTTGGCAGCAAATTTGTATTTTTGTTTTAGTCATAGTCTTTTGAATAGTTTTAATTTAGTTTTAGTCATATTTTAGTCACCTGGAATGTGTTAGTGTAAGTGTCATGATATTTTAGTCTACTAAATCTACAGTTGATTCAGTCGACTAAAATGTATTTTGGCGGGCCTTGATGCAGTCGCAATGATTTTACACTTGCTGAAAATAGCGCTGCGACGTGTTGTGAGCTTGTAGATCTGCTATTTTTAACATGCAACAAAGTGTAACATGACTTGTACTGGATCTCGTCCACTAGTCCATTCCTAACATTTTAGTTTCGCTTTTATTTGTTGACAAAATCGACAGTATATTTTGTCTTAGTTTTAGTCATCATATCTTAGTTTTCATTAAGTTTCCATTTAGTTTTTGTCAGTGGAAAAAGGTAGTCGACGAACATTTTTCGTCTTAGTTTTAGTCGACGAAAACAACACTGCCCTTTTTTTCTAGCGCATGCACAGCATACTGTACTTGTTGTGGGTTAGGAGGCACGTAGTAGTGTATACAGTATGAGTTGTTGACAAAGTGGCTATCCGGATATGGAAAGTATCCTTTGGCCTTTAGCCTATACACTATATATTTAGATTTTCCTATGAGGTATAGGCAATGGTGTCTGTAATATTGCCATGAGGAGGTTTTGGTCAATTATGCTCTATCTATGCAATGGCTTTCATTAATTGTCTTTTTTTTAATTTATCATGTTAGTCTTATCTGTTACTGACATAATCACATGGTGGCCATCATACTCGGGGATGGATGGATGCCCCCCCCGCCCCCCCCCCCACCAGTATGACGTAAGACCAAAATGCCCCCTACATGTGAATAATGGTTTGAATCGATGGAGGCTGCACATAACTGTGCCATTTCTGGAATGTGAGTGTGAAGGTGTTTAGCTTTTAACCTTCAACATCTGCTACAGCTTTACTGAGCGAGGGGAAATGATAAAAGTGGGATACAGGACTATGGATTCTTCCCTGTGAGGACTTGACTTCACCTCTCCACTTTCTCTCTGGAGAGGCATCTTCAAACCCAACCTTCAAGTTGTGCTTTCCTTACAAAGTCCTCGTATTATTTCCCCCCTCTCCTCTTGGGCCCCGGGGTCCCGCTCATCAACATGGCTCCCTTTTATCTCGCAGAAAAACAGGTGGGTATGATTGTTATTCCCTGCACACATGATATGAAGATCTTTCCCCCCCATATGTTTTCTATTCGGAATGCTGCATTTGCTGCTACTACAAACACTGCATTTGCTGCCAGCGCACGCACACACACACGCACACACACGCACACACACACGCACACACACACACACACACACACACACAGAGGTTTGGGAGGGACACCACAGATATTTCTGGTCACGTCCCTGACTGCCTCAAACACCTCCACCCACTCCTACTCAGCTGTTTGGGTCCATTCCACAGCAAGCGTCATGTGATACAGTGCTTTGCCTAGTGTATCCCAATTGGAAAAAACTGTTTTCCTACAGATATCCATCTAGGTGATCCTATTCCTAAGGCGTATATACTAATCATCTTCTGATCAGATTTGAGCACTATACAATTGCTTATGAACAGATTAGCATCGACCAGCAGCATCCATGACAAATGTACATAACTCAGGCCAAACTCTTTTCTTCTAGTATCCGTTTGAGGCTATAGACAACACCACCCTGGGCGTTCCTTTATAGACGGACATTTGGTGAACAGCAGATCTTCAAGCAGGTTGCAAACGCAACACATTGTGATCTGCCATTTGGAGATAATTATTTGCAGGGGAAGGAGGTGGTGGACAAAGTATATCCCGGTCAACTAAGTATATATACACTGTAGGGCTTACGTGGCTTATATGTGTCTCACTCAGGCCTAATTAAGATACATCCAAAACGGTGACAAAACAACTATACTTGGCAGGAAGTGACTGCTTTTCTGCGCATTCATTCTCCCTGTGAGTTACACTGCATGCCATTTATACTGTCTCTCCAGTAAAATGTCAGACTGTATGTGACTTAGCCCACAGGGGCCAGGCATGCCATTCAGAGAGGGCTCCAAACATTTGCTCACAAGCTTCGGGGTGGGTAGGGAAACATCTGACAACATGCACCTCCTGTGGGAGGAACTATCAGCACTTCTCCTCGCATGCGGGGGGCTACACCAACTCCCACCATGCCAACCAGCTATACCCAGTGTTGTTTTTGTCAGCAATTGTTGCGACGTGTTGTGTGCTTGTAGATCTGCTATTTTCAGAATACAACCAAGTGTAAAATGACTTATACTGGATCTCTTGTCCACTAGTTCCTTCCTAACATTTCAGTCTAGTTTTTATTTGTTGACGAAATTGTCACTATATTTAGTCTTAGTTTTAGTCACCATAGCTTAGTTTTCATTTAGTTTCCATTTAGTTTTCACCAGTGAAAAAAGTCGACGAACATTTTTCATCATAGTTTTAGTCGACGAAAACAACACTGGCTATACCACACATGCCAAAGCATGAATGAACCGCCTCAACCAACTTGGCTTATGAGTGAACTTAAAACCCATACACTCCAAAACAGCGGAGATTTGCCGATCTACAAACTCACAGGTCTTTTTTGTATAGGTCTGCTATTTATGCCATATGCCTGTTTGCTGAATGTTCACCTGTTTTCACCAAATGTTGTTGCTCTATTCTGACATGCCCAGAATAGGGGCGCTATAAGTGTTAATGTGGTTCGACAAATGGTTGTATGTCCAAAGCTTCCCTGTTATCGGGAGTGAGAGAATAGGGGAGGCGACACAACAGCACCAGTGGACAGCTTTATCCACGATCTTATCTGTTCAGATAAAGAGACTCTATCTTGTACCCAAAGGGCTCAAATTGGTTTATTCTCAGCTGCAATTAAAGTGAAAATTGTGAAAAGGTTGAGTCACAAAATGAGTCAGTTGGCCAAGGTTTTCTCCGAAATATCCAGTCCAGATCGTCTTCCTATCTCAAAATAAACAGGAAATTGAATTTTCTATTAAATAAAAAATAAATAAACAATATGCGGCTGAGGCAGTTTTCGAATGTTTTACATGTCAGAATGTATGCGTTCGTTTATGTGCTAAAAGAGTGACTTTGATGACTTTTGAGACTATTTTGGGATATACATTTCAAATCAACAGAACAATCATTGATGATATCTCACCGGGGTGCATACTTAGTTTAGACGAGTCATTGGTTAGACATGGATTAAGGTTAGGTTTAGGTGTGCTGCCCCGTGGGAGGTTAGGGTTAGGGTGAGGGTTTGAGATAGATTGTAGTTGTAGGACTAATGACTGGTCTAACCAAAAACTGTCATGGCAAGGTAACCTAAACCTTAACCAAAGTGCAATTTTGCTTAAAGTACAATATTATAATAGGCAGTAGGCTATTGCATTTGTTATCTAAAAGAAATACAATTGTTTTACAGGTCCTGACTATTCTTAAATGTTTTGTATATTCATTGAAATTGATCCAAGGATACATAAAGGCAATAAATCACGGGAGCAAAAGGCAACAGATCATGGGGCTCATATGGATGAGCAGACAGTGAGCACAGCAGGTGCTTCGTGAAGAAGGAAGAAAAGAATCCAAGTGACGATCTTAAAGTTTATATTAGCTCAGAGCTAATCCACTCTGAGCAGCATCCAGGCTCCTACATATCTTGGCTCTGCTCTTTGGCAGCGGCTTCCTGGCAGATGTACCATCATGCAGTTCTTTGGCATATTAAAGTAAAACAGTTCAGGTAAAAGCCAACAATGGAAAATGTTCCCACTTAGATCTGACTCTGACTGAAAGGTCTGCTGTAAAAATAAATAAAAAACGCACAATCACTGCACACACTTAACCATAAAAGCCATAGCACTATTTGTGCTATACTTTGACATTGAAATGAATGCATGTTTACAGGACAGGTCATATAGCAATAGCCTCTCTCTCTCTCTCAAACACATAATACAGAAGCCACACATGAATTTGACCGCTATACAGGAAAATCATGACACATTGATGATGGATGTATTGTAACGCCACGCCATGAAGATTAAGACAACCATATAGCTAATTCTATAGTATACATCAGCTTAATCAACATTGGCCAGGTCAGATTGTGTTATTTCAGCTGTGATATAACCAGATTTGGCCTGCTTCTAAAGACAGGAGGTGCTGACTGCAAGCCAGCTGACGGCATGGCTAAACCCATGTCCAGACAAGACCAAAAGAATATATCTTAAAACCTTAGACAAGTAAACCCCCCCCCCCCCCCCCCCCGAACATGTAAATGGTTTCTGTCAGCATGTTGACCCGCTCTTACAGATTGATTTAAGCAACAGATCGTCAACAATATATATACTGACTGACTGAAAAGCATCACAAATAATGTAAGCCAATCTGTTTAAAAGATCACTGAAGTTGTAGGCAGCTGTCCTGCTGTTTACAGCTTGTCTTTTAGTTCCATTCAATGTCATATATAGGGTTCTGCCATTTTCTATTCATGAATACAAGTATTATTGATGACCATGTATAGGATTTGTAGCTATAGGCCTACTATAGCTGATTATTTCAATAAAATACAATGTAGGCCTATACGCTAATTCCTTTTTTTTTAATAGGTTAACTTTCTGTCCTATTCATTTTCAAAATGATCTCTTATTCAGAATAGACAAAAGTATAAGCAAAAATGCACCGTCCTCAATGCAATATGATGCAACAGTTGACATTTCTAATGTGTTCCCGAGAGTCAAACATGGATGGAAGCAGGCAGCTCGCTTAAACAAAATGTACAGAACCGAACCGGTATATATAATATATAGGCCTAAACACTCAATTATACGCACTGTTGTTGTAGGCCTATACCATCTAAAAGAGGTATATTGTATGCTCTCGTCGTTCGTTTAAAGTAAACGAGTCAAATAGGGGGACGCAGCAGTAGACTGTCTGTTTGCATTGGCTCCTCCCGCAGCGCGGACGCTTTTTATTCCCGGCTCACATAGGAAAAACCGTTATCTCGTATACAGTATGACAAATTTCAGCGCAACTCACTCACACCATGCAGGCTACCATGAGAACGGACCGTTATAGCAAGAGTGCTATAATCACTTCAACGGCGAAGTTGTATTAATGGTTGAACTAATGAATTGAATGTACATAAAACTCACCCCTCGAAGTACAGCGAGTAAAAACTTTTGAAAGTGGCCAGACATATAATCGAGAAACTTCTACACACACACACAGTCGAAATGTGCCCTCAGATGTAACAAACTAAAGAGCTCCCAATGTTAACATGTTACTAAAGAGGACGGTTGTATGAAATATATACTGTATGTTTCTATACAACGTAGTTGTTTATTTTACGACTTACGAGCAGGGATTCTTAACCGTAGCTAGGCTACGTTAAACGAGCGATGCGCTGTCCGGCATGCGATGGATTTGCGAAACAATAGGATTATAGGGCTTTTTTATGCGCGCCTTTGTCAATCAACAAACCACCAAGAACGGCATTTAATGGAGTCAGTTATTCTGAATTAATCATTAAAGTATAAATGAGTTTTTTTTTTTTTTAAACTAAAAACTTCCAGTCCAGAGAGATGTGTGTGTGTGTGTGTGTGTGTGTGTGTGTGTGTACAACGCTGACAGTCTGGCTGGAGTTTATAGTTGGGTCAGACAGACAGAAGATCACTTCTCTGTAACAGAATAGGTTATATTTCACCGGCCATATGGCTCAAACGGCAAAGATCCAAAGGACACCGCGACGTCGAAGAAGAGGGGAAATAAAAGTAACAATCCATCCACACGCAGTTTACTTACAGTGAGTTGAGAGCAGAATCAGAATGCAAGCCAGACGTGTTATCGCCATCTTAGAGTCTCAGTGAGTCAGTCGATGCAATGTTCTGTTTGGCTGGCTGTGCATGCGCAAAGTAATCTAAACGCTTTGGAGTGGATGGAGGAGAGGAGAGGAGAGAGAGAGACAGAGAGAGAGAGAGAGAGAGAGAGAGGCACGCTGGGAAAGGGAGGGGGTCCTATTATATTGGGTTTCCATAGCTACCGAAAGCATCATTCACACAGACAGTAATTTATAGTTGACAAGATGTATAGGAGGCGTTTACAACTGTGGCCTTATGGTAGAGAATTAACTGCATGGCTCAGATTAAAACCGACCGGTGTTCAGCCTTATATAAGTATTATCGTGCAGGCTTCACTAGAATTCAGAGATGCAAATTATAATTTAATTAATCACAATTAGGCTACCCATATCCCCTATTTTCTCATTCACTCTTTATTTTTGGTATTATTTTGTATAGAATTTCCCTATTTTTGCTGGTGACAGAGTGGAAAATGTGGAGCCTATATTTGTGTCTGATCAAAATAGTGACCGGGGGATATCACGCCAAGGCTTTCGTGATTTGATTTCCCAGCCATAAATCACTGCAGGCTTCACAGCCGAAGCAAGTCCAGCCTTTCTCACCATATGCCAAGTCCTCAATAATGATGCAATTCAATCAATCAAGCCAAGCCCTATGTATTGATACTATCTGTCGTATGATGGTGTCTCACAAGCCCACAACTGTCACAACATATGGCACGGCATGCCCAAAATAGGGATGCCAGGTTGAAGGTGGTTAATTATTTGCTTAACCCGCCCACCCCCACCCCCCCTCCCCCAAGGTCTCTATCTGTCTCTCTTTATCTGGAGCCGCAAAATCTTTGCCTTATATGTTTTGCCTTAAAGGACCACTTCACCACTTTTCAACCTATCTTCATATAATAGGTCCTCACTAATAATCATGAAAAAATGGCACGATTTTTTCCTACTCAGACTGTGTCTCATATAGGACGGCTGTGGGCAGTTTAGAAGAAACCTTCTTCCAGTGACATCATCATTAGGCAGATTTTTTTTTTTAAGCAAGATTTTTTTACAAAAATATTTAGATTTTCATTATCGTGAGAACGATGGCTTCCATTTTTGCATTGCAACATTTCAGGACTAGAAAGCCTGCAGTTTTTATTAGCTTGTATTCCCCATCGATGATGTCACTGGAAGACGGTTTCTGAACTGCCCACAGCCCTCCTGTGAGACACAGACCGAGTAGAATAAAATTGCACAATTTTTTCATGATTATTAGTGAGGACCTATTATATGAAGATAGGTTGAAAAGTGGTGAAGTGTTCCTTTAATAAAGCAAACTTTAATTATTTGTGATTTTTTTGGTCTTTCAATATTGCATTTTATTGTTTGCTAATTTCTCAAAAGCAAATCAATACCAGTAAGCCAGCAACATTGGTGGTGAAAACAAACAAAGATGTCTTAGCATTAATACATTCTTTATTTTCCTTCATTTAAATTGTTTCTTATTTTTATCCGGTGTATAGGCAAACATTGTTTTGCAATATCAAAATTAAAGAATTAACTTTATGCCTACTGAAAACCTCCTATTCCTTTTCATACTGCTTTTCCCAAGCGATAAACTTTCTTTTAAAGGTATATTCAGTGATTTCACTCAAAAAACCTTAGGTTTCGTTTTTGGCTGTGGGACCCAGCCTTTCGTCCAATCAGGATAGAGAGTCAAAAACGAAACCTAAGGTTTTTTGACCCCCAGGGGTTAACTGGGGACAGGGAGGAACTCCTTATATGGCCAGCACACTCTATAGTAGGGAGGATTATCACAACAAAACAAAAAAATAAGTGATATTTGAATTAAGTGAAATCACTGAATATACCTTTAAATGTCATATTGTTGATCTTGTCTCCAAACTAAGACAAAAACTAGGTTTTCTGTCTGTAACTAGGTTTTCTGTATAGCAATGCATTCCAAGGGACACGGTGGCACAGTTGGTAGTGCTGTCGCCTCACAGCTAGAAGGTCCTGGGTTCGATTCCCGCTGGGGACGCTGTGGGCGCTGGGGACGTGTTCCCTCCTCCACGTCATCAGTGCCCATACCCGAGGCGGGGTTGGCGATGGGGCCTTTCTGTGTGGAGTTTGCATGTTCTCCCCGTGTCCCCTAGGGTAGATACCCTCACAAAAACATGCCGTAATCCTGGTCTCTAAAACTACCTCCCCCTGGCCAGCCGGGGCGCCTGATGGAGGGGAAAGGAACTGGTCGGAATAACGTGTCCCTTCCACGCGCTACGTCCGGCCGGGGAAATTTCCCTCTGTCACACATGATCATCAGGTGTATTTAGGTGTATATGAGGTATACTTTTTTCAAAAAAGTGTACAGTATTTGTTAAAATGATGGTTTTATGTTGACACACCCACCAGTTCATTAGGTATGCGTGAGTTTAACCGTAGCACCACCCACCTAATCCAGTCCCTCCGCCTCCTCCTTTAAGACCACCCACTTGTCCTAGTCCCTCCCCCTCCTTATAAAAGGACAGCCCATGGCTCTGCCCTTTTGTTTACAAAATGACAAATTGGTGTCTGTAATGTAACAAGAACTCATGTTTTTGTGAATGTTAGAAGTGAACACTTCCCATATTTCTGAGATATCGTATAAGCACCATTATGCACTTATACTGCCACCATCCATGCATAGGCATATAATCCACGCATCCATACCATATCAGATCTGTTTTTTCTGATTTTTTATAATCATTTATTTATTTCCTCCAATTATATTGACCCTATTGTCACAATCAGCTCAGCTCATCATCCAATTAAATCATAGTTTAACAGCAGAATATGATAGATCATTTAGCATGAATAATTTTGTTAATTTGCCAATATATTGTAGGCTATTGATTTCCTCCAGCTAAGCACCCTGGCATTAAAACTGTCCAAAACACTTGCACTGCCCTAGGCACATGATGCTCTAGACAGAAGACTCTCCACTCTTGCTCTGATCAAACTCAATTTACAACATGAATGTTCCTTCTGACTGCATTGAGTTTCAGCAAAAGTCGCCAGATTTAAAGAAACAAGCGGCCAAGTCCACAAAAATAAGTCACAGATATTGCCTTAAAGGTATATTCAGTGATTTCACTCAAAAAACCTTAGGTTTCGTTTTTGGCTGTGGGACCCAGCCTTTCGTCCAATCAGGATAGAGAGTCAAAAACTAAACCTAAGGTTTTTTGACCCCCAGGGGTTAACTGGGGACAGGGAGGAACTCCTTATATGGCCAACACACTCTATAGTAGGGTGGATTATCACAACAAAACAAAAAAATAAGTGATATTTGAATTAAGTGAAATCACTGAATATACCTTTAAATATTTATGAAAACGTTTCAACAACACCAATCCTTTTAACAACATATTAATTTGAGGGTCCTTCACATGAACCATTGGTCAAGTCAACCACATCTCCCCTGAAAGTTACTTATATGAAAACAAGCCCAAGTCGCTTGTAATGCCAGACATGGCAACATGACTTCCAGCGCGACACAACAACAGATTCTAATTCTTGACTTTACAGCCTCGTATAAGTATAGGACCTACATATTGACTACAACAGCCAACAAGAATGCACATGCACTGTGACACTACACTCTGTATCAAAGCCCGACCACTGTGATTATAAAAGAAACAACCTACTCCTTGAGAACAACAAGAGCAACTATACAGCAGAGCAGGTAGGCTATAAGGTTTGTTGTGGTTTCCTTGATTATCCTTGAGGACCCGACGTGAACATTTACTTGCTTCCAATCTAACGGAAAACAGTCTGCTCTGCTGTGAACTGGTAATGTGTGAAATGACTGTTTGAAAATCTACCACACAGTTAGGCACAGCAGCAAACTGGCTGCGCCGTTCAGTTCACAAATCACACGTGTGTATGTGGCAGGCAGCTCCGCCCACAGAGGTTGACGTATTTAAAAAAATATATAGAGGGGGAGGTGCGTGTGTGCGTGCAATTTTTTTACGTCACACTATCCGTGTTTACTTCATTGGCCCGTTTGACCGTCAAGTGTTCAGCCTCCAGGAAGAAACCCTAAATACAAAGTTATTACACCATTGCACATAAAAACGACTCCAGGGTGTCTAATGAAGTACTGTCACCCCATAGACACATGAAAAGCTGGAAAAATACAAAAATTGTGGCACTCCATCTTTAAATAAATACTTAAAGAAAGTCCTATGGGATTTCCTGGGCCACTCGTCGTTCTGAAAGGGGGAGGGTCTGCGACGCTCTATACCATGCCATGCTATTCACATCAATCACAAACATTCAGTTCACCTCAAGTAAACTATTTGCAATAAAGGCCGGGATTCCTTGCATAATAATAATAATAATAATAATAATAATAATAATACAATAAATAATACAATAAACAGCTAGAAGGTCCTGGGTTCGATTCCCGCTGGGGACGCTGTGGGCGGTGGGGACGTGTTCCCTCCTCCACGTCATCAGTGCCCATACCCGAGGCGGGGTTGGCGAAAGGGCCTTTCTGTGTGGAGTTTGCATGTTCTCCCCGTGTCCCCTAGGGTAGGTTCCCTCACAAAAACATGCAGTAATCCTGGTCTCTAAAAACTACCTACCCCTTGGCCAGCCAGGGCGCCTGATGGAGGGGGAAGGAACTGGGAAAGAATAACGTGTTCCTTCCACGCGCTACGTCCGGCCGGTGAAACTCTCCCCTGTCAGGTGAAAAGAAGCGGCTTGGACATGCATAGAAGGAAGCATGAGGTCAGTCCGCTGCCCCCCCAGGTTGGCAGAGGTGTGTAGTGCTCAGGATTACAATAGATAATTGATACTGTGTGAAAAAAATTGTGAACTTTTTTTTTAAAGAAATAAATAAATAAAATAAATAATAATAATAGACAATTAAATCCACAACAACGATGACTAATAAGTATATAGACTTGAGATATATAGGCAAAATCTTATCTATGCACACTTGTCAGCATTGTAATGGCTTTTCAGACTATACTGAAGTAAGTATAGGCTACATAAATGAGTAGATACATTCCTTTTTTTTGCAACCCATTTTTTCACCCAGTATCAGCACACACACACACACACACACACACACACACACACACACACACACACACACACACACACACACACACACACACAGCTACATTGATTAACCAAGCATAAACTGATGGATGGCCTTTAAAACCTGCTTGAGAGTCAGTCTGACGAGGAGCTCCAGATGTGAAAATGTGAATCTTTCATAGAACTATCCCCCCTTGAGACCTTGCTCACTTACAGGAACATTAAATCATGTGCTGGTATATATTACATTATTCAGAACTATTTAGTCGGAATTTGGAAAAGTTATGAATAATGTGAGACAATAATGTGTAATTATTATGACTATAGTGACTAGTGATAATCAAAATGAAAAATAATTAATCATTCCATTCGAATGATTAATCTATCATGGAGTATACTCAATATTGGCATTCCAGATCAATTATGGATCAAATAAAATAAATATCTACAGTATAGAATAATATTATTTCTTCTTTTCTGAAGCTCACTTTCAGTTTACTGGGTTTGTCTCTTGTATTTAAAAAGAAAGTCTCTAGTCTACAGCGCTGCAGTCGTGTTCATTGACATGCTCCTCCGGACAGTGGCTGTGCCTTGGAACACTGTATGATGATACGCATCTTTGGACCTTGTCATGTCCTTTTATCGATACATCTTTATCAATAAGGTCAATGTTTATGATCCGGTCGGGAGCGGATGGTAACTTTCGTCATGTTATAGTCAATGATTATTTTATAGTCATCTGGCAGGAAGCCACAAGACGGAATTGAATGGCGGAATTCTTATTCCGCCTTGTGGTTTCCTGCCTGATGACTACAACAAAACTACAACATGACGTAAATTTCCATCCGCTCCCGACCGGTTCACACGGCGATTTTGGAACACAGACCAGGCTTTCCTCCGAGGTGGAAAGCCTGGTGACGCGAGGTTACAGAACATGTATATATAGGGTTGCAGGAATTGTTTATTTAAATCACCCTGACAATAACAACGAGGGGCCAGACCATGTATAGATATCAGCATCAAGAAGACAATGAGCTGCCGAACAACACGTACTGTACAATAAGTTACTATTCGCTTATAATAGCAGTAGTCCAGTAAGACATAACCACTTAAAGAAAACCTGAAACCCTATAGGCTGGGTGAAAGTAACCCTAGACTGATTCTGTAGTTTGTTTTCCAGACAGTTCAGGTAAAACAAATTACAACAGGGTATTATATACATGGCAGGCTGACCTTATACTACTACACCATGATGTAGCATAATACAACACAGCTGTGGGCGCTAGATTTAGGTGTGCCAATACTATCTCAGGCACATTGGCATGGCTGGGTGTGCTGTGCACAGCCAGGCTTTACACATGCATGGCTCTGGGTGTGCTGTGCAGTGTCGCTTCAGTAAATAGACTGCCATGTTTTATTCTATGCCTGTGCTTTTAAACTGAACTGGAAAACAAACTATACAGTAAAAGTATACTGCCATGTGCAAGGAGTGGATAACAAACAAAATGTCTCCTGTTCTCCTGAACATAATTACTTACTGTAGATGTATCCCACTATTCACTAAAAGTGTGCAAAATTACCTTCTACACAGGTGTGCCTAATTTATGCTCAGAAAATAGCCAATCTAACGCGTTGCAGGCACGCCACATTGAACGACACAACATGGTTGACAGACAGACACACGTGCGGCTATTGAGAATGGTTGCTATCGTTGCTGCCACAGCCAGACACAGGCATTGTGTCCATGAAGTAGAGCTATTAAGAGAGAGGCTATTCCAACAAGAACGGTCTCTCTTCCAGGAAATTAGTGCTTATGGATAGAATAGGAAGTAATGACCTCTAATAGCTTTGGCTTCATACAATACATGCCCTAACTAGAGCTTAGAAAACAATGTGACGATAGACAAAATAATTAAAACATGACAAACCTTATACATAAGTATAGCTGACGGCTAATGTCTTTTTTTTTTATTGGATGCATTTGTGAACAATAGACAAGTCACAGACTATAGTTATATCCAGTTGGACAATCATAATGGTTCACTGTAGCCAAACAGTCAATGAGAGAGGCCTCAGTCTATAGTGAAGATTTCAATGTCTCGGACCTGGGTTAGACCTTTTGTATCCTGGGTGACTGAGTGGCTAGAGCGGCATGCATCTGGGAATCGGAAGGTAGCCAATTTGATCTCTTGCTCGCACAGTATACGTGTCAAAGTGTCCCTGAGCAAGACACTTAACCCCTAACCAGACCCTGATTAACACACAGGCTCACCCAGGGGCCCGAGGAGGCTACCAGGGGCCCGCACGGACGGACGGTGGCCCACAAGCAACAGGCAATAAATCATACTCATCCGTTATGTTTTTAACGCACTGTAAACGGAGACAGTCTTGTACCGGTGTGTGTGTTAAAGTGCACGGATATGTCAAACAGTGAACACACAAGGCAGGCAGGCTGATGAACCACGTGATGGCCTAGTCAATAAAACACATCCGGGAAGGAAAGGTTTTCCGTGAATGTGTTAACAGAAATAGAAGATATCAAGCATATCAGGATTCAGCATTTTGGATTTCTTAATATCCAATCCCTCCCAGGAAATGAAATTCTTTCTACAGCAATCAGCCTATACAAATTAACTAGACTCGCAAGATGGCTTTGCAGAGGGAATGCTCTATATCAAGGAATTCATTCGAATTGAAAACAATTTGCAAGACTGTAAAAGGAACATTTACAGATAAAGAATATAGAACCCATCTGTTCGTCTGGTTGACTACTGCTGCAGTTCTCAACATTATTAAAAAAAGACTCCCAAAACCTCTAAGGAGCGTGTGGATTGTGATATGAGATGCATGCTTGTTTCTGCTCATTCTGTTCTTATCCATAATCTGCTAAGGAGGTCATAGATCCACTGTTCTTATACTGTATATAATTCTGTGTGTGTAATAAACTCTAGAATGTATACAAATAAGTCGTTGTTGTCATGTTCTCCACGCCTGCGACTCGACGGACCCTCACCCAGCACCCCTTGGTTTAGATCAGTACGTGGTGTCAAACTCATTTTGGGGTCAAAGGTCACTTGATGTGGGCCAGAACCAGTTTTGCGGACGTGTTTTGCTCACATGCATTCACACGCATTCACTTACAGTATATACAGCAGGATAATCAATTTTAAAAAGGGGTGGAAAATAATAATAACTCTCTAGAAGAGAGGCAAATTCAAAAAGGGAATTCAAACATCAGGGACCCCCAAAGTAATGTTTATTTGTCCATGGACCCCTCCATATGAAAATATAATTTGTGGCAGTACCAGATTAGTGTTTCTTTTTTCTATACTCTTTTAAAATAGCAGATATATACAAGGTCACAACGCATCGCACAAGCTTATAGATCTGCCAACATAATTGAAGTGCTCATCATGTGGCCTAGTCGCTTCTTTTGGGCTTTTTCATAGACTTGGTTGCTTATTTCTCTCGCATGCACTTAGTTGACTGAAAAGTCAGTTTCAGTCAGTTTCGGTCAATTTCATAAAACAGTGATGTCATGTCTCCCAGAGTGAAGAGAGAGATAAAACACAGCTAAATTATGCACCAGGCTTTTCCAGTTTGATAATAGCACATTCATGCACATTCCTGTGCATGTACGTATATAATATATATATACAGACTGCGTTGAATATTTTGTTTTTCATTGTTTCTTTCTTTTGTATAATAGAAGTGGTGAGAGACATTCTGACTTCCAGCACTTAAGCCTGTACTTCGTCGTACGCCGATGTCGCGCATCAATAATAGCTGATCTACAAGTTATCCTAATGACCAAGTAATGCTAAAATATAAATCACACAATATCAACTGATATATAATGACATATCTGTTAAATATGTGAAAGCACATCGAACTGAAGGTGTGACAGTGAAATCTGATGTGTGATGATGATGATGACCACTGTAGTGTAGTAGAGGTCAAGTGTCAATTTCACACCAACAATTCTATTTTAATTTTAGCTTACAGCGGTGACAGCTGAACCATTCAACTATCACCAGAAATCAATAGGTACTACCGGTCACCAACATCCACATGCCATCAAACATCAGGAAGTATCCTTTCAACAGCTCAACACTGGTTCCCCCGCTGTCATTGCCACATGCTCGCGCCGCTGTAGATGTGTCAAATAAAAAAAGTAATTAAAGAACCCCTGATCAATCAAGTTTATTGAGGTGAAAACTTGGGATATTACTTTGTTCAGTCCAGCGTATGTGACCTTGAGATGTGTCATCCGCAGTACAAGCACTATAAACTGGTGGCCTCTTTATGACGAGCCCCCAGATACAGTACCAGCAGACTGTACATAAGCAAAGCCTTCTGCTGCCCTGGCCCTCAGGCAAACCATGTGTTCCTCCTAATACCATAGCCTACATTTACTTTTTGACTGTTGCCATGTTAATCAAACAGAGTGCAGCATTTTTGATTGAATCTATAGTAATAATAACAATACACGTTATTTATTGAGCACCTATCATGATATAGAATCCAGTGCAATGTGCTTTACAGAACAAACAAAGAAACAGAAAAGGCTTAATATAAGTCAGAGTCAGCATAATCCAGGCATTCCTGAAGTCTTTCTAAATTAATAAGCAATTTGAAATGTCCACACTATAGATATCCGCCATACTGTAGACGGTGACTATCTCTTACTGGTTTGTTAACCACTTAAACCCCAGCATCCGTATTGTGGGGAAAGCTTTAGCAAAAAATAGCAGATGGACTAGCTCTCAACCCGTTGAGGGCTTTCAACCACAATAACAGAAAACTCCTGTGGGTTTATGTGGTTAATGTATACAGTATAGGCCACAGTATTGACTTGTTTTACGGCTTGCTCCTTGCTTGTCAAAACAGTGTCCAGCTAGAACGAAACAATGAACGTTTCTTCTCCAGCTGTGAATCCTCAATCTAGATTGACCATTTTGTTATTGATAACTTTACATCTTCAGTCTAACAAATCAACTCAAATTAATTTGATGAGCTCGAGGTTGTTTTGAAACATCACTTTCTATTCACTCTGAAAGCTTAAATTATTACCATAATACTTCTTACTATAAGGTATGTAAGAGGTATAGACGTTATATTGGTAGACTGCCAGGTGACCCAGTGAATCTAAATAATATTAATACTTGTACAGTATGTACTGTAACAATAGTTGTGGAAGGTACTGTTTTCATATACTTATTGTTGTTATTATCCTTTCCCGTTAGAAATGGCACTGTATAGAAAATCTGATACCTTTTCAATATCACAAATCAGAAAAAGGTAAAATCCCAGAGTTTCCCATACGCGATGGCTAAGTGAAAATGTACTCCCTCCAAGGCTATAGGTTATACTGTAGATAAATTGGGTTTGAGGTTTTTGGGTATATTTTTCCAGATCAAGATGGCCAGCCAATGGAAACAACTAAAGCCTTGTGTAAACGTGGTTAGAATTCCATTCAGTGTAAAGGAGGGAATACTACAAACTATAGCCCGTGAAACCCTCAAACCATACATGCTGGAGAAAATATTAATCTTTGAAATACATTTCCAATAATGTGCAACTTTGTTTAAACTCTTATAGGCCTGTGAAATAAGCCCTTTCAGGTCACAGAGGTTTGTTAGTGTTACAACATCGAAATAGTATAACGT
The DNA here is from genome assembly GCF_964188405.1 of Protomyctophum parallelum. NCBI lineage: Eukaryota > Metazoa > Chordata > Actinopteri > Myctophiformes > Myctophidae > Protomyctophum > Protomyctophum parallelum. The sequence goes on from NC_139697.1 coordinate 68,291,586, forward strand.
AGAATTCAGTTACAAAGAGAGAATCAACCAGGTGCTCGATGGAGGTGCAATACAAGTTGTTTTTACAAGTGGGTCATGTTGGGCATCACAGTACATATCGTAATTGTTACAGGTAATTTGTTACATTTCCATTATTAACTTTCATTGTGTTACGGGTCGTACAGTTCCAGGAGAGTAAGGGAACCCTCTTAGAGTAGTTTCAGTTCTTCTTAGTCCATTCGTTCCCAGTTACAGGGTTCATGATAATTATACATCGGTATTCCATTATTTTTGTTGCTTAAATTAAATCAATCTTCTCGTCCGTGCAATACAAGTTTAAAAGTAAAGTAGACTGGTGCTTCAAAGATCAGTCGGACTGGAATACCAGAGAAAAGGCGGCGATCCGAGCACTCTAAGATGTTTAAAATGTTTTCTCTAGTAGAAATCTGTTACTTGTTCCTGTCAGTGTGAGCGTAACAATACTAATGTGAAGTTGGTCATAATTCCCAATTGAAGTATTCAATGTGTACAGGTATGTAGTTTATTCTTGTATTCATATCTGGCCCCAGGTCTCTACTCATTGTGCCAATATGAGCGGCTCATTACTGACACAGTGATCAAATAAATCTAGACCATGCCCACTGCATTCATTCATTTTACACTGGCTTGTTCTGTCAGAATAATGCTTATACGGTTAACTCACTCCATCGTATGACGTGTCCCGTGCGGCGTGCCACAAACATGCAGCGGCTCTACAATGTGTCAGACAACGCACTATAAATCATGAACGTCGACTAATACAGAGGAAGATGGAGAAGAAGAATCTAATACCATTAAAACCCCTGTATATCTTCTAGTCAGTGGCGCCCTCAGCAAACAAGTTTGTGCAAAGTCGTTACATTACGCTGGTCCACCAATTTGGGAATGGTCCAGGCCGTTCCTATGTGGACGGCCTTATCAGAGTCAGGGAGAGCAAAGCACTCAAAGCACTCAAACTGATCTGCCGTCTCCATAGGGGGCTAGGAGGGGAACTGTGTGTGTGTGTGTGTGTGTGTGTGTGTGTGTGTGTGTGTGTGTGTGTGTGTGTGTGTGTGTGTGTGTGTGTGTGTGTGTGTGTGTGTGTGTGTGTGTGTGTGTGTGTGTGTGTGTGTGTGTGTGTGCGCGCGCGCCCCCCACGTGAGAGACGACTGGTGAAGGATGGAGACCAGGGTATCAAAGCAGAGTATTTATATCCCTCATGTCTCACGTCTTACAGAATGATAGACGGGCAAACTGAGAGCTTTTGTCACACAAAATTCTCCATGGCAGTATAGTCAACATCCATGCACGCATGCACGCACGCACGCACGCACGCGCACACAAACACACAGTCACACACACACACACACACACACACAGAGCAGGGGACCAGAGGGGATAGTTCTAGACGGGACCAGAGGGGATACTTGGGTGGAACATGGGTTACTAATATTCTTATACAATTCTTATTCAGACCGCTGCAAGGGCTTAAGGGAAGCCAAGGCTTTGGGACAGTGAAATAAATAGAAAGGAAAGCATAATTCAATTATAATGAAAGTGACTTCTCCCCTCCCCCCCCCCCCCCCCCCTTCCCCTCAAGGGACCACGATGTGTCTCAAGTAATCAACTCTTCCGGGGCGAATCTGTCATGGGCACATGACGGGTAATGTCCCCCCATGCGCTTATCAGTTTAACTCACTGGCACATGGCGGTGTGTTTATAACACTATTAATACTGTTATTCCCTCATAGCAAAAGCACCATCCTCAGGGGAAACAACACAAGTCAGGGCTAATATTAGACCACCGCAAACAAACTGGTATTATTGACATCACATTACACAGTCACTGCATGGGAAGTGTAATCTTAAATTAAGCATAATCTAATATTATTTGTTTGAAGATGAAGACATCCTTATACTTTCAATACAATAGCAACTTACTACCTATTACTGAGAAGCCCTAATATGTTAATTAAATACCCGACCAAAATGGGTAACTAAACTTTGCTTTGTCTAAATAAATTTTTCCCCATTGTCCTTTCTTTCTGCTCAGTGCGTACTCAATGTAAACGGTGAGGTTCTGGCATAACTCCCTCCACGGTTTCTTCCCTGAGCTAGGATTTTACTGTGGAGACTTTTGGGTCATATGCATGGTGTGGCGGAAACATTTGGACACTCCCCAGTTAAGTTAACCTTCAACATTTTACTGTGACTAAAAAGTTACTTAAAAAGATACTTTTCCATACCAAGGTTACCTCCTCACGGTGTCACGCACTCATGCACAACAATCGTCGACAAGCAAGCAGAGAGACAATACACGCACCTCTATGTTCTGAAGTGGCTGCCAGATGGCATTGTGGGAGTTGGACATGTGAGCTTCCGTGAGTGCATCCATGCAGACATGCCTCTTGCACACGAGAAACTCGGCATAGCAGACAGGGCAATGCTGGGTGCAGAACCGGAAAACGGCACTTTCAGCCTGAGATGGCCTGATTTATATACAAATAAATGCTTTACAACTTATTTGTGTGATAATAATAATAATAATAAAACTTTATTTGTATAGCACCTTTCATGACATGAAATGCAGCTCAAAGTGCTTTACAGAACAATGGAGAATAAAAGAAAAGCAAGGCAACGACATTAAAAAAAACAAGCAATACAGTGAGGACATGAATAACAAAAAATAAAAATAAAAGATCAATTAAAAGCAATGTTGTAGAAGTGGGTCTTGAGCTGAGCTTTAAAAATGTCTACAGAGGCTGCCTGACGAAGGTACAGTGGGAGCTTGTTCCATGCAGACGACCTGTAGAAGCAAAAAGCTGCTTCCCCGTATTTTTTAGTTGCCATTTTTTTAGGCAAAGCGAGCAGGCCAGCAGTGGAAGACCTTAGCGGGCGGTTTGGGACATATTTAGGCAGGCAGTCATGTAGGTAGGAAGGTGCGAGACCATTGAGAGCTTTATAGACAAGTAAAATAATTTTAAAATCAATCCTAAACACAACCGGAAGCCAGTGCAGTGATGCCAAAACTGGAGTAATATGTTCTCTCATCTTAGTTCTAGTTAAAACTCTGGCTGCTGCATTTTGGACAAGTTGTAATCTGTCAGTTGTTTTCTTAGGCAGTCCTGAAAAAAAAAGAAAAAAAAGTGCATTGCAGTAATCAAGCCGAGAAAAAACAAAGGCGTGGATTAGCGTTTTTGCATCGCCCAAGGACACATAGGCTCTGATTCGTGCAATATTTCTAAGGTGAAAAAAGGCAATCTTGGTAACATGATTAATGTGTGAATTAAAATTCAATTCAGAATCAATAATACGGCCGCATTTATAGAGCCCGCACTAACCCTATTAATATAATGCCTGATTTGGTTGTGCGCTGATATGCAATGTGACACATTGTGAGGCCATTCTCTGTGCGTGACACCGCAGCGCACAACCAAATCAGGCATTATATTAATAGGGTTAGTGCGGGCTCTATAAATGCGGACGTATAGCAGCGCAGTCTCCAGCTAATTTGCAGGAACTGCAGGAACCACCTGCGTGGAACGAACTGCGTGAGACATGTAGGGAAATTCAGGAAATGCTAAGGTATTCTTTTTAAAAGCACTTATTAAGTGACAATTATTGTGTGGCAGCTATACGGGGGGGACTGGGGGGGTATGCAATTGTGTATGTGTATGCACTCATTAACACACAGGCTCCTAGATGCGCTTATCATTTTCTGTACTGTATCATTTTCTTGAAATGGATATTATGCACATACTTATACTTTTTATAAGTTTGGGAACTACTGATGTAGGGGCCCCTACATCAGTAGTTCCCAAACTTGTTCATGTCAAGGGCCCCCAAACGGACACTAAATAGTGTCAGGCTTTCTTCAGGCTTTCTTGTGTAAATATATTTATCATTTTGATTGTTTTTCAATGTGTCAAGTGCTCAGTCAATTATTAAAAAATCCGGAGAGTGTACAAATGTACAATAGGGTGACACGTACATATTCTAAATGAAGGCGGATCAGCCATGGACGGAGGGTTGCCCGTTTACTGTCGCCCCTATGTACAACAGCAAAACAGGTTATTCAAATGAAACTTTAATGATGTGCTACAGGAATTACGCAATTATATTGACCACATCAACCGTATAGCATCCCAATTCTGGGCATGTCATAATAAGCCGTTTCTTTTTTCTCTTCATTTGTTTTTTGAGGGGCGCTATAGCTCCTCCAGCTTTTAGTGTCTGTCCACAAACTTTGTCCTCGTCATCATTTTTCGACCACGGTCGAGATCATGGATTTCACAATGCCACACCAGTGGCATTGTGAAATCGTGAAGTGTCCCTAGCGATGACCTAGCAAAGATTCTGTCAGTAAGTGCCATCCAACCGTTTCTCTAATTTCTTTAAAAGTGTCCTACACAAACATTAAATTCCCATTGACAATGAATAGAGAATTTTACGTCATAGTGTCTGAGCAAATTGACACAGTGTCTATTTTACGTCATGATGATGATGTACGATGATAAGAGCGCCCCTCACTTCACAGGGGTGTGATTTTTTTTGAATAAGCAAACACATCTGCAAAGATTTGTTAACATTCAGCTAGAATCGCAGATCTACAAGCTCACAAAAATTGAGACGTGACGCTGTCGCATTGTGAGCTTTTATTGTCAGTGAGTCTGGAATGAGCTGCCTCTGCACATAAGACAAGCCCCCACCCTCCAGATGTTTAAATCACGCCTCAAGACTTGCCTGTCACGGCAGACAGGGAACCCAGATGCAGACAGATCAGACAAGGAAAAGTGGTATGATGCAAAAATCCAGAGTATTTATTCACTCCAAAACACAGAAGTTCTTCAGGCAAAGTTCAAGGCAAAAATAAATAAATAATTAAGTCCAAAAAATATAAAGTTCCAGTTTCCAAAGCAGATAATATACTTAGGTCTTCAGTTGGAGCTGCATGGAGAGGTGGTCAGGCTGGCAGGCAGGTACTAGTACAAAAGCACAGAGGTGTGCACTGGCCGAAGAGGAATTATCACTGAGCACTGCGTGCTGTCACAGCCAGGCTTAAGTAGCCAGCCAGGTGATTTCCAGATGGGGACCAGCCAGGTAATCACCAGGACACACCTCCCCACAGGTAGAATGCAGCTCCAACCTAAAGGACATAGAAATAAAAAGTTAGAACAGACAGACATTCAAGCTGCCATGACATTAACTTTATTCCTTGTTTTTTAATGTTTTACTGTAAAGCACTTTGGTACAACGTTGTTGTTTTTAAATGTGCTATATAAATAAAGGTGGTATGGTATAAAAGTGAGTTGTCTCTACTGAGGCTTTCAAAGTAGTAAGTAAGTAGCCTTGCCAAGCCATGAGGCCCATAGGGGCTGGAGCCTATCTCCTGTTTCTGTAGCATGAGGCAGCTTGATGTACAAGTACACCCCCTGGACATGACGCTAGTATGTCGCATGGACTTACCCCCAATCCAACCCTTGAGTGTCAAGCAGGGAGGCATTGGGTCCCACTTTTACAGTCTTTGGTATGACCCGGCCGGGGATTGAACCCCAACCTCCCAGTCTCAGGGCGGACACTCTAACCACAAGGCCACTGTGCTGGTATTTAAAAGTACCCCATGTGTATTCAGCTTGGGTTTCATCCGGATGTATTTAATTGTTCCGCCAAGGATCTGTTTTGTGGTGACTTGCATCCTGAGGCCCACAGGAGGATCTGCATTATAGGGAGGAAGCTTCCTGAGCCAAAGAATAAGCCATACTATTATGAAAAGGATGACTTAATTCCAACCGAGACAAGATAACGTTATAATGTCAGATGACTCACTCCTACACATTGGGTTATCTCTGAGGTCAAATCTAGAATGATGTAATATGGGATATTGCGATAGTGCACCTGTACTTGATATTATTGATACAGATTGATTACAAAAAAAGGAAAATAATTAATTTAAAAGAAAATATATCAGCATGTTCCAAATTGTGAAAGCCTGCACCAAAACTGACCTGCTTCATGCAGTTAGGCTGAGCGTTTCAGGATCTGAGAAGGGTTATACTCATCAATTCTCTGAAAAATAAAAGGATTCAGTTACATTTTATCTGCTGTCCCTGTGTGTTCCCCAGGCAGTGCATTGTCAGGACTAAAGACCCTTCACTATTCCAACGCCATGACTGTAAATCTCACTAAAGACAAGCGTATTGGGTTTGTCCACTGTGACAATATTTTAGACTCCTTTGGCGTTATAAGACAAATGGTTGACATCTCGAACAATCAAACTCACTGTCTCTCCAGCGAATGTAATTCCCTTTATCTCTACCCGTGCAGATAGGCTAAACTGTCCTGCTCAGGAGACTCAATGTGTTAATGAAGATAAATAGAGAAGAGAAGGATCAATCCTCTATGACCTTCTCTCCTCCTTCAAAGGCAGCCATCGTTTTATAAACACCAACTTACACAATCTACCACTTTTCCCTTTACTGTTAATTCGTCTTTTTCCACATAATATGCCGACATTTGCATTTTGTTGAGAAACTTGGGAATTAACGATGGCAACAAGGACACTGAATGTGTCCGGCAAGCTAAAGCTTGAAAATAAGTAATTATTAATCCCTCCAATTAATGTCTTTTCTTTCTTGTCAGTGCTCCGGTTTCCTTACAAAGGCTGTCCTCAAACATTGTGAAATTTGGGTCATTTGCCTATAGTTTCTTCTGTCAAGCTGATGGATATTAATGAGATATAATCCATTTCCTGCCAACACCCTATACTTAAATTTCCTGTCAGAGGGAGATATCATTCTTAGTTTGCCACGCTTAATAGCAAATCACTATCAGAGGTCCTTTTGGAACGCTCTCACACCCGGTGACACTGCACAATAGACCCTTTTCACGGCAGCTATAATAATAATTAAAACTAGAAACTAGAAAATGTGCAATTCTGGGAAATTGCAAGTGTGGTTGCTAAGTACAGTATGATGATGATCTATGATGATGATGATGTATTGACCCACATGAAGTCACAAGGGGCGGAATTATAATACTAAAACCTTTTGGGGGATGCTCTATAAATAAGGCCGGCAATTATTTTAAAACATTTGGTCAAATGTGCTTTATTATCATGTTATAAAATAAAATGTGTAAAGTACATAATTTTCTATGAAAATAAAAAGGAAAAGACAGACAAAAGGAAAAGAAAACCCTCAATCCCTCCTACCCATGCTGCTCAGTGACATTGCATAAATGGAAAACATAATCAACATTGAATTGATGATGAGATGATAGACAGTTGGCCACATCAAATGTATCCTGGGTGCTTCTGTTCAGGTAATGGACGAAGGGCAGCCAAACCTTATCAAATCGTCTTTATTTTTTAAGGTGTACTTACTCATTTCATTTAGCCAATGTTTAAATGCAGGAGCCTCCTCCTTTTTTCAGTGTGTCAATGTTTAACACCTTTTGGTGTTAGCATTATGTTATAATATAGCTATTGAAAAATAGCAGATCTACAAGCTCATAGCACGCCACCGAGTGGCGCGCTACGAGCTTGTAGATCTGCTATTTTTGAAAAATCGAAGAACCACTGACATAGAAACATCGCTTTTTCAGAAAACTGTCAGGATGTAGAAGACATTTTTAGAATCTGATCTCAGGTCAGATGAGAGAAGTCTATTATGATTTGGAGACCGAATTAGGCAGTGTCGATAGAGCAAGCATTAACCTTGTCACATGTCTTCCCAGAGCAGAGCTCACCGGAAATTTGAGTCCCCGCAACTCAGTTAACCCGTCCTAAGTATCCGGAGCAGTGGGAGCTGCATGCGGGGGCAGCGCCTCAGGCAGCAGTTAGGGGTTCATTAAGTGTCTAGCCCAGCCACAGGTGCAGGGACACTTTGACGCGTAGTAGGCACAAACCGGGGACCCTCCCCAGGGGGCCATATTGACATGAAATAGTATAGAGCGTTGCAGTCCCGTCCCCCCTCGAGAGACCCGGAAAAGAAATCCCCGTTAATTTTCCTCATAGACTTTTCAGAAAGTATTTATTTAAAGACGTTTACGCCGCGGACAAAGCTAACACTTGTCGTGACAAATCATGACAACACCATTTTTCGGGCCAAACAAAGAATTAGAAAGTAGAAAAAACGGCAGGTTTTAACACTTTTTTTTGTTGTTTTTCTTCTTTGTAATTATGTGTTTGGTCCAAAATATTGTGTGTGTTGTCATGATTTGTCACGACAAGAGTTGGCTTCGTACGACGCTTAAAAGGTCTTTAAATAAATACGTTTTGAAATGTCTATGGGAAAAATGCATTGAGATTCATTTCCTGGGCCTGGCGTCGTCATGAAAGGGGGTGGGACTGCGACGCTTTATAGGCCGGGTGAACATAGTCCTTAAATGGTAAATGGTGCATTTACATATATATTTATATCCAAGGCGCTTTACATAGATTGTGCATTACATTCACCCATTCACACACACATTCATACACCGATGGCAGCGGAAACCATGCAAGGCACCAACCAGCACATCAGGAGCAATTAGGGGTTCAGTGTGCTCAAGGACACTTCGACACTAACTCTGGGGGAGCCCACAGGGTTCGAACTGGCAATGAAGGTTCCTTTCCATTTAGGGTAGAGCCTTTCCAGTGAGCCAATGTAGGCTCTGAACATATCTGTAGTCCCATGTTTTCAGAAGTCGTTATACGCGTTTCCTGTTCCAGTTAATTTGCCCACTGTTGTGTATTGATTGCACATACCGGTACTGTAATGTTTTATAGAGAGTTCGATTGTTGTAGAATCTATGTAGATTAAGCCACTGTTCCATGCCAGATCCCATGAATTAAACAGTGCTCCGATTAACTCGCTATAGCAGGTTGATTTCCTGGCACTCCGTGGTCGGTCTGCTCTGTGCACATCTCTCATCTCCCAGTGACCTTAGCTACTGTTTGACCACAAATGAGGCCAGCGGCAGACTCTCCAGGAGGAGTAGTTTGAACTGGATAAGGGGGGTGGGGGGGGGGGGCCCGGCTATAATCTCCACTATAGGAGTGCAGTGCAGACAGAAACACAGGCCAGCTGTATCTCAATTCCAATTAGGTAATGAGAACTGACAACGGGCGGGCATGAACGTGCCACATGCGGACAGCAGCGCCAGACCTCAGCAGAAGTAGAGAATGGGATATTTAGATGTCTATCAGAGCCTGCAGGACCACACTCCATCTTGGGGGGGAAAAGTGGGATGAAGGGCTGGTGATAAGTGACGTCCTTGTAGACTGTGTCAAAAATGAATAGCGGCGGATGGATACACTGAAAGTCTATAGGGGCAGAAAGGGAAACTGTGCGGATGGGAGAGAAAGGGAGGAGAATGTAACGGGAGTGACGACAGAGAGACATGTGTAAAATGCAGCCACGGGATATGATTTAGAGCTGGAGATGTCTGTATGATTGAGAGCTTAAGACAGTGGGTGAAAGTGAGAGAAAAGGAGTAAGGACATGCAGGGACTGAAGGGAAGCAGAATTTTCACCAAAAATTGCCTCATAATTGAGTTACACCTCAATTGTTTATGAGACGTTATAGGCTATAGATTTCAGCTTGAACTTGATTTGGACAATTTTACAATGTTGGCTCGTGAAGCCATTTGATCTATTTCGAATTATTCCAACTCGAGCCTATTTAAGAAAACCTTTGTGGTGGTAAGCAATGCAAGTCTGTGCAATTGCTATTTCATAACAAAACCACATGGCCTGGTTGGCTATAGTTACTGGATAGATTTCTGTTTGGCATTAAAGTGGCTCTCATGTATCTGCATGACTGGGGAGGGGTTTCCTCAAAATAGAGGTGTGTCCCATGATTCATGTCCGTAACATGAGCTCTTTCATGCATGCATGTTATTTATATGCTTTCCAAGGTTCAGGGGGTACATCCTATGAACCTAATGACATTTTTAATAAAACCACTGCCTAACCCATGGTAAAAAGTATTAGGTACTATTAGCCTATTTTGTTGAATATTGATAATGATGATAGCATTTAAAATCTCTACTTATTTTGTTTGGTCAAGTGATATTAGCATTTTAATTATTTCCAAAAGACACGTGTGTAATGGAACATTTAAGAATTATCGTCTAGTCTGATTGAAGTGTGATGAAACTTAATGCTGGAGTGATGACTGAGCTGAAGAACATTAATCTAGAAGATGCTATCAAATGCAATAATTGACGCAATCGAACCCTTACCAGGCGCCCTGCTGACTGCTTGACACTAGCTCTGTGTCATAGATAAGTCAAGTCAAGTCAAATGTATTTATATAAATAAGATACAATAAGACATACCCTATGTACCCAAATGCATGCATAGCATTTACCGCTGTCATGGCCTGCCGTTTACTTCAATGTTAGAGCGTCTTAGTTTGAAAGCCGATTTAACCGGAAACCACTGCGCAAAAAGCATGGAATACGCATGTGTGTATTACAGGAAACTCCCGTTAAACTTTCCAACAAACTCCGGTAAACTCCCGAATTGTACCATCACACTATATTACCATATTAACTGCAACTGGTGTCCAAGTTTCATTATTCCAGGTCTCACCAATTATTATTCCAAATGCATTCTCCTATAATCCATACAAAGCTATGACATACCAATACACAGGATCCGAAATAAACCAACATTCTAACAACAAAAATATTGTTCTGCACACATCAGGCCTATGCGCAGCTACAGTACTGGAGGTCAGGCACTGCATTAATCTTGAATCACAGGCTCAGAAAACAGCTGCTGATCAGAAGCTGAACTGTATCAGCACACAGTCGTTTCTCCTATTCTCTGTTCCGTTTTCATCGATTGCACTACTTCGGCAGCAGTGGCTCATGATCAGGAGGTAGAGCACTTGCTTTGGAATCAGAAGGTTCCTGGTTGGCTGCCAGAGCTATAAGGTTCCTGGCTGGCTGCAAGGTTAATTAAATAAGGTTAGGAAGCGAAGACCGTACGGTGGACTCCATGTTGCTCCCTGGAAGGAAAGAAACATGCGCAATTGAGACCAAGGAAGCTGAACGCGGAAGTGTTGGCTGCATATAGCCCACTGCGCATGTTTCTTCCCTTCCATGGAGCAACATGGAGTCCACCGTATATGGTCTTCGCTTCCTGTCCTCTTTTAATAGGCCTTGGTTGGCTGCAACAGCTAAGGTTCCTGGTTGGTTGCCAGAGCTATAAGGTTCCTGGTTGGTTGCAAGAGCTAAGGTTCCTGGTTGCCTGCAAGAGCTAAGGTTCCTTGTTGGCTGTCAGAACTCACAGAGAATATACTGCACATTTTATACAACCCGCTTTACATGACCCAAAGATATATGGCATAACTGATACAGAAGTATAGGCAAGATAGAATAGGAATATATATTAAAAAAAAACATGACGTCAGATGCAGCACAAACTGTATTGATGATGACTCAGCTTAAAATCCTTTTAGTTATGTGCAGTATAGCTCTCCTGTGCGCTCACTGAGAACAAGCCACTGCTGGGTTGATTGATGCAGAGAAGTGATTTCCACTCGGGGATCACTGCAAATCCTCCTGAGACATCTTCGATGTTTGTCACACTGCATTCCATCGCTACTGAATTCCCCATCGTGGAGTTGCTCCAAGTTATTTCAGTCAATTATACTACACAGTACACACCCTACCCCACAGTCCACACCCTACTCATGCCGTATGGTGCGTTTTAATTTTTGTCATCCATTTAAACTAAAGGATCCTTAACAATTATGTTCTCACAATCAGCTGTCTTTATCCATTATACTTCTCCCGATGTACCATTTAGTACTTGTATGCTGTATCATGTAGTCCTGATAGGATTCACGCGTTGGCTGGGTTCCCTTTTGGGTGATGTTCATAAGGCTTTGGGTCGATGTGACTCAATCGGATGAGCCCTTCTTCCCACCTGTCACTCATTTCTGCTGCCAAATCTGACCGACTGTGTCTCGACTCTCTCTGCCCACAGCTGTCACAAATCCCAGCATGCTTGGCGTGCACCGCACGCAGGACACTCTGGCCAAGCAAACCGTACCAAGCCTTGAGTGTGAACATGCCTCGCAATAGAGTGTTCCGTTTGCAACTCCCACTAGTGGCACTGGGCCAGAGTCAGAGCCGATTTGGTTTCCCATCTCCTCCCGTTGACCTCACTCATATGCTTGTAATGTGCTAACATCTGCCCAGAAAGGCCAGTCAGCTATATGGATAGAAATAGAGGAACAGTAAGACGGATTGGCCCTCTGCCATATACTTCCAAATGCTTGGTATGCTAATGCTATGTTCAAGCACCACCTGGGTCTAACCCCAGTGCATGAATGCTATACCTTCTGTTTACTCGTGGTGAGGTGAGAAGCTCATCAAGTTAATGCTGTTGTACAGCATGGATTTGGATTAGATTAGCATCTGTTTTTTTGTGGCTGCTCATGCTTTCACCATGATAATACACTATCGCCACCAAGGTGAGTCAGAGAGGTCGGATCATATTGAGAAATTCTATAAATTTGGGGAAACTTTGATGGTAAACGTGGCTACATCGAATGTTTTTTTATTTAATCAAAGTAATGTTGATGGTATTGCATGAGTCAGTCTATAGGTTCAGATAAATTAAATGTACCGCCCATTCAGCAGGTGTTCAGTGATTCAGTCAATGAATCCTAACTTTGGCAGCTCTAACACATGCTGTCAGTCGTGATAGGTGACAGACAGACAGACAAACAGACAGACAGACAGACAGACAGACAGACAGGACAGCTTTCCATCATAGCGTATCAAAATTCATTGAGGCTGCAGTGTTTTGCAGGGCTGTTTTTTTGTGCCTCTATAATTCCACTGTTTGTGCGCCGGTGTAGCCTTCTGTGTAAAACTGGTATTTAGCCGTTATTTCTAGTAGTATAGAAGCTTCAATGCCTGTAGGCTGGCTCCGTATAGTTATGTGCCATGCACTGACTACAGTACATTGGTCCTTGGATTGGACTAGCTCTGGTCCATAGCCTTCTACTGCTTCTACGATTCTGCCCTGCGCAGTATAAGGCTACTTTCCTTAGTGGACGCACTCTGAGCCCCCCACCACACGTATAAACGGTACTTTTTGGCCAGAAAGGGATTTATTTTCACCGGGGGAAAAATATGCTCTATGAGGCAGTTCTCTGAGCAATATCGGTAGAGGGCGCATTGGAGTAACTAAAAGTATTTTTTTCCCCGGTGGAAACAAAATCCCCTTTTGGCCAAAAAGTTACGTTTATACGTGTGGTGGGGGGCTCAGAGTGAAACTGAAAGTCCCATAGCCTTATACTGCACAGGGCAGAATCGTAGAAGCAGTAGAAGGCTATATGGACCAGAGCTAGGATTGGACCTGGGGTAAAAAAAAACAAGATGGAGGATTGCAGTGCTTTTTTTGTAGGCTACAGTACATAGCATTGTTGTAAAACGGCTATAACGTCAATGGTTATCTATTCAAGTATAGCTATAAGCAATAATATGTCAAGATTTTAATGACCTTTACATTTTTTGTATTATTATTCAGACAGCCAGCAATAAGTAAAACGCTCTCAAAAATGTAGTCCCTTAGGATTTTTTGCAGAGGCCTAAATCAGAATGGGATTACCTAACTTCAAACTCTATTACTGGGCGTGTAATTTACGTGCGCTCTCATTTTGGCTCCAAGATCAATTGCCTACATGGGCATTTATTGAAGGTCAATGTTGTCCCCCAACATCGTTGTCAGCTATAATCTTTTCCCCAGTGGCCTCAAGATATACTAAATTGCCAAATAATTCCATAGTCTCGCATTCTCTAAAAATTTGGCTCTCAATACGAAGGCATTTCGGTTGGCACCCGGGTTCTGTGCGCGCACCTCTGGTCGCTAACCATGCTTTTTTACCGTCCCTTTCTGACTCATTGTTTAAAGTATGGCATAGAAATGGTATTCACTCCTTCAAAGATCTTTATATTGATGGGTTATTTCCGACCTTTGAACAAATTCAATTTACCCCAATCACATTTCTTTAGATTTCTACAGATACGACATTTTTTAACACAACACACTGCTTCATTTCCAAACATACCTCCCAAATCATCAATGGAATCTATATTTCTACCTGACCCATTGCTCAAAGGAGGTGTTTCTATTATTTATAATTCTCTCTCATGTTTAGATAATAATGCCTCCTTGGACTATTTAAAAACTGCTTGGGAAAACGACTTAGGAATATCTACAGTATCACTGACGAGCAATGGTCTACATCTCAAAAGTTTGTGCACTCTTCTTCAGTATGTGCCAGGCACGGTCTTATACAGTTTAAAATATTACACAGGTTACATTTTGACAGATTGAATATTTCAATAGGTGCACGCTAACCCCTCCTACACAATAGATAGCACAATAGAAAATTGGAAAGAAAAAAAAAGGAACTGAGTGTTTTTTCTTTATTTAATTTTTTCTCATTTAAAAAGAAAATTCTGTAATTCACTTAATTTACAACATGTTGGGAAAGTTTGAGAGCAAGAGTGTCTGTCCTGTTGTCTGTTTTGTTTGTCTGTTCACACTTCTCATTGTTTAACTGTTTTTAGTTTTTTCATGTTTATCACATTTATATGTCTTTTTTATTATGTATTGTATGTGGAACATTTACATTGCTACTACTATATAACTACTCATTATCATTGTCGATAATATTCTGATGTTGTCATACAAAAAAATGCCTAATAAAAATAGTATAAAAAAAAAAAAAAAAGTAGTCCCTTTGACACATCTATAGGGGCCACAATCTGCATTCAAAGATGTTCCTAGAAGCTTTGTCATTGGTTGAAAGAAACCCGGTCGAAATGACTAACCAATCAGGAAGTAGACAGGCAAATCGACCAATGACAAAGCTCATGCGGTGAGGGAGAGGGGGAAGAGCAAGGGGCCAGTTAGGCTTTCCTAACTGGCCTTCGCTTCACGCCAGATCAGTCTCTATCCTTTTAATACTCTATGGGGAAGAGCCCTCCAGATAAATCTCCCCCACAGTACCGACCGTTGCCTCCTGAACAACACACGCTCCCGCATGCTGGGAGCGTCTTACCCATTGCTGGCTGTCTGAAAAAAAATATATATATAATTAAAAAGGGTCATTCAGATTTTGACATACATATTATACACTGCAGCTTTAAGTATTGCTCCCAATTTGGGCAAGATATCAGCCTGATCCCCATTGACTTCCATTATGAAAGTGTAGAGGGTACTTCTGTGACCTACTTGCACAATAAATTAATTTGGCCCCTGACTGGTCCAGCACGCATGCACACGCACACACACACACACACACACACACACACACACACACACACACACACACACACACACACACACACACACACACACACACACACACACACACACACACAGTGTGCCCATCTACTTTTTTTTCTTTTACTTTTTGAAAGATGAAAATCTTTGCCTAGAATAGGGAACCAGGCAGAAAGTGTCATGACAAATCGCATTACTTGTAGAGCTTGTAGATCTGCTATTTTGGGCCAGTAGTAGTCAATTAAACACAACAGTGAATGTGAACAAATGTTGAGGCTGTGTGTCTGTGTGAGATTATAGAGGAATGCTGACAGTCCAGGGCAGTCTCCATAGAAGCTCAGGAACAATTGTGGACTTTCTGCACAATTTTTAGCTCTCTCGGACACAGTTTGGATATCCTATTTAAGGTATAGACTCCATGGTTAGCAAGCAACAACACATTCCTGTCTGTTCCACTTTTTCTCAAACCTCATCCATTGTCACCCACAGTCGCTATAGGTTTGCAAAGTTTGGGGAATATATATTCACGGTACATTTACCATTGGGAATTATTATGTTTTAGGGATAGCAGCGCTCTTTAAAATCCAACTGGTAAAATAGTGAATGGTGCATTTATATAGCGCCTTTATCCAAGGCGCTTTACATAGATTATGCATCAATTCACCCATTCACACACAGTCACACATTCATACACCAATGGCGGCAGAAACCATGCAAGGCACCAACCAGCACATCAGGAGCAATTTGCTGTTCAGTGTCTTGCTCAAGGACACTTCGACACTAACTCTGGGGGAGCCCAGGTTCAAACTGGCAACCTTGCGGTTACCATCCAGCCACTCATACACAGTTGAGTGTAGTATATTCTTGTCTGGGTTCTTAGGAAAACTGTGACAGTGTGACAGTTTGAAAGAGAAGTTAATTAATCTTCATAACTGATACACTGATACACCACTCAACTACTACAACTCATATATCTCATATACAGATACAGAAAGTCACTTTTCTCTCTTGTTTTTGCAGGGGAAGCAGTTCCAAGGTAGGCAACTCAAACGTCTTTCTTTACAGCGTTCGAGGACCGGACTGGAGCCATCGCAGGATGGAGTCGTCGCGGGATGTCACAGGTACTGTAGGTAATAATTATATCAACAGAATTGTCATACTGTAGGTGAACAACTGAAAAGGGTCCATACAGTGGGTAAGTAATACGACAACAACTTGTGTAGTGAAAAGGACAGGATTTCTCCTTCGTAAGTATTTCGACATCCTCGAGGCACGTCCCACTGGGAGGAGACCCCGGTGCAGACCAAGGACCACGTCCCACTGGGACTAGACCCCGGAGCAGTCCAAGGACCATGTCCCACTGGGAGGAGACCCCGGGGCAGACCAAGGACCACGTCCCACTGGGAGGAGACCCCGGGGCAGACCAAGGCGCAGTTGGAGGAAACACATCGACTCACGGGCCCAATTGGAACGCCTCTGGATCCCTGAGGAGGAAGTCACTAATGTTGCTCTGGAGAGGGAAGTCTGGAGCTCTCTGGTGGAGCTGTTGCCCCCGTGACCCGACTACGCATAAGCGGTAGGAGATGGATGGCTGGATGGATGGATGGAAGTATTTCTACTCAGCCTGCTAATCGAGTAGAGTATTTGTACTCTTTGAAGGTCAGCGTATACTCAGATAGGCATTTCACTCCGTTTCCGTATCCACGTACTCGGCAGGTTGTGGTTCCTCCTTTCCAATCCTTTATGTCTACTCCATTTGCTTCGTTTTAGTGGTTAGAAAGCGCTATTGTGGAGCGTGTGGCGCTTCCCCGTCGGTGTCTTATGTGTTTGGAGGAGACACGTACGGTAAGTCACTATTCATATTCATCATCATCACATAGAATGGGATTTGAATTCAATGTCGCTCTGAACTTCCTCCTCCCGAGAGCAATGAAGCAGAGAGAGCTGGCTTTTTAGGCCAGGGTGTGCCCAATACAGGTGCTGCGAGTTCAAGTTGATTCAACAGGTGATTGGGTACATATACACTCTGTCAATCACCCGCCCCAGGCTCTGACGTGTGTGGTCTTCTCTCTCTCTGCCTCTTCTGTAAAAAATAATCACTTAAAAAAAACCATTATTGGGAGAGGTCACACAATTGGACTGATGTGCTTAATTTGTACATGATATTGCTTTTGTACATGATATTTAACCTACATTATCTATATATCTTTGGCATTCTAATGTAATTGAACTTAGATTTAGACAGACAAGTGTCAGTTGTTGTTTGTTTGTATACGGTAGGACTATTGTATGTTGTTTTTATGTTGTGATGATTTGTGTGGACCCCAGGAAGACCGCAGCGGTGGAAGCTATGGGGATCCGAATAAAGAATAAAGAAAGAATTCTGCTCTCGGGGGTGAATCTTACCTGTTGGGCGGCGTCTCCCAAGCTAAACACCAAAACACGCACAAGGGGTTTCCACCGCGCCTCAAGCCCATTATAGGCTGGTCTGGTGCGTCTCAGGAGCAGGACTGGTAACAGGTAGAAGGAAGACACTGGAGCAAACTCGGACAGTTAACCCCTTTATTCGTCAGGGTGCAAGTAAAAAACATCTTTGATCATCTCAGGTGACATGACGAAGATTATGTAACAGGGACCAGCTGTCTCAATACAAAGTTCTGTTTCCCCGCCCCAATTATACTCAGCTGCAACTGGTCACTGATTATCCCCTCCCCTCCCCCCCTATAAAGCCAGGTTCCCAGTCATTCATTCCTGCTTGGCTGTATATGCACTGACTTTGTGTGAGCGAGGTAGACATTAGGATTGTTTCGATGTTAAACCATGTTTTAAATCATTATGTGTATTGTTAATGGTCCTATTGTTCCTCGGGTGCCCTCCTCATAGGCCTCATGCAGTGCTGAGGACAAAGAGCCTGTTTTGTTTGTAACCCATTGTTAGGGCCAAAACTACACTTAGTTGGAGGTATGTTCTTGCACAGGGAGCTTGTAGATTGACCATTTTCAAAGTAATGTTTTATATCATGTATCTTTATATTGTGGTTCTGACATATTTTTTTCCATGAGTCCCTGCTGTACCAGACCTTGATTGTTGAGGTAAAACAATAGGATGTATTTTAATGTGTTTATGTATGATTATGGTAGTCTATAGGCCTACACGGTGGGAGCTAACTGTTGTGTTTTGTTTTGTTTTATAGGCTTAGCTCCTTTGCTGCAGCTTGCCCCTTTTCTAGATTTGTGTTAATATTTTTGTAATGTATTTTACAATACAAAATCATACTGCCACTTAACTGTCAATTGGCTATTAATTGACCCTAATTGTTGTTTCTTGTGTTCAGGAGGCAACGGAGGCAACGGTCGTACTGTGGGGGAGATTTATCTGGAGGGCTCTTCCCCCTCTTCCTCACTGCATGCTGTGTGTTTGTGTTAGAGTGCACCTAGCTAACCCACCAGTGTGTGTGTATCTGTGGATTGAAGTAGTCAGAACCACACTAACTTCTTTATCTTCTCCCCCTAGTCGGTTGTTGACCCTGTACTTGGGTTTACCCTTTTAAAATATTAAATTGTACTGTAAAACTTGTACAATACAATTTAACTAATATTTTATCTTTTTGTTACAATAAAATGCAAGTGATTATCTTGTCTCTGCTCCTATGATTACACCGAACCTGCGTTGCAATTTATACTTTAGCAACACAGATTTAGATTCCCTTGGGTTAAATTCCTAAGGTGGCGTAGTCGAAGATTATACTGTACATACATGTCTATCTCTGCCAAGGTTACATACTGTATAGTTACATCGACACAGGGTATACAGTATGTGGCTCTTGGTTAGTTCACTTTCTTTCTTTCTACCATACTTACTTACTTATATAATCAAAGCTTATGGCGTCTCTCAACCTGCTCCACAGGTACACGGCCAGGGTGATGACCCCTGACCCCCAGATCCCTGACCACTGCACTACACCAGAATGCGCAGTGCTAAACATCCAAGGCTGAGTGAGAAGATGTGGCAGCCGTGGAGAATGAGGCTGGTCGGTGCCATTGAGACTGGGAGGAAATGGGGCTCATCATGAACTAGAGGGAGACCCTGGCATCACTTACACAATGAAGTCAAGTAGAAGACTCAAGGTAGGAACTTTGTTTTTTGCTTCTTTGCTGCTGCTTGTGTATCACCCATTACTATGATGTACTATGTATAGTACTATAGTATGTATAGTACTATGTACTATGTATGAATACTATGTATCTATATGAATACTACTATCTATACATTCACCCATGTATACTAGTCATATAGTGTCATTCAAGCTGGTGTACTAGTCTATTACTCATTTCATTTTGGGATCCAATGACTGGGTGGCAATGAAACATGTAATGGCTCTGGAATTGAATGCTGATGTGATTCTACAGTTTCTATGTTGTGTTGTAACTAATAATCAGTAGGTTATGTGTGGTGTCTGTGTTGTGTTGTGTTGTGTTGTGTTGTGTTGTGTTGTGTTGTGTTTGCTGAGATTCGTTGAGTCATTGTGACAGGGTGCGTTGCTGTATTAGTTCATGACTGGCATTGGTGGCAAAGAATGCTCTAGGGCCTAGGCCTTTTCTTTCTTTCTTTCTTTCTTTCTTTCTTTCTTTCTTTCTTTCTTTCTTTCTTTCTTTCTTTCTTTCTTTCTTTCTTTCTTTCTTTCTTTCAATAGTTCAAATGTGTCTGAATCCAACACAAATGTTGTGGCTTTGAAAACTAGCTTTTTTCCCCGTCCAGCTCACGGTCAAACACTTGTTAAATAATATATGGAAATGTAAAAATAGACTATCTACAAGCTCACAACACCTCGCGTGCCAGCCGCTGTGAGCTTGTAGATCTGCTATTTTCACAATATGAATCTGTGGAACCAAGTCAAACTAAACGTAATGACTCAACTCCTACATTCTAAGTGCTTGTCAGGGGGGGGGGGGTCACCAGTTCAAATAGGATTATTTGGGGGGGGGGGGGGGGGGGGGGGTCACGGTCTGAAAAGGTTGAGAACCACTGGCCTAAAAGCAACCATTCTGTGAACTGTCGCTCTTCACTAGCCGTTTTCCGCTTTGGGTTTTGGTTCCTTTGCACTCAGGTGGACTCCAGTGTCTCCTCAGCCATGAATTCTACCAGGGACGCGCACGCATATACATCAAAGGGGGCTTCAGCCCCTGCCCTTTAACCCGTCTGTAAAACAACTGCCCTCTCCAGACCACGAATGCAGCATTTACTATGGTGAAAGAAATGCAAATGCCATTGCTTTCCTTGCAGCATTCAGGAGAATAGCTTTTTTCCCGAAGATCCTGAACTTGAACACAGCATTTTGCGTTGAACAAATTTGTTTCTAAATCCATGTTGTAACCCGCATCTCCAGTAGATAAAGAGTGCTGGGTTGCGCCCCGAAAATAGCTGATCTACAAGCTCTCGGAGCTTGTAGATCTGCTATTTTCGGCAATTGTCGGCAAAAGTCCTCTGTGCCCTCTTACGAGATTTCAGCCCCTGCCTCTCCAACACCTGGCTTTGTGTTTTGGTTCCTTCGACACCCAGATGGACTCCAGTGTCTCCTCAGCCATGAATTCTATACCGCACCGACCGACCGCAGCAGCCGCGTTTAGCAGCCAAGTAAATGTTTGACCCGGTGAGTTCCTTCACGGCGAGGTCATCCGCGGTGACAGTTCAGCGTTCGGCAGCAGCTGCCACCCTAAAATAATACACCAGTTATCTAGACTATCTAGTGATGGGGACTAGATTAATCTGCAAACACATCCGTAGAATCTGCCGATTCTAGTTGTTTGTCTTTACAGATAAAACAAGCCCCTTTGACTTCCATATAGGTGTACTGTTAAAAAATGTGTTTTGCACAAAGCGGCCTCCTGGTGGCGCTATAACAGTACAATGTGAAAACTTTGGGGCAGAGGTTCAGCTGTGGCATTCAGGGAGTGTGTGTGCAGAGTATGGCTGCCATCAAGCCAACGGTGCCAGAGATTAGCTGTTCACGGACGGACGGACGGACGGACGGACGGACGGACGGAGTGCAAAACATACTCTCTCCCCATGCCTTTGGCCTGGTGGAGACAAAAATAGTCTATAGTCTGCCTATAGTGGCAGTTTTGATTTACAAGATCAGCTATATGGACACACGCGCACGCACGCGCGCGTACGCACGCACGCACACACACACCAACCCTATCTGCTATGCTGCATTATATGCATTTTTTACTGTTGCTTGCAGCCCTGACACACCATGACAGGAACATATAGTAGAGCTTCATCCTCCTCTTGCAGTAGTAAACGGAACCAATTGGTTGCTAAATGCTGTAATGACAGTGGCATAGCCGTGGGGTATATAGGGAACAGTGGAGGTGATTTAATTGTGCCGTCAGGTCAGCGGAAGCTCATTGTGTACACTGTTAGTGCACTACACCTGCCCACAGCAAGACCACTTAAAGTCAGTCCTCTGTATATGAAATGAAGCCGGGGCACCAGAGTCCGTGTAAATTGGCTCTGTACACAGCACAAAGGAATCATTGCAGAAAAGTGCCAGGCTGCAGTCTCCACTCCAGGCGGCTCCAGCATTTGACACACTGTAATATAGAACCATAGATTTACCGCCACTCGTGCACTTTTTCCTCCCCTGTAGTGTTATTGCTCCTGACCCGTGCAGGGCTCTGACTTTGAAGCTGCCTGCGGCGTGTTTTTTGTGGAGGAAGCCTGTGTATTTTCTTGCTCACAGGTTTGCAGGCCCTGCTATATAAGATCTATAATAATAAATGCATTGACGTGGTACTATTCAAAACCTTTTTTTTTTTACAGTTATAAGTTCAGTTCAGTTTTATTTTCGGAATGGTGGACATACAGTTCACACACATAATTTTCTTTTTTCTTTTTTAGTGTCCGTTGCTTGTGTCCTGTCCAAAAAGGCCTAAGGATAATAATAATCATATATATATATATAAACATACATATACACAGCTACTTACACACACAACAAAATATACATCGCATCAACACAATAAGACCAAGGGTACAACATTTAAGGTTAAGATTTTAGCATATTGATACTGCTCTTGTTTCTAGATCTTTATACTGTAAGAATACAGTACCTGTAAATTATGGCCATGTTGATGTTTTGCCATAAATTTACCCATTTAGACCCGAGGCCGATTCTAAAAACAAAATTCAGGTTTTCTGAAAAAAAGTCAAATATTTAGACATTTCTTTTTACAAAAGGGGTTCCTGGATTGAAAGGTATAGTATAGTTGTGAGTAAGTATAAAAGTAATCCTTAAAAAAAAAAAAAAAAAAACTGTATGCTATGTTTACTGCAATCAGGGCGTCATTGGAAAACAGAGCTGGCTCTTAACTGACCTTCCTGATAATAAGGTAACGGTGAAATGAAAAATAAAAACAAAATAAAGATGCCAGAAGTTGTTTTCATGGTACATGTGCTGTGCAATAATCTGTCCTTCTGACTCCTGACACTGAATGAAGCAGAGTCTTGTTTGTAGTGAAACACTGCCCTCCTGTGGTTAATAGAAGTCAGCCAATGAACTTAGCTGACACCCATTGTATATTGGATGATGTGCACACATCCATTTAAACCCCATGTACTTTTATATACAATTCTACAAATGCCTTCTAAATCCTGACAGTTTTCTGAGAAACCCCATGTTTCTATGTCAGTGGTTCTCAAACTATTTAATGTCAAGGACCCCCAAAAATATATTTAATTGGCCACCAACCATCTGTTGTTCCAATAATAATCTATAAATGAGTAACAAGCACAAAGTAGCAACAGTCAGTCTCATAAGTGATAACATTATGAGAAAACACAATCCTAAACATTAGAATTCAGGCCTCAGTATGTGTTTTTAGAATGTGATACCATTATACTGATCACTGGCATAGCCCATTTAGACCTTATTTTGAGTCTACAAATCGACCAAATCGTCTTCCAAATCAGACAGTTTTCTGAAAAACCCATGTTTCTATGTCTGTGGTTCTCAACTTAATTTCAAGGACCCCAAGTATCATATGTAATTGGCCGCCGACCCCCATGTGAAAATATGTTGTTCCAGGGACTCCCCAGAAGCAAAGATTTGAGTTAAAAACGTTCACTCTGACAGAATATATTGAAAGATTTGCGACACATTTTCACGATTATTCCAAAATAGCAGATCTACAAGCTCATATAGCGCGGCACTATGAGCTTGTAGATCTGCTATTTTTCAATAGGGGTTCCAGTCCTGAATGGGATAGTATCTCATCTCAATAACAATCTGAATAGGACTTGAAAAATAATTATACCACTATCTCACACTGTGACTGTTTTCAATCATTCCATTGTTTATTTTTGTTATTTGATCAACTGTAACAGTGCCCTCGTGTGGTAGCAAAACACACTAACAAGTAGACGGGCCATGCATGTTCATCATAATCACATGTTCAATGTCATTGTGAATTACTGTATCTCTATGATCATCAGGTATTTTTCACTTGTAGTGGAATAATTTGACCAGGACTATTTGACTCAAGTCATGGGGTAGTGTGTACTTAAGGTCCAACACTGCTTTCCAAAACATCCCAGTAGGAATAAGTCTCTCTATTAATATAGTCTGGCCCAATTCACAGCTGGAAATCAACACAGAGTCACTTTTCTACTGTAGAGTGAAACCCAAAAGTGCTTTATTCACTCACCAAATGTTACAAGAATTGTGAAATAGACATCAAAATGGCATGAGAATCAAAAGGTGGCATGCAGCTCCATCATGTATATAACTGCGTCTGTTTGAACCCGTCAGCCTTTTCTGAGCCACTCAAGTCTGGATTATACCATGTTAACACTAAAGAACATGCACCAAATCAATAACCTGCATTAGTTGACATATAAACCCAGATCACATTTCATTAGACATCTATATCAACTACACAGGTATGTAAATATCGCTTAGTATTGTAGAATAAACTTTGTAAGAGTCCAACATGTATAGCCACAGTGTGGTAACTGATGCGTGAGTCACGTCTAGCATGAGTCAAAAGTATGTAGGTGTTGAATGCTAAGTTACTTCAGGTCATCATGGCCATGACCTTAACCATTATGCCAAAACAACATGACACGTGATCCAGGGCCACCTGTTAAAAGGATCCCTAGCTAATAAGACAAATATGCCTTAAGGAATTATAGCTATACTTGCCCTCTACAACTAAAATAAAACAAAGAATCTTTCACTCGATAGGAACTGCATGCTCCTGTCGCAAGTTGAAGATGTCATATGCCCATATGGTCTAGCCCTATGGAATGTACGGAATGCACAAGCTCACAGCGTGTTGCGATGTGACGCTTGGGGAGCTTACCGGTTATTTTTGCTATTCGTCGACTCATACGAGAAGTATATAGTGTGTGTGTGTGCGCAGTGCACGTGCTGTGCGCACACATGTGGGGTGGCTGGGGCTCTCAGCTTTTGTCAGATGTATGAAGGGCTCAATTTTAGGAACCACTTCACTTCAGTAGACTTCACAGACAGACAGTAAACATAATAACTGAGTTATTTACAGTATAGACTACTGTAGAGCCAGTGGTGTACTGTGGATTTGTTGTACTAGTCACTAGTAACTAGTGGAGCGTTACGTGACGTCACATGCAGACGACACTTGATGAAGGACCACTGTTCTACTGGAGAACAGCGGTCCTATTTAAAAAAAAAAGATATGAGTGGCATACACATCTATGCACAGCTGCCCTATTAGAAATTGGGTCTCTTCCTCACTTCTTCACAGGTGTTACAAATGATGCTAATAAAGGTGTGTTAAATTCTGGTCAAACAGAATTAGGGTGCTGCTGATAGTAATGTGCATGTTTTCCTTTTTGTGGCTTTCGCCTTTATTTTATATATTTATGGAGGGACAGACAGTAGGCTGACAGGAATTGGGGAGAGAGATGGGGGGGGGGGGGAGAGACATGCAGTAAAGGCCGTCTGGATCGGGAGTCGAACCCGCGGCACACTGCCAGACTGGATTACCAGCCAAGGTGCCTGGACCGCTGAGCCATATGGCCCAGTGACTCTGCAGTACCAGTGGGTCTCAAAGTGGGGTCCAGGGACCCCCAAGGTTCTATGAGGGGGTTAAAAATGACCCCCAGGTGTGTAACTCTGAGCGTGCAAAATGGAACCAAATGGAGCAGAGTCCTCATTAGAATCATTGGTAACACCCATGAAGGTAGTAAGGAAGTGGCCTCAATTTCTTCCCAATATGGCTGCTGTGTTTAGAGCCTAACAAATTATGTTCACCTCTATGCACATTTATGACATTTAGACCATCAGAATCCCAAGGACAGAATACATTTTAAAGGTGGACGATGACCTATGTATTAAGGGTCAATTTGGGGCTCTAGTGACTTGAAAAAGTTTGAAAGCCGGTGTAGTGGAAGAATTGGAGCCTCGTTTTCATTGCTACTGTATGACGGATATAAGCCAGGAAACCATAGCAACACCAGGGGGGGCGGGGCACAGTCACTGGTCATTATTAACACACATTTCCAGCCTGTTCCCAAACCTCTTATGAGTGTGTGTGCAGTGGGGCAAGGCACTATGACGGATTCATTCAGGGAAGAACAAGGTCTCTAATAAATGACGATTGCTTTTCTTCCTGCAACATGACACGGAGCGAGGTCCCTGTAGGATGCCGAGCAGGGAGGATAAGTGAGTCACCCTGACAAAGGCCAGGTTCAACACCCCCCCAGCCCCCCCGTCCCCCACCTCCCCAGGATGAGACGGCAAACAGAGTGTGAATGTTACCATGTATATAGGACCAAACAGAGCGCAACAGGTGTTTGTAGGTGGCTGGTTAACTGCAGGTGATGTCAGGGAATTGATGGTGTTGGCTGGAACTTAAAAGGTCATTAGTCATGATTGCTCATAGGTAGAGAGCCCCCGCATGTGGTGGACATACTGTAGTGTAGTGTATATAATCTGTTGAGTCATGTTTCATGGTGGCTATTTTCACAGTGGCTATACTGGTCAACAAGGAGGCAGCCACTTTTCACTTAAAGTTGTCCTTGAGACAAGGAAATGAGACGGAAGTCAAATCTAAAGATCTGCCCCCTTTTCAGGATGTCTTCTGATGAATCATGATGAGTCGAGGTCAAGGGTCAAGGTAAACTTTAATGTCCACACACGTTTTGGTGGCATTGCCCAACCCTTGTTGGAGCCCGAATCTGGGTTGAACGTGGTTTGTGGAACTCCCCCTGGTGTTATGTGCTCATAGACGTTGTTGACATTAATTAAGGAAGTGTCTGACTGACTAACTCCCCTACTACGATTCACAAATGATTAAAAGGGTGACTGGATGGATGACATGCAGATCAGTGACTAACGCTGTGATGCCAGTGGCTCAGGTTGACTCTCACAGTAATTTGGCTTGTGTATTCCCTGAAGAAGGCCGAAACGTTGGTTACTAATAAAAATATAGCATCGTGGCTACGAGTGTGCAGCCTTTTTCTCTTTTTTACTTATTTACTGACTCAGTCTCCCACCATCTCTACAGTCATCATCATCATCATCCTTCAGGATCCAATCCTGATCAAATAATTTGCATGCAGGTGGCAGCAAGCAGTCAGCAAATCAGTATCAATATGGTATTTACAGTAACGATGTTTCAAGATTCAATGCACGACATTTAACAAAACATCAATCGCCCTTCACATCAGGTCATCAGTGATTCGAAGATGCACTGACCAAGTATTTTTTAAGCATGTTGTAGGCGCCCCACATTCAGGTGAGAGCCATTTTGACATTTTGGTCAATAACTGACTTAGGAGCTTAATAGCGAACACAAATCTCATACTGTATATATATACACCATGTCGTACAATATTATCTCTAAATAAGTCAGTCTTATATAGTCAGAGGATATTATTAAAATCTGGGAATACATTTCTTACCATTTCCTTTTCTTACAGCTGCTGAAAGTGTGGGTACCATTAACAACCAATATAAGGCAAAATGTTTGAAATGTCATTATGCTATAAGTAGCATGTGACGTGTCAAACTATAGGGGCTGAATAGAAGGTTAGAAACCAAACAACACCTACAAACACATTGGTGAACAATTTTCTCTGACTTATTATGCCAGAACTGTTCGGACTGTCACTACATGTCTGACCAGCTAACATCAGACTGTTGAACAAGGCATGACCACCGCCTGTCAGCAGGCTGGCTTTGGTCTTTACTCTTAATTAAGATCATGTCTTGAGGCCGGCCTATACTGCACCTTAATCTAATGTGCACCTCTCATTTTCTTTTTCACTTTTTGAAAATAACAAAACCGTTGCAGCTTGCACAGCAATGAAGTTCACCCAATTCTTAACACCTGCAAACGTGTGGTGTGACAACAAAGTTTATTCTGGATGAATAAATGAATTCAATGAAAGTAACTTGCTCTTCATCGCAAAACACATAATACCTGTACATAATTATCCCATAGTCATACCATGTAGAATTTCATTTGAAAGAAATACTGCAGCTGTGGAACAATGTGAACCTAGCCAATACAGTGCTTGAGATATGAACGGTAAAATTAAAGATTAGAAATGCACATGGCTATACGTTACTATTTGATTATTTAGACAATTCATACAACTGAACATGAACTACCTTCATGTTCATTTGCGCACCTTTGGTATGCAAATTCGGGGGGTGCGCCGTTTTGAAGGTGATAACTTGAGTCACTCACTATACTGTACCTGGCCAACGGATATAGGCATATACAGCAGAACAACAACAGTGCATCAAATTATGTATTAAAGCAGCAGGTTGAATCATCATCATAGCACATGGATTCTGAGATGTGCACACCATAGGCTACCTTAACATCTTAAACCACTAACATTTTAACTCTGTTGCTTTTCTGTGCTAATATGTGTAAGACTCAGTTAAAGACTATTGCCGTAATTGTCCCCACCATTAATATGACATTTATGCTGTAACAGTACTACTACTCATCTTATTGGACTATTTCTGTCAGTAACGAAATGACACAACAAAATTATTAGATAATGTAAACTGGCTGCAATGTCCGTTCATGTTAAATGCTGCTGTAGCCTGTTAGATATTGCCACAGCTTCTTAACCACTAATTCTTATATATTCCCAGATGCCTTCAAATAAATGTTCTTGCATGCTCTATAACCCGAGGTCATAACACTCTTCAATCTGCCGCTGAATGCAATTTAAACCCCTAACACAGACAGATGCAGATACTTATATTAACTGCCATTCTCTATCTCCTGCTAAACTTTTGCCCTCTGGCACACCCCTGAATTCTGTCCGCCCCCCCCTACAGTTCAGTTGTGCTTCACTCTGTGCCTCCTTTTCGGGAAGATGACTGTGCATTTTCTTCCCTTTCTCATTGATATGCAAAGTTGTACTTTCCAAATGGAAAGAAAGGGTAAAATGACGCAGAACAGCCCAACATGTACAGTAACAATATAGCTACTGGGACATTATACCTTCCCCTGAATACTTTGTGCCTGTGTTTCTTTCACTCGCATGCAAATGCATGCAATAATATCTGGAGGCTTGCTCTAATTTTGCATTCTCTCTTGTGCTGAAACTAATTCTCCAGCCAGCCATGCTAAATATTGACAGACAGCGACAAGGTGACACGAATAGGACAGAGGCTGCTGCTCGTGCTCAGACACTGTGCATGTAAGGGACAACACAATGTTCTATTGACCAGGATCTGTGCTTGCAGATCTTTTCCCCCTACACCATATATCTTTGATGAAAATAGCTGATCTACAACTGAGCTCATCTACAACCCTGTGGCTATCACAGGTCGACATGATTTATTTCCAACTGTATACAACAACGGACAGTGGGACTGTCCCTGGACTTATTGGGATCGAGGGCTGCAGGGCAAGGTCCAGAGAGAACCCCAAGAAGAGCCAAACAATGCAGCAGAGGGAGGCTGAGCACTCTCCACCTCAACCTTTTACTATGCAGGATACTTTTCCCTCCTCCTATTATCCCTCTTGGCAGTAACAGCTGGATGAGTGAGTCTGCTTCTTTGGCCTAGGGCCCGCCTATGGGCCTCTGGCTGCTCCTGAAGTTGTGGAGGGTGGACGGTTTGGAGACTCTAAACTCCCTCGGAGCCCCAGGTGCTTTGGAGAAAAATATTTAAACTGAAGGTGTGCCCATAAAACTGGGGGAGGGAGGTGGTGCATGGACAGCATATATACTGGGAGTGAATGTTTTTACTTTTACTCTAGGGCAGGCTGCAGGGACAAACCTGTTCCATGTCAAGCCCACTGGGTAAAAGAAACCCTGTACATGTGCCATTTCAGTACTGCACTCGGTGTAAACAATGGCCTCTTCATAGAGGCATTGCAGCTTCTATCCAGCAGTTCAATAAGGGATATGAGGTAAATGTTTTATGGAAATGAAAGATAAAGGATTTTGGCGATTTACGATTAAAATACTTTTTATAGGGAGAGAAATCCCCTTGGAGTCTGTGGGCATGTCTTAGTCCGACGTCCCATTAATACGACATACGTGGCCGGTTAAGACTCACCCGTGGTTTCTGCGTGTGGTCAGGGTTAGGGTTTGTACTGTGAGGGTCCATGACTCGGCCCCATACAGCAGTACTGACTCCACAGTAGCTATGAACAGCCCCCTCTTAAGGTCTTCTACCATATCTGATTTCCAAACACTCCTCATCCCATGCAAGGCTTTCCAGGAGAGTGCTCTCAGACCAGGCCCGAGGTATTTGAAGTCCTCAATGGCTTTGTTTAGTGCTCTAAACAAACATTAACTAAACAAACATTAAAAATCCATAGACCTGGCTTCCACTGTTTGTTAAAAGTGCTCTAAGCGGCCCAGGCCGTAGCGTAACGGTCTGGGCACCGGACTGGTGATCCAGTCGCGGTGTGCCGCGGGTTCGACTCCCGGACCCGACACGGCCTTTACCGCATGTCATTCCCCCATCTCTCTCCCGTTTCCTGTCAGCCTACTTTCTATCCCTTAAAAAATCAATAAAGGCGTAAGCCGCAAAAAAATATCTTAAAAAAAAAGAAAAAAAAAAGTGCTCTAAGCAAAAAAAAGATCCATAGACCTGGGTGCCATATGTCGGTTCAAAACATCGTCATTTGACGATGTCAAACGTCTGGCTTTTGATGTCATTTCAAAAGCCAGACGTTGGAGGGGCACTAAAAATACTGTTTTGAGAACCTTGCCTTCTGGCTCTACTCTCTTGTTGTCAAAACGCACATCGAACACAATACTACAGTACTATTCCTGCTGGTCCAATAATGCTCTAGCCTCTTGCTGATCTTACGCTCCATTCTCACCACAAGTGAACAAGACTCACTTCAACTCCTTCACTCATTCCTAATTGGAGTACAATATCCACCCCCACTACTGCCAATCTGCCCATATAGGGGCGTCCTGAATACTGCAACCCATGACTTACACAGAGCAGGGTAGGACACCTAGCATGGAAGATATACAGTATGCTCCACGGAGCACTCCTTTCTATTATTTATGGCGTGTAAATACTGTACAACAGCTCTGTTGTGTCGGCAGTGAAACACAGCACTAACTCCGGAAAGACATCGAAGTTGTTTGTCTGGACTCTCACCTGTGAACAGTTACGTTATTGTTGAAACTGTCAGGAGTTTACCTTCAACCCCCAGCGGGTGGCATCACTCTCTCAGGGTCATCGAGTCGCTCAAGCCTCTCCACCACGGCAAGGCCACAGACAGCAACAGGAGAGGAGGTGGCTCTTAAAAAGAACCAAATTCTTTCTTTCTTTCTTTCTTTCTGGTTATACCCGAGTTAAACAGAGAAGACACCTACGTGGTTCTGTCGTTCATTCTTCTGTATCCATCGTCCTGAGTTACACCAGAGACCAAGTCAACATATTTATGGAGTTCTGTCGTTCTTTATTCTTCTGCAAGGACATTTATGGTCCCCTTGAAGGGACAATATGTCCCCCCCGGTCAGATAGTTATGGTTATAGTCACATTCTCGTACAATATAGTTACGGTTACTCACATTCACGCACAATCGCTTCACTACTTAACTACTACCGTCGTCGCTGTCGGGTTTAAACCTTGTTGTGATCGTGTAGATCTTCTATTTTCACTTATTTTGTGCAACGTCATTTTTGGACGAAGTAGCATCAATTTATGAAAGTTGAAATATGGAGATAATATACGCTTCCAAGCATGACAGCAACGCTGTGCAGTTTTACCAGAGCCCTGTTAGTCAGCATTAACCTGCTTCCACCTCTCACAACGAGGACGTAGGGTTGGATTTTGAGAGGCAAGAATGTATAGTTGGCTGCCTGATTGGTTCTCAAAAACAATCAATGCTCTGGATCTTTAACAGTTGTTACACATTGTTGTTACAGATGTGACCACAGCAGACTAATTGTAATTGCTCACTACAAAGTGAATGCTTCTGCAAGCTCAATTCCTTCTGAAACAGCACTTATGCATTATGGATTCTTAGCTCCAGGTGTGAGAACTACGGCTCCCGCTACAAATATGAGAACAGATGTGCTGTAATGTATTCATGCTGATGTTCCATGTATGCTCAAACAGAGCTTAGAGGCTATAAACATCAGCAGCAGCGAGTACGGTGTGACTCAGAAACGACTTTTATTTCCATAGTATTCACTAGAGACCATGAATAGAATTACTTTTTTCTGCTCCATTAGGAGATTTGCATATTATTTAAAAAAGAACAACCCACTGGGTATCCTCACGCATATTATGGCAAACCCACCAAAGGATAATTAATGCCGTCCCTCACAATGTCAACAATTTTCACTTTATCATGTTGGCTCATGCGAAATCTATTGTGCCCCCTGTGCCCAGGTACAGTATACTTTAACACTAGAAAGCAAAAAGAGCTGGAAACTGAATTAGCTGGTTGAATGGCTTGGGCTTAACCAGCAGTGACGGTGTTTACCTGCACTATTTCCTAGAAGCCATACAGTGAAATGGTCTATACTATTTGCTTAACCTGCACTTTCACCCTGCATGTGCCTGTTTCAGTCATGTCATGGTTATAGGCATCACTTTTCATCACTGTCTAGCAGTGTTGTTTTTGGCAGCAAATTGTGATTTTAGTTTTAGTCGTAGTCTCTTGAATGGTTTTCATTTAGTTGTAGTCACATTTTAGTCACCTGGAATATGTTTTAGTGTTAGTTGTTAGTTTTAGTCGACTAAATATCATAAGATTTTAGTCGACTAAATATACAGTTGATTTAGTCGACTAAAATGTTTTTTGGCGGGACTTGAAGCCGATCTACAAGCTCACAACGCATCGCGCTGCGACGCGTTGTGAGCTTGTAGATCTGCTATTTTCAACCAATTGTAAAATGACTTATCTTGTCCACTAGTCCCTTCCTAACATTTTAGTCTAGTTTTTATTCGTCGACGAAATTGTCAGTGTATTTAGTCTTAGTCATCATAGCTTAGTTTTCATTTAGTTTTCGTTAGTGGAAAAAGGTAGTCGACGAACATTTTTCGTCATAGTTTTAGTCAACGAAAACAACACTGCTGTCTAGTGTCTGGTACAGAAGATGCTCAAAACACGACCAAACGGCCATCTAGGGTGGTTCAAACCCTCGGTGGGGGGTCACGTCGTGCCACAATGACCGTCAGACAGGCGGCGTTTGATGCTCTCAGATCTGCATGATGCACATCTGTTTCCACATGTGCCAGCTCTCAGCAGGAGGCACAAACGGCTGGCACGGTTCTGTTCAAGGGGAACAACGATAAGCCACAGTATACCAAATCCTGATTCGGTGATTTATATTTTGGGTCTGTAAACTCACAGACAAAGTGTTGTGTGAGCTTGTAGATTGGCCGAAATTAGCCAAGTAATGGTTCCTTTCAGAATCGTTTGTTAAACATTTGAATTCATGTTGCTATATTTATATATATATATCATCAACCGATCAGCAAAAGGACTTGAATTCCATCCATTACTGATCTGTCCCGTAGACATAATTAATTCTGTACTGGTCGTTGGTTTCATGAACTTCAAAGGAATAACCCATGAATGTGTTTTTTGGTGAGTTACAGAATAGTTTTGTTATACTTACTTACAGTAGGTTCCCTCTCTGTCATAACAATAGGATCATAAACAACATTATCACAGAGGGCAGTAGTATGGGGGGGAGGGCAGTAAATATGCGTGAGAATATTAGGTCATGGCATACTGTAAGTAATAGCCCACTCACTCACTGTCACTCAATAGCCGACAGAAAGGCCATTATGTTGACTATAGGTCTTTCTAGTGGCTAGAGGGTGGACAAAGAACTGTGGCTTTTCTCCCCAACACGAGCATACATTTTCCCTATTCTGGGGCGAGCCGTCTGTGAAAATTGCAGCACGTCAAGCAACACGTTTTGAGTTTGTACATTGGCAATTTTTGCCGAAGATTATAGTGTATGAGGGAAACATTGTTAAGGGTCCTAGTATAGAGCCCTGAGGGGTTCCGGTGAACTAGGTATAGGGTTTAAGTGGTTAATGTAGCATTCTGACTCAGAGTCACAGTGGCTGTATACCCATCACAGATTGTTCATACATTTATAAGTGGTGATTTTAGGTATGCTGTTGGAAGACCCGAAACCCCGTTGACCTCAGGATACATCACTGAGGATCACATGGATGGTGCATCCATGTGATGTATTTTTAGTTATTGTATGTTTTATTTATAACACGTTGAATATATTTTATACAGACATAAATCCTTTTACTTATGGATGCATGCTGCTGAATGGTAGGTGTACAGTATGTATCATCATTGCACCTACGGTATCTGTCCACTATTGGTGCTATATAATGAGCTTTATGGAACACATGTTCCATAAAGCTTCATGAGTATAATTAAAAAAAAAAAGTCATGTTATTTTAATGTAAAGCGAAGGTGAATTTCAATGTCCTGATAGTAGAGATTCAAGACACCTCACCATATACATATTTTATTACAACTGTTATTGAGAGTGAGTTGCGTGCACAGGGCCACTGGAGCCCTCTACAAGAGGAGTACATTTCAAAACAACACAACATTTCAGTGCAATGCAATGCAAGGGAGAGCAGCGTTTAATAGTGCAGGATTTCATGTGTGCTGCCAGGAGCTTTTGTATATGAAAAACAACTTAAACTCTCTCCCCAACTAAAGGGTAAACGTAAGCATTTTGGGTCCATTCGGTTACATTTGTACACTCTAAGCATTTTGGGTCCATTCGTTTACATTTGTACACTCTCTGTTACAAATGGAAATATTAACACTGAGGATTTATACTGTGTTTGGCTGAAAGGTCAACAAATGTTGTCAAGCGAGTGTAAAAACTACTGATAAAATGCTGGTGTTGGGAGTTTGACTTTGTCAGGCTATAGAAAAGTGCTTTTCAGAGTAGAGAGTATATGCAGGTGGCTGTGGCTCAGGAGGTAGAGCAGGTCGTCCAATGATCCCTGGGTAGGCGGTTCGAATCCCGGCTCCTCCTGTCCACATGTTGAAGTGACCTTGGGCAAGACATCATCATCATCATTCTTCGACCGCGGTCGAGATCATGGATTCCACAATGCTACGCCAGACTTCCCGGTCCTTCATTGCCACCCCCAGTTCCTGCCTATACTGAAGCACCGGTCCTTCATTGCCACCCCCAGTTCCTGCCTACTGAAGCATGTGTCCCTAGCGATGACATCAGGGAACGACAGCTTTCTACCTCTGGTCCGCCCTGAGGCAGGACTCCAGAGAAGAAGGGAAGATATAACCTCATTGTCAGCTCTGTAGCAGTGGCAAGCTGTGGGCAAGACACTGAACCCTACATTTCCTCCAATGAGTCGGTCGGTGCGAGCTCGCCACCATTGGTGTGTGTGAATGTGGGAAGTGAGGACTGGGGTCGACTGTTCGCCGCTTCACCTCCCAATGTATGAATGAATGAACCATTGTAAAGCGCTTTGAGCACTTGGAAAAGCACTATGAAAATGCAATTCATTATGCACATGCATCACTTTTCCACCGGGACACACACAGCCCACTCATCTAGACTGAGTGGCAACACATTGAGCAGCATGGATGGAGCGTTGGAGTTTGAAATCACTCAACGGTCCTGCGTGCCATATACACCTGTCCTGTTTATGAATATCACACAATCACAAAAATAATCACCTGCACTGAATTCCTTGACAGAAAATAAATAAATATCTAATAACATGTCTATGGTGGTTCTTATGAAACAAAAACTTTGCAGATAGAAAGACGATAAGTCAAGCTTTCTGTACAGCTGCAATGTCGTTTAATATACAGTGGTTCCCAAAGTGGGGTCCGGGGACCCGCACGGGTCCTTGAGGGAGTTCCAGGGGGTCCCCAGCTAAATGATAGTTTGGAACCAAATGGACCCTTATGGGTCTGTAAACTAGCAGTGATTTTACAATATAAATTGGGGGTCCCAGACTTTTCTGTTTGGATGGATGGCCAGAAAGTAGTTTTTAAGATTTACCATGTGTGTGAATTGGGCTGATGACATAAGTGAGAGGTAAAAGAGGTGCCGGTGGGCATAGGCTACATACATTATCAGTGGCGTGCACAGACATTTAGAGGGGCAGGTGCTCAAGTGAAAAAAGGGCACCTTGTGCAGCGCATTTTGGGGCGGGAACCCATTTTGGTGCTTTAGCTATTGAAAAATAGCAGATCTACAAGCTCATAGCGCGCCACCGAGTGGCGCGCTACGAGCTTGTAGGTCTGCTATTTGTCTTTAATCGAAGAACCACTGACATAGAAACATAGCTTTAGATTGTGGGGGCCTAAATAATATAGTAGAAGCGTTTTTTTATCAAGATTTGAACCCCCCCCTTTTTTTTTTTAAGAGCAAAATTGCCAAAAGGGCAGGGGGTGCTCTAGCACCCCCTAGTGTCTATCTGTGCACGCCACTGTAAATTATATTGAGTGGGATGGAGAGCCTGAGGTGATATCATTGGAGAATAATGGGACATGACTAGGTATATAGAATAAGATGGGAGGGTGGAGTAGGATTTCACTCTGACGCACATTGGTCTATGTGTGCAAGGTGGAGTGAGTCAGTTGGTGTATACTGGCTACTGTAACATGCACGCTCACCTTTTCGATATCTTTGTGAATTCTACACTTTTTGGGCTGCATTAAACGTGTGACTAGCTATTCAAATAGTAATGACAAACGTCAATGCATCATTATAATAGGCATATCGGCAGTCAGCACTAACATTCCATATCCTCAGGCTATACTTTACATTAACGTGCATAAAGTTTTACCCCTAGCTCAATAATAGCCCATGCACTGACAGACAGGATGAGGATATAACGATAAGAAATGCCCACAGTTTTGCCCTATATGGGCCTATAGTAGCCTATAAAGCTAACAGGTTAGCGCATCTCTCGGCGACGTAAAAATCCGCTCTCATTCATACTCTCCTCCGTCCATTAATATGAATCATAAAACCCCTTCATTTCAAAATAAGGTTCGCAGCAGAAGAAGAGGTAGAGGCAGCGCTTTTGGAAGAGAGCGACATATGGATGTAGAGCCCGGCCGGCTGCTGCTCATGTCATTTGATTGCGCATGATGATACTGCAGCTTCCAATACGGTTCCACGCTCCAACTCACCTTGAACCATCTCGTCTGGGGCTTCTGGGTCCCGCACACACACGGTATATGAAGACCGACGGCGCGCACACACCAATCCACGCCCCCAGGCCGGCGCTACGCTCGCCAATGAGGGGCGCGCGGAGGCGGACCTGCCGGCGTCTACGCGTCGTCCGTACGACGTCGCCGCGCAGCCGAAAAGCGCCGATCTGCAAGCCCACGGAAATGCACCAAATGCACGACTTCAAGGCTTGCAGATCGGCGCTTTTCCGGCTGCGCGGCGCGCCCCTACCGACGAAGTATATGGGGCTTAGATTTGTCAGGCTTGGTTTCACGATCGGGATTCGTGATCTGGCGTCGGCCGCCGTTCGTCCCATTGGTGCAGGTGATCCGTCTCGACGAGAAGGATGCGAGAGAGGAAAGAAGAGGAGAGGGGGAGCCGAGAAGGGATATGGATGATTAAAGTGTGCAGGGCATGATTATTAAAGAGGATACCGGCTCATTCAAACGTCCTGGGCCGCACTGGGCGATGACAGCTGTATCGGAAGGGGCACTTTGAGATATGATGAGGTTTATTTCTGGTTGGCAATAGTACTATGATTTGGTATGTGGCGACTTTGATAGCAAGTGTATTCAGCACCCGAGGAACGGCAGCTCAAGGTGAGTTGAAGTGCAATAATTTGTTTGCAACAGCTATTTTTTATATGCTCAAGTTTTTATGTGCTTTTTAAAAATGTGACATTTATTGATCCTGTTGTTTGGCGACGGCGTTGTGCCGTGCGCCTAGAATATTCGCACTTTTTATGATGAAAGTTGTGGCATTTGTGCATTTCCGCACCTGATCGCAATTACCTGCTAAAGAAAGGTTGCCGGCTGATTCACCAGGTAAGCTAATAAATGCTATCTAAAACGAATTGCTGATGAGGTTTAAATGGATAGCCGGCTACGACGACGTATGCAGAAACTAATTTGACTATAGCCCCTAAAGACAACCTTCCTTATAGTTCTTATACACTCGACATGAAAACACATTTATTGTTCGTAATAAGTGCGACTCAGGCAACGATTGGAAATGACTGACTATTGTCAATTTAGGCATCAGTTTACTCGGTCGGGTTTGGTTTGATATCATATCATATTATGGCCTGTAGGCTAATAAGTTTTTCTCTTGTAGACATCTTCGTGGTTAGGCCTATAGCTTTTTAGACATCTGTGGCATTATACTTGAAAACCGATATTTTCTGAGAGCTTGTATGTCACATTTTAAACACATTTGAAATGTTACTCTAGCACTGCTGAGTGGATAAACCTGTTCCTTGGGACCTGTTCCTTTGGTACCCCCGTACTACCGATTTCATCCACAGGGAGGCGGGCTTCTTCATAAAAGAATAAGCTGCATTGTGGTGAAAAATCCAGTAAACTGAAAATGATCTGTAGTCACTTTCTGTGGCACTTCCTGTGCTGGCTTGCTGTAGCAAACGCAGCCTTTTACGTTTTCCATATAATATGTAGTTATACAAGTAATATTCAGCCATTCTTCTTGAGACAGAAACTTCCTTAAAGACATTGGATATATATTCACAAGATGAATGGGTCTCACTAAGTCATTACTGTTCTACTCTAATTGTCATTGAATTAACCCTCAACAGTCAGCATTCTTCTGGGGGAACAGAACACATTTGAGGACAGCTAGAGAGCTAGGGGGACGTTCTTGTGACGTTTTTAGTGGTTTTATTTCTGACCAATCTACCAACTTTTCATGACATCTCCACCTGCCACCCAACGCACACGCACGCACACAGTACCACTCATCTTTGAGTGGGGGAAGTGAGGGAAGCAAGCACAAAAGGAGAGGAGCGCACAGTGGAGTAAATGGGAGAAGGAAATTGGGACAGTTACTTCAGCATCGTAGCCGAGACATCCTCTGTGTAAAGGGTGCTGTTTAGTCACTATATGTATTTACCCTAATTGCAAACATTTACGAGTATGTTTCTTATTTGACATTTATACTCCATTGTACGACGGTGTTCTTTCCCAAAAATAGCACATCTAAAATAAATTTACAACTACAGTACTGTATAAGTACAAATCAGGCTTCAGATTTCCGTTGCACGCACGCACGCACACAGACAGACAGACAGACAGACAGACAGACAGAAAAGCTTCGCTGGGTGGCATCCTTCTGCCTGAGTGCCGCTTTCTCAAGCTGGCAGGTGGCAATCGCCGACTTTTGCGAGTGATTACCCTGGACCTGTGCCAAACTGCTCGCTCTCTCTCTCTCTCTCTCTCTCTCTCTCTCTCTCTCTCTCTCTCTCTCTCTTATATACGTCCCTCCTCCCTTGTCCTGTGTTGACTCATACTGTGTAAGCCCTCGCCACTCATCCCATCTGTATCACTTTGCCCTCGGTGCCATCTCCCGCCCCGTCCAACTGTCTTCCTCTCCTCACACACTCGGCTGGACTATAACTTCCCTCCATGCTTCAAGTGCCCTTTCTCAGCATGGCTACTATATAGCGGGGAGGAGGAGGTAGAGACCTGGTGGGCTGTGTTAATGGAGGTTCAGGGTACGCTCCACAGCAACCGTCTGTTCCCATTCCACAAACACACTTGTTATACCCTAAACCCACGCACATTTAACACATATGTTCAACATGCAGGCTCTTCCCCCCCCAGGGAACAGTGTGTCTTTAATCAGGACGTGAACATACTGTGTGCCCACACTAACAGGCCGGCTCCATCAAGACTGTACTAATTATGACTAAGCTGTGAGATAAGTGCCACTCTGGAACATGAGTATCGGGATAATACATTATGCCATGGAATGCCAAGACGGTGCCCGGCCCGGTGCTTGTATAGTGAGTGGATGTGGGCTGCGTGTGTGTGAGAGAGATGCGCGGGTGGAGAGTTTGCAGTCGATGTTTGGGAACTGAGTGAGCATAATGACTTCATCTGGAGTCCTTAACCCATTCTGGGTGCAGGGAACGCCAGTGTTTTAAGCACTGTTATACTTTAGCTATTGAAAAATAGCATATCTACAAGCTCGTATAGCGCTACGAGCTTATGGGTATGCTATTTCTTTTTTTAAACCCTGAAAATGTGGTGCAAATCTTTGAACATATATGCTTTCAGAGCGAACATTTTTAACTCAAATCTTTGCTTCCGGGGAGTCCCCCCAGGAACAACATATTTTTGGATGGGGTTCGGTGACCCCCATTAGACAGTATATGCCAGGGACCACCATAAGAGAAGGCTCTAGCAGTGATTCTCAAACCGTTTAATTTCAAGGACCCCCAGTTTGACATGCATTAGGCTACGGACCCCCATTTAATGGCATTTCTATCTCTGGGACCCCCAATTTATATTGTAAAATCACTGTTAGTTTAAATCTGAGAGTACACTCTCTGAGTTACAGACCCATAAGGTTACATTTGGTTCCAAACTGTCATTTAGCTGGGGACCCCCTGGAACTCCCTGAAGGACCCCTGGAGGTCCCCGGACCCCACTTTGGGAACCACTGGTTTACCCCATCCTAACTATTAAGCGCAGTTGTCGACTCGTCACAATCAATACTGCACTCAGAGAGCAGTTTGGGTTAAGTGTCTTGCTCCTTAGTCTTACCTTGACGTGAAATGGGAAATCATAATCAAATCAAATTAAATCTATTCAGTCAGACTTAGTATAGCCTACACACCTTTGAACTGTTTTTTTTAAACAAAATTAAGATACACAATTCAGAGGAATGTGACAACAAGAAAGGTTTAGACTGCGGGGACAATTCTGAAAATAGTTCTTAGAAATTAGAATGCTTTCTGCGGTTGAGTCTGGTCGTGAACGTGTCTGCCATTTATTACTATTACCAATAATACTTTTTAAACTATTAAAATGATGTTGTGTCACTACAGCATTCCTCCGAGTCGGGATTTGAAGTTGCGTAACTTGAAGCTGTAGCGTGCAGCCCGCTGCGCTCTGTGATCTCACAAAGCCAGCTGCTGTGGAAGGTTTCAGGGGCCAAGGGTCGTCCCCAGGGCCATTTACCCCCTCTACACCACATCTCTGCTGTGCAAGGTTTCAGGGGCCAAGGGTCGTCCCCAGGGCCAGTTACCCCCTCTACACCACATCTCTGCTGTGCAAGGTTTCAGGGGCCAAGGGTCGTCCCCAGGGCCATTTACCCCCTCTACACCAAGGTTTCAGGGGCCAAGGGTCGTCCCCAGGGCCATTTACCCCCTCTACACCACATCTCTTTGTAGAAAAACAAGCTTACAACACCTTGTGACGATATAGGTTTCATGTGGTTCATTTGACCAAGACATCGTTGTTCTCTTCTGTAGGACGGAAACTTTAACCGTTGATGATGCCTTTTGTATAGGCAGCTTGGCTTGCTCTGTTTTGGGGTTCAGGGTTTGAGCTAACTGTCTTATTTGTACCCATAAATTATAGAATATATATATAGTGCACTCAAGCAGAGCACACTGTGCCCTGCTTGAGTTCGTCGTATTGTATCCTGTGGTTAAGATACTCGAGTGGAGGTTTTAATGTGGCCATTGACTGATCATCACATCAGAAGTGCTGACATAAAGCAAGTAGAACCCGGACTACATGCTCGCAGCTACGCATGCTCCTTTACAACAACAGTCACAACAAATCCCTCCCAGCAACGGAATTGTAGAGTTTGCACACTGTAACAGTGATGAACAATGGGTCTGGTATAAAAGTACGATAATGTATTCACGGAATCTTGCTTGTATATTTTCTTTTTTTTCTTCTTTTTTTCTCCAGATCACTATGGTCAGTTGTACAAGTACAGTGCATGGTTTCTCTGCAATAACAAACCTTTTGACCAGTGAGAGTGTATTGTATGTATATTCTATGTATGTATTGTATGTATATTATATGTTAGTTGTGCTATGTGTGAATAGGTGAGTGCTGTGCATGGTACTGAACCTTAGTTATGCTATGGTAGGTGAGTGCTGTCCAGGGTACTGAACCTTAGTTATGCTATAGTAGGTGAGTGCTGTCCAGGGTGCTGAACCTTAGTTATGCTATGGTAGGTGAGTGCTGTCCAGGGTGCTGAACCTTAGTTATGCTATGGTAGGTGAGTGCTGTCCAGGGTACTGAACCTTAGTTATGCTATGGTAGGTGAGTGCTGTCCAGGGTACTGAACCTTAGTTATGCTATAGTAGGTGAGTGCTGTCCAGGGTGCTGAACCTTAGTTATGCTATGGTAGGTGAGTGCTGTCCAGGGTGCTGAACCTTAGTTATGCTATGGTAGGTGAGTGCTGTCCAGGGTGCTGAACCTTAGTTATGCTATGGTAGGTGAGTGCTGTCCAGGGTGCTGAACCTTAGTTATGCTATGGTAGGTGAGTGCTGTCCAGGGTGCTGAACCTTAGTTATGCTATGGTAGGTGAGTGCTGTCCAGGGTGCTGAACCTTAGTTATGCTATGGTAGGTGAGTGCTGTCCAGGGTGCTGAACCTTAGTTATGCTATGGTAGGTGAGTGCTGTCCAGGGTGCTGAACCTTAGTTATGCTATGGTAGGTGAGTGCTGTCCAGGATACTAAAGGAAACTTTATAAAATGAACACACAAAAAGTGTTGATTCATTATCTGAAATTAAATGTAAGGACATTTTAGGACATTTCCATTCTATATTCTTCCGTGGTGTGATCTTTCATTGTCCCGTCATAGACCTGTTGAGAACAGATATCTGGATTCCTGACCATGAGTCCATTTCCATGCCCTCAGCATTTCAACGCCAGGCTAACTTCCTGTCTGCTCTCTCAAGTCCCCACTCTCAGACTGGTATCATTGTGTGTGTGTGTGTGTGTGTGTGTGTGTGTGTGTGTGTGTGTGTGTACGTGTGTGTGTAGTGTGTAGTGTAGGTGTGCATTTCTCCTTATAGGAGATGAGCATTTGAACGATGGCTTACACCAAGCCCGGTGGCTGCAGACAAAGTGTTATGTTTCTCTAATAGCAGCATTCCGCTTCCTGGATTGAGGTCACGCATCGTGTAAACATCAGAGGGCGATTCTCAGCCTAAAGCCTCTTGTACTCAGAGCCAACTCTCCAGAAAAGCCCAACAATCTACAATTGGCAGTTATTTTTAGAATTTAAATGTTCCAACTGTCAACTCCACAATGAGCCAACAGTTAAACTACTGCTGAGTATCAGTATAATTCGTAAAAAAATAAAATAAAGAAAATCTTTCCAAACTTAAAACAACAGACTAAATATAGATAATGTAATAGCATTGAGATTAAATTGCATATACTATGGTATAATTATAGCTTCTTCTTTTTTTTCCCCACCACAAATTATAGCAAGCGTGTACCCGTGATGAACTGTGAGCAGATCTTGGTTTGCGCTGGAACATTTTGCACACTCAGTGCTGACTGCCTGACAGACGGAGAGTGGTTTCTATAGTCTAAAAATACCCCTCCAGTACACTAACATTCAGTGCGTTCAGAGCATAACCATCCCTACCGGCGCCAATGGGATGGATTCTGCCTTTGTAAATTAAAAGTTGAGTTGATCCAGTGTGCAGTCAAGCCGAGAAGTGACATTGACAGCTCCCAACAGTCGGGTTGGCAA
This sequence comes from Protomyctophum parallelum, assembly GCF_964188405.1. Taxonomy (NCBI): domain Eukaryota; kingdom Metazoa; phylum Chordata; class Actinopteri; order Myctophiformes; family Myctophidae; genus Protomyctophum; species Protomyctophum parallelum. Next base: position 68,335,111 of record NC_139697.1, read on the forward strand.
AATAATTGCGGTCACATCCACTACAGTCAGGAGGTGAACCTTGCTGTGAGGGTTGCAGTAAGGCAGTTTAAAGAAAATAGTCAGTGTTCATTCATCCCTATGTTATCCAACCCTTTATGTTGTTATGTTATTATTTTCACACACAAATAAGTATAGCCTACAGAAACAAATAATTACAAAGGATCCTGGCAAATGGACCTGTAAGGTTACATTTGTACACGCTCATAGTAGAATACACCTTAATTGTATTAGAACAGTAGTACCTACAGTACTACTTTGTACTGTAGCTAGGACCTAGACCTATTTGTGCAGTAGGCTTAAATGAATGCCCCACTGTCCAAGTCTGTGGTGTTTAGTCGCTTTGTGACATTTTGATTCCATGTACTCAAAAACACTCAAGTGGATGGCATTATCCACACCACAACTATGACAACTGTGGGGAATTAGTTGTCTCTAGGAGCGAGAATCACCACAATCTAAATTGTTGATCTCTTTTCACAATGTATTCAGTGCAATTGGTACCGGTACTGCAAATGCGGGTCAATATTTAAGCACGTTGTCTCCATGTGCTGGTCTTGGAAGTAGTAATGATAGTAGCAATCTTTCTTTTCATGTTCAGTAACTTTAGGTTTTTAACAGTTGGTCGTGTGCGTTAACATGGTAATATCATTTGGAACAGTGGATGCGTTCCAATCTTGGCCTTCACCCTTGAGCTTGATTAAAAACAACAAATGGCACACATAAAAGTCACCAATCTTCAGATGTCAATCAACTTAGTATTTGGAGCAGAGAGCATTGACAGAGGGCTGCTGTCAATCCCCCAAGGCCCTAGCTTCCTCCATTTTGGTTCAGTGCACCAGATTAGCAGGGCGTACGACGGCATTACTGAGGGAAGAGGTTGTTCGCAAGAGATGCCTCACATTCTCATACAACTCCGTTGTTTGAGCATGGATCGTTGAGTGAATTCGGTTGTATTAAGTTGAGCAAGTTATCATTTAAGTTATTGCAATTTATAAACGTGACCCTACTGGCGACGCACATTTCCAGTACCTTCCCCTTCTTCTTCTTCTTCTGCTCGCAATGCCATGCATTTCAGCAGCGACGTTACCGACGAGACTGGTGGGGCCATGCATTAGAGACCGACCGATATGGAATTTTTTGACCGATACGAGAACCGATACGATAGAGGGTAACAATCACCAATAACCGATATGCAACCGATATAGTGATTTTTTTAAACTGGAATAAAAACACGCCTTTTCTGTGAGGATTGTGCACCGATATGATTATGCAGTGCACAAGGTACAAAGTGACAGTAGTACAGACAGCCCTGCTTTCTTAAACCAATGACTTTTCAAGGCTTATATATATTTTTAACTTCTCACTCAAAGAGTAAATAAATACTGTAGCAGCTAAATAAGAGGGGCCTATAGCATATACAACACAGTTTACACACTAGTAGCCTATAGTATGGCCATTGGAGAACTGCTATTTTTCAATAGCCCCCATTAGGCCACAGACCCCAATAGCTAAAGCATAACATGGCCACAGACCCCCATTAGGCCACAGACCCCAATAGCTAAAGCATAACATGGCCACAGACCCCCATTAGGCCACAGACCCCCATTTGATACCATTCTCTGGGAGTACACTATCATCAGTGTTAATTTAACGCTGAAAATCAGGGTCTATTTTGTTCCATTTGTATGCTCTTGGAGTATAATTATATATAATATATTGCCAAGTCTGATCATTATAATCATTATATGGACTTGTTAATCTGTAAAGTTGCTTTAAAATATTGGTAGTCCTTCCACTGCTCTAAAACAACATTGGCCAACAAAGTTTGACAGTCAGCCCTATAGCTGTTTATTTTAGACAATTTTTCTGACTTTTTCTGAATTTCAGACTTTGATCTGGCCTATTAACATTTTTATAGACCTGGTTGCTTGTTTCTCACATTCAAGAAATGTGGCAACCCTGGTCAACAGTTTGTTTTGGTTAGCATTTGGATAGCTAGTTAGCTTGCAGTTAGCTTGCTAGTTAGCTAGCAGAGGCTGCAGCTGCTACCGTCATGAATAACAGTATTTAGTGCAATTTTCTATCCCAGAACTTATCATGGATATGCGTGGCTGCTCCTCCTTCTTTTCTAGTAAGTACAACAAACAAAGTACTTTTAATGTGTTGTGGCTGTTTTCTGTCAGCACGGAGTAAAGCGCAGTGCTCTCTCTCTCTCTCTCTCTCTCTCTCTCTCTTCTAATCTACACAGTACACACACACATACACACGCGCGCGCACACACACACGAGACACCTCGGTGCACTCTGCTGGAGAAAATACGATGCATTCAAGGCCCTGAGAGCTGTAGTGTCATAGAGTTCAGTTCAGTTCAGCTGAGTTCAGTTCAGTTCAGTTCAGTTTTATTTTGGTCATGAAATAAACATTACATGTATTCATGTTGTCGTATTATTATTATTTTTTTGTAGAGACCAAAAGGGTTTAGGCTGAAGCCAATGGCTTATCCGGTGGGCGGACATAACAGAGAAGCAAACAGAAGAGAGAAAAATAAACATAAAACAATAGGACAAAAAGGAAATAAATTGAGCGAAAACAAAAAGACAACAGGAGAAGACAGATGTGATCACACAGAATCCAGAGTCGCACATGAGAAGAATGTTATTTATACCGTTATTATATAGTTATAACCAGGGCTGCCAACTTTCAGAAAAAGCCAAGAGTGAGACTTTAGTGTTTTAATAGGCTCGACGCAAAAAAAGTGGCCTTTTTTAATGTTGATTTGGCCTTTTTTAACATTGATTTAGAGGAATACCGAAATCAAACCCTAGAAAAAAAAGTGAGTGATGCAACTCTGTGGGGGTCCTCGGGGGTCTCCCCAGAACATCCAGACCCCCCTGAACACACGCGCCCGGGGGGGCGGGCAGGTGTGCTGTTTTCATGCTCAGACCCAGCCAGCCAGCCACACACATAGCTCCGAAAGGGAGTGGTTGCACCACTCAAAAAAATCCTAAAATAGGCCTATATGAACATATATTTGTATATGCCACATCAACATATTTGTGGATATATTGTTTTTGTTTAAACTGCAAAAGAAAATGATATCTGCATATGATGCTGAATAATAACCCACATTTTGAATAATAGCATTTAACAAAATTAGTGAAAGAGTTGCACTAGGTGAAGAGATGGTCAGTCTCCTATTGGTCATATGGTGCACCTGTGCCTATGTCTTCTATTAAATATCCATATTGGTTTACATAAAAACGTATTCTGATGTGATAAAACAGACTACATCACAAATTAATCACCCACCTCAGTGGAACATTCTCAGTCAGTCAGTCGTGGTCTCTCTCTCTGAACAGAACTAACGAGTCGCGATGCGGGACACACACACACACACACACACACACACACACACACACACACACACACACACACACACACAATATTTCGAAGCAATGTTAAACTCTGCATGGCTCATTTCCATGCGTCACAGTCAGGGACCCTGCTGACGAGTTGGAGGTTACCCTACTACACTACTGCATAATCTCATGCAGAACGGCTACTCTGCCATTTGTGAGGACGCACACATGGGCGCGTGCCGCGCGGAGAAAATTGTTGTTATGAGAGCCGGCTTGGCTTTTTTTGGCACATTATATGCCCCCCTCGGCGTGCGTATTGTGCGTGCGTGAGAAATGGTGGGTGTGGCGTGAGTGCGTGTGAAAGACGTCTCATGCGTGAGTCTCACGCTGAATGCGTGAGAGTTGGTAGGCCTGGTTATAACATTACTATTACACTATTAGAGCTGTATATATATAGGCTCTCTTGGCCAGTGCCGACTGCCGTCTTTCACTTCTGGTGGTGAAGTTGGGCTCTATGTCAGCTTTACTTGGAGGATTTGTGGCAGAAATGTGAAGCCAGTACTCCCTTGACCCTAATGCTTATCACGAGAGGATTCCATCTTGTGCATTATCCTACTATTCTTCACAAGGCCAAGCTGTTTAGAACAGGGTTATATTATAGTCATATGTGTCTGCTAGCCTGTACAGCAAGGCTTGGTCTGATTTCCACTTTACCCAGTCCAGTTCGGGCCACTCGGTGGCGCGCTATGAGCTTGTAGATCTGCTATTTTTCAATAGCTAAAGAGTTAAAACAACCAAAACCGTTCAGAATGGTTTAAAAAAAGATTTTCAGATAAAATGTACTCAATGAAGAATAAAATCACGACTCTGCATTTCTTTATACTGTGCAAGATACAATGTGCAAATAACACCGTGCCAAATTATGCCATGCAATTAATCAATCACGTTACAATGTGCACAACGGAGGGCTTAAACCGGTATAGACGTTACTGTGTGTGGACTGACGGACACTGACCGAACCAGGTAGACGTCATCACGAGACATGCTGGAATGCACAAAACGCTGTACGACAGACAGTCTGTTTATTTAAAGTAAGCCTTGCCGAGCCAGGAGGCCCATGCACAGGGCAGGAGCCTATATATCTCCTGTTTCTGTAGCGTGAGGTATATAGCTTGATAGTATACTGTATATATGGCGCAGGGACTAATATTACCCCGATCCAACCCTTGATGCTGAGTGCCAAGCAGCGAGGCACTGGGTCCCATTTTTCAGAGCAGTTTACTTAAAGATGACGCTAAATCCATCACATATTGCATTAGTAATGAGCAATATGACAACATGATTAACATTATTATGTTTGTGCGCCTGCAGGCTTCATTGGGAATATATATATATATATAGGGCTGTATACTGTATACTGTAGAGTTGTTCTGTAGGCAACTTGGCAGCAGTGTGTGTTTGCAGAACAACACCCATGTAGTACTGCAGCTTGTGGCTGCCATACAGTATTCTACACATCAAACGTGAAAAACAGAAAACTATAGGAATTACTTGGTAACATAAAGGAGATCAGATTTCACAGACGCAACACGACCTGATGTTGATTATACAAACATTTGAAAACCATGACTGCTGTTTTAAACCAACCACGAACTGAGTTTTAAGACTTTTCAAAAAATGTAAAAAATAGCAAATGTAGCGTGTCAGTTCGTGCCATGCGGTGAGCTTGTAGATCTGCTATTTTTTGAATAGCCGCAACACGAAAGTCTAAGATGACACAGATGCTTTCACTGTTCTAATGGGTTGATCATCAAGGTTGATCCGATCCTGTGTCCGTAGTCTGTTCATCCGAGGTACATGAAATGATGAATCTTAACAGTGTGGCCGTGCTGGCCAGTGTACCAAACTGTATAGCAGAGAATCTGAGGCAAACAAAAAAAAAGTCTGGAGAGGTGAGTTTTCAGACTGCGGTGGAAAAGTGGGGAGTGAGTCTGCAGTCCTGCTCTGAGCTATAGGGAGGGAGGTCATTCCACAGCTTGGGAGCCAGGAGGAGAGACGAGTCTAGGACGCGTGCAGCAACGGTGGCGTTGGCAAGCTGACCTACTGTAAGTGTGCAGGAAGTGGTGGTGTACAGTAGCGATGTATGGCTCATGTCCTGAGGGGTGCCATGCCCTTGATTCCCCAGAGTACTGTGGGCAGTCATCAGTGTGTCTGGGGTCAGCTAAAAACTCTAGAGGGAATAAGATATCTTCCTGTGTGTCTTAAACATACTATCGCTGCTAGATCCTTTTTTTTTATGGCTCCAGACACTACTGCAACCTTCCAGCGGTGTCTTGGCCCATATACAGTACGTACACTAGTCAGCAGTTGTAACCTTGGCAGACAACTCCCCCACAGCGCCAATACTCCACAGATTTACAACAAGACATGATAGTTGTGAGTCAACGATCTGTGATTTAATAGTATTTATTGGCTCCAACTTTAAACAAACACACCAGCCTACGCTCCATTGTTCTCTCCTTCTCCTGTTTTATCCTCATGTGGCATTACATCACTTGTATTATTGTTTTAATTTAGGTCTTACTCTTAATACACCTGGAAAAAGTTGGAGCCAGTATTAATAGTTGTGCAGCCCTTATTGTTCATTTCTACTGTTGTCTTCTTTGTACTTTGCTGTCCCATGTGATATCACACACACTGACATTTGATGCACAAGACCTTTGAAGCCTACAGTACGATGACAAAAGTATACAAAAGTACACTTGTGGTTGTAATCATGCTTCTTGCTGAATTTAAACTCGATTGTACGATGGTGTTGCTTTCCAAAATACAAGTTTTACAAGCTCACAATGGTATATTGTGAGCTTATTGTAGATGGGCTGTTAGCTGTGTAAACACATTTTGTTTAGATGGCTGCTTGAGAAGCTATCTCTCAAAATATAATGAGCAGATTCATTGTCATGACACGGGCTGTATTTTGCGTGTCTTAAGTACCAGGTCTTATTCCCTAACTTGAGTAAACTAAAGACCTGGAGGCGTGATCAATGCTCTTTGGCCACTCAGAATAGCCAAATGGCATTGATCACGCCTCCAGGTCTTTAGTTTACTCAAGTTAGGGAATAAGACCTGGTAATTAAGACACGCAAAATACAGACCTTCTAAATGTGCTCAACAAGGATGAACTTTCAGATTTTGGTATCTCCACGGCCTATCCGCCTGTGCCTCGATTATTTTGGTGACACAGAGGACCATCCTTGGGCCAGTTGTCTCTCTCTAGGGGCTGTTCCCATGGCTTTTAGACTCTTAAGGGCTGTATTTTGCGTGTCTCAAGTACCAGGTCTTATTACTTAACTTAAGACCTGGAGGCGTGATCTGAGTGTCTTCTGAGGCTATTCTGAGTGGCCAAAGAGCATTGACCACGCCTCCAGGTCTTAAGTTAAGTAATAAGACCTGGTACTTAAGACACGCAAAATACAGCCCTTAGGGTCCTATTTTGGGTGGCAGGTGAATTGGCAGGAGGTGTGCAGCTTATCCATTTCCAGAGGTGAAGTGTTGTGTATTTCCCAGCCTGCATGTGTTTTGTATTTTGGTGTGAGGCGAGGTGGGGTGTGTAGTTTGCAAATCAGCTGCGCGCCGCAATATTGGGGTCAACGAGGACCACGATTTGCGCCATCTGCTGTCCGCCAATTGTATTATAAAGAGTTTGTCCATTGCTATTTTCAGCACACTTGGTGGAACTGGAACACAGTTGGTGGAAACTTTTTTATTGTGGGTTTTTTTCTACTTTAAAATACAGGACATACAAAGACAGAAAAGGAACAATACAAAACATGAAATGAAAATGACACAGATCTACCCTCCCACTCACCCGCCCTGGGGGGAGAATTATAGAGTTAAGTACATTTAAATGTCTGCATGCAAAAGTAATAACTAACAAAATAACTCCTGAATGAAGTGTCTGGTGCTGGGAGTCTGGTGCAACGCACAGGTCCTGGACCTGGGGAGAGCAGGAGTGGACCTGGTGAGAGCAGGAGTGGAACTGGTGAGACGTAGGAGGGCCTCGGACAGGAGTCAACCCACTAGGCCCTAGTCCTTCCACATGCCAGATTGATCTACCTCCCAGTCCCGGCAGAGTAGTTCCGGAGCAACGGATTGTGTCTGTGTGGCCCTGGTCTTTTCCTAATGGAACTGATCGAGTGTAGCTACTGGGATGTAAGTCGGGACTTGATCACCCCGGCTGGGTCGCCTGAGTGAGGGGTATGATGTTGTGAGAGCCGAAACCCCCGATGACCTTGGGATACATCACTGAGGATACGTCCCAGGTGCATCCATGCAATGTTTATTCGTTATTTTTATAATAATAGTAAGTAAAAGTAAGAGAAATATGCATAGTTGGAGAAGAAGGTAGAGCAAAACAAAGTGAGAGTTGATGTATATGCAAGGAATGGCTCTCAGGTTTGCCTGTGGAGATTTGCCTTTCATAGTCAACTGTACTCAAAATATACTCGGAACGCGCCAACCCCATTTTTATAGACATTTCTCATAGATGGGTCACAACAACTAAGGACAGGTGTGCACAAGCAAAATAAATGACTGCTGTGCTGATCTCCCAGTAGGTGGATGTTTGTTTCCTCAGGGTCTGCTGTGCGTTCGCACAGACATAGCACATTGCAGTGCATCGTATATATGGACATCCATCTGTCTAGTTTATGTGCATTATGAACTGGGTTTATGAGTGAGCTGTTCTCACTGCAGGACCTGCTGTGCCAGATGTATTAACTGCATTTCTTATTTCCTCCCGAGATCATTTTACGTCATCTGCTCTTGCGGTGCATGGCAAGGGTCTCGTGACAGGAAACCCCAAATTCCGAATGCACAATATGCCGCATGTCTTTCACCATGCAGCAAGAAAGCAGCCGATTCACCCGTTATCACTGTATTAAATATACAACATCAACCGTTATCAGGACGTTGGAATACGGCCAATATGGCCATACTGGCATACTAGACATTGTGGTGTTTGGCTGTATTCTCCCGGACTGCACGCATGCAGGGTGGCGGTGCAGACACAGCCTGGTCAAGGACTACCCCTGCTGAACGTGTCATTTCCAACTCTATTGTCGGTGCATGGAAACTAGGGGCTACTAATATATACTATTCTCTGCCTATCGGGACGTATCTTGGACAGCGCTGAGTCGGGTCTGGTGGCCTTTCGGCACGGCGACTCGGTGGCTCAAGGCCACCAGACACGGCGCGCCTCCGTCATTGACGTCAGTGACACAAAAAGCAAAACGCTCCCATAGTTTCTCTTCCGGATGCTATTTCTAAGCTGCTGATTACGAACATTTTCTTGATTATCGGGTGATAACGGTTGAATGGGGTGAAGAAAGAGAACATTTATATGACATTTGACACACATAATCAAAGACTTTGGAGGGATTATTTGAATAATACAAGTAAGACGCGCAAACGCGGGAAGCGAACGCAGCTCGTAAATTGCAATAACAACTATTTTAATAAATTACGTACTTTTTCTTTTCTTTTTAGTTAGTAATTTTTGTAAGTTTTCTACTGTGTGTGTGTGTGTGTGTGTGTGTGTGTGTGTGTGTGAGTGCTACAGCTGCGCCCTCTGGTGGCGGGCAGGTGGTGTCACAGCGGGACGGACACACACCCAGACATGATCTGCAGGGTCTCATAGTTAGTGCTCATTGCATTCGCAATCACTGCGTTCGCGACAACTTATCTAAATCAGCTTTACGTTATGGTAAATGGCAATACTGTGTTGTTAATGTTATTCAAATGTTCTACAACGTATCTCAAAAAACCAGCTCAGTGGCCTTGTGGTTAGAGTGTCCTGAGACTGGGAGGTTGGGGTTCGATCCCCGGCCGCGTCATACCAAAGACTCTAAAAATGGGACCCAGTGCCTCTCTGTTTGACACTCAGCATCAAGGGTTGGATTGGGTGTAAGTCCCTGCGACATACTAGCGTCATGTCCAGGGGGTGTACTTGTACATTGAGCTGCCTCACGCTACAGAAACAGGAGATAGGCTCCTGCCCTATGGGCCTCATGGCTCGGCAAGGCTACTGTATCTCAAAAAAGCGCTGAATCCTGTCTGCTTCAGTCAAAAAAAATTAAGGTACATTAATAAATGATCTTACAACAATTTTCAGAACAGAAAACCACTAGATGAAAGGAATCTGCCAACATGGTACACCAGTTTAGTTGGCTCTTGGGAGAAATCAAATATTCAAGGCTTTTCTTGCTAGCCGATCTACAAGCTCTCAATGCGTCGCACTGCGACGCATTAAGAGCTTGTAGATCTGCTATTTTCCGGGGCGCGACATCCGCTCTCGTTGGCTACTGGAGATGTGGCGATGACATGGATTTCTTTCAGCGCAAAATGCTGCGTTCACGATCAGGAGATTTTCAGAAAAAAAGCAATTTCTCGGGTATGGCATGGAAAGGAGAGGAGGAGCATTTGCTGCATTTCTTTCACCATATAGTAAATGCTGCATTCATGGTCTGGAGAGGGCAGTTGTTTTACAAAAGGGTAAAAGGGCAGGGGCTAAAGCCCCCTTTGATGTCTGTGTACACGTGCCTGATCCAAACCCACCTTCGCCACGTTGCTGCAGGTGTAGGTCACAGCTGCTGCAATGCACGAACTGTGTTGGGGGCATGTGAGCAGTTGCGGGGTGGGGGGTGGGGGGGGGGGCATGTCCCCTCCACTTTTGAGAGGAAGAAAAAATGTAAATGTAGGAGGAAAAAGCATTAGCACCGTGTAGAGACCTGCAGAGACCTTGAAATCAGAGGCTATAAAGAGCTGTTAAACTTGGTTGCAACGTGGATGCAGAAAAATCCGCACATTTTTGCAAGTCAGCCCCAAATCAGTCCCCGCCAGTTATGAAATGCCCTCTATGTCCCCATGGCGGCATGCACCTTAGAGTATATATTAATAGAGACGGCACCCGCGGAGGAAACCCTGGCTGAGGCGGAATGGACATAGTGGCCGAATTTTGGTATTGCAGCGCTGGGCCAAACACGTGAACGCGCTGGTCCGTTGACTATCATTGTGCACGTTCATGATGACACGTGAACGCTGTTTCATATACGTGAACGCGTGCAATGATAGTCAACGGCCAGCGTGTTCATGTGTTTGGCCTCAATCCATCCCAGAATGCACTCTGTTCGGAAGGAGGAGTGAAATCGCTTCATGCGCTTTTGAGCAACTCAATGCAAGTGGATGGGAGGAGTACTCGGGCGCCGTCTCTATTAATATATACTGTACTCCAAGGCATGCACGCACACTTTGCAATTTCTTGAAGTTGTCCATCTTGAGCATGGAATGTGCTCACATGATTGGACATCATGTTGTTATGACATGAAAGGCACTGCTCACTTCACAATTAATTGAATTGATAATTGGCTCATTGACACACAATTCCACACCTGTGTGGGTCGGGACTTGCAATTGGATAGCACATGGAAAGACAGATGAATCCTTTCCCCCCCATGTGGACAGAGAAGGCGTTATTCCAATGAGTGAGCACTGCAGGGACCTGTAGAGACAGTAGTGGACAGTAGGAATTTGAATCAATAACTCCTACTGTAGATGGCACCGTGGCAGATATCTATTATATTTCTAAAATGTGACCCAGAGCGAGGATCAAAGGTTCATCATGAAGTAATGCATCTTATAGGAGAACTTAAAACAACTCTGTTTCATCAAGGATGAGTTAAATTTGGTGAAGAATCCATCATTTACCTAAATTGAATGAATGAATGAATTGAACATTATTTGAAATCAAATACATTAAAACACTGAAACAGTTGGTAGTACTGTCGCCTCACAGCTAGAAGGTCCTGGGTTCGATTCCCGCTCGGGACGCTGTGGGTGCTGGTGGCGTGTTTCCTCCTCCGCGTCATCAGTGCCCATACCCGAAGGCGGGGTTGGCGAAAGGGCCTTTCTGTGTGGAGTTTGCATGTTCTTCCCGTGTCCCCTAGGGTAGATACCCTCACAAAAAACATGCAGTAATCCTGGTCACTAAACTGCCTCCCCTGGCCAGCCGGGGCGCCTGATGGAGGGGAAAGGAACTGGTTGGAATAACATGTTCCTTCCACGTCCAACCAGGGAAACTCCCCCTGTCAGGTGTAAAGGAGCAACTTGGACACTCAGGCATGAAGGAAGCATGAGTTCAAGTCCGTTGCTCTCCCCTTGTCTCCCATATATGGGGACTAGGTTGGCGGAGGGTGTGTAGAGCCCAGGATCACATTAGATGATTGACACAGGGGTGAAAAATGGGTTACAAAATCGTGGGATAATTATTTTTTTTTTAAAACAACACTGAAACAAAAAAGAAAATACTCTAACAATGTCCGAAAAGGAGTAGGGTGAAGTATTAAACTTATTATGCCCCTACCCCCTTTTGCTTTTACCCATATAACTTAATAGTATATATATATATACATATGTACACACATATCATCATCATCATACTATAATTCTAACAATGTCTGAGTGTCTGTGTGTCTGTCTGTGTGTCAGAAACACTGCCGTAGCTCCTTACTGCCTGCACCAATCACTCCCACTTTTCACACAGGCATTGACCATATGAATATGAAGGGCGTAACGAAGCCCTTTTTTCGATTTGACACATTAACCCTCTAAGACCCAGCGTTGCTTTTTAGCAACAATTTTATTTTAATTAATTACTAAATTATTATTATTTTTTTCTGTTCTTTTTTCACCTAAATCAGTGATGTTCATTGCAATGCCATGATATTTGCATATAAATACCCCCCACAGAGGCTGAAATTCACACAAATTAAAAATGTCTGGACTTTTGAATGTTTTTTAACCTAAGACTTTTGACCTTTACCCTAATAAAAGTAGGTACAATAATTGTAATATATGTTTTTTTGTGATCATTAGAATGTCTAGAACATGTTTTATTCATTATTGTGAAAGATATCCCCCAAATGTAAATTATTAATTTATTATATTATTATATAATTATTATAAATTTTTCATCAAACTTTATTTTTTTATTTTTTTTAACATATTTTTTAGTCTTAGTCCTAGTAGTACAAAGTAGTAGTAAGGTTGAAATCAATTTTTTGCAAGTAGAAATTAATGCGGGTCTTAGAGGGTTAATGATTATTAATTAATTTATTAGTCAATTACAAACGCACCCGGGTGCAGTACCCCCCACGGCCACAAGGGGGGGACAAATATCTCGCAACGGGTAAGGACTAGTATTTATAACAACCTGGTTTATCGTTGCTTAAAGGCAGACATGAAAATAGAGCAAATAAAAACAATCTCGGCAATAACAGAAATAAAATTGATACAACTGGTAAAACCGGTACTTTAACAAAAAAATAATAATATATATATATATATATATATATATTTCCAGAGGCCCACAACGGGCTGGATTGCCACAAAGGTGCTAGGACAGACAACCAGTTGTGTTGACTCAATGCGTCAACACCGCCCCTCCTCGTCTAAATACCTCCTAAATATAATCGTTTTATATGACCTCCTAAAGTGGTTAATGTTAGGGCTGAGTTGCACCTCCTTACTTAGTGCGTTCCACAATTGGACTCCACAAACTGAGATGCACATACTCTTCGATTTTAATTTAACACAGTGTACTTTGAAGTTAAGTTCTCGTCTTAAATTATAACCCCCCTCTCTATCACTGAATTTTTTTTGTAGATTACCTGGTAAAATATTTTTTTTGCAGGATGCATAGTGGTTTTAGATTACTTTTATAGGTGTTTCCCCAAATTTCAACACAGTAATTAAAAATAGTTGTGCACATAAAGCACTAATTATGCAAGTCGGGTTTTATTTCACACGGGAACACTCTTGTTAGAACTCTTTAGAAAGAAAACGACGTCGCAGAAATCGAAAGTATTTAGCTGAAAACCTCAAGATAGCTCCGTCTGTCGGGGGGCGTGGCGGGCGCTCTGCGTTCTGAATGGATCTAATCAGCTGAACGTTTAAAGTCCATCTTTTGGTATAATTGTCAGCCCCTCAAGTCTCCAGCGTTAATATCTTGTATCACTCTCATGTGGAACAATGTAGTCTCTTGGTTTGCCTTTTGCTCGTCATTTCCATTTGGCCTTGTCACACAGAAAATAACTTTGTTTAACAGCGACACCACCACTGATAACGCTGATAAGAGTCCACCTCCCCTTCCTCCCTATTTACTTTTAAAGACAATAAGCTGGTTTAAGTTGGTCCTCACTCATTGTTGATTTCAGCTGGCTTTACACAATGCATATACAGTATTATATAGAATTCTGACCACTTATACCTGACTTATATTTAGCTGTGTGACTGTGTCGCACACCAGTCTACAAGCTCACAATGCACCACGCTGCAATGTGTCGTGAGCTTGTAGATCTGCTATGTTCGGCGCACGTCACGGGTGCACTAGTTTAGTTACCGCGAGAGTGAGGTCCAGCCAACACCAACCTCGGGATTCCTGGATCGCTGCCCTCCACAATTTCCTATATAACATCAGGTTTCTTGTTAGCTAAGCTGTCGCGCTGAAGTATAGGTGGTACGCTTCTTTCCCCTCCTGGCTTTGCCCTGGGTTGGCTCCCATAGAGTCAATTTACTTGCCTCAAGTTCTGGGTGCCTGACGCAGTGCCCTGCCAGCCCCATCCTTCTCTCTCTGACTTTGTCCGTGACCCGTGGTAGGACCCCATATGGGTCCACATTTCTGATGCGGTCCGTCCATGTGACACCTAGTGCCATGTGCGTATGCATTCTTGTGTAGACTCCATCCAGGGCTTTTTCCTGTTTTACTGTGAGGCTCCATGACTCGGCCCCATACAGCAGTATACTGACTCCACAGCAAAGCTATGAACAGTCGCCTCTTAAGGTCTTCTCCCATATCTCAACCAGGTATAAATCTGGCTTTATAGAGTGTGTCCTTTATCTCAATGTCAGCGCACGCCGTCTGTGACTCATTGGCTAGCTGCTTTAAATGACACCAGTGTCACTGTATGTTTTTAGAAGCACGTCGCCTCGTAATACTCACTTATAGAGGTCGTCTTAAAGGACGACTTCACCCTTTTCCGCCTATCTTCATATAACTGGTCCTCACTAATGGTCATAATATTGTACGTTTTTTTTAATTGATAGTGAACGGTACGACTTTTGTCTACCCGGAGTGGGGCTGTGGACAGTTCAGAAATCTGCCTACCAGTGACATCATCGATGCGGAATCCAAGCTAATAGAAACTGCAGTCTTTCTATTCTTGGAAAGTTGGCATGCTAGTATAATGGAAGCCATTGTTCTCATTTAAATAATAAAATTTTATCTTGTTCGGGGAAAAGAAAAGCCTGCCTAACGATGATGTCACTGGCACTGCAGGCAGCTTTCTGAACTGTCCCGACTCCCCAGGCAGCCCTCCTCTGAGGCAGAGTAGATAGAGCATAATGAGCATTAGTGAAGACCAATTATATGTCGATAGGTTGAAAATGGGGGCAGTTGTCCTTTAAGTGTGTACACAATGTGCTACAGCATTTGGCCGTCCATCCAGCGCTGCAGCAGTAATGCATCCAAAGTGTGACAGCTGGCCATGATGAGCCAAGTCACTGAGGTGATGCCGCTGAAGGTTCACAGGTGCATCTCATCTGAAGTGACGATGCAGTGCGAGGAGGATTATTATGGCTGCTTGACAATATAGTATAGGCCACCGTTCGTATAGTGATTATGGTAGACAGGTAGAGCTATGATACAGCAAAACTCCTCAAGTGTTATTTTAAAGAATAAGACGTCATTTCAACCCCATTCTGGACCGGAACACATTTTTGGTGTTTTAAGCAATTATGTCATACTTGGCTTTTGAAAATAGCAGATCTATACAAGCTACGAGCTTGTAGATGTGCTATTTTAGAAAAATCCTGAAAATGTGGCGCTTTAAAAAAAGGTTTTTAAGTCAAATCTTTGCTTCTGGGGGGGGGGGGGGGGGGGTGGAACTACATATTTCTACACACTGACATAGAAACATGAGGTTTGTCAGAAAACTGTCAGGATTTAGAATACATTTGTAGAATCGTCCTCAGGTCGAATTGGGTTGAAAAGTGGTACATAAGTGAACATAGAGGCGTAAGACAAATCCGAGTGGCAATGACATACTACTGTAGCCTAGTTGCCAACGGCCGGCCTGCTGTTCCTACTTCAATGTAAGTAAGTAAGTAAGTAAGTAAGTAGCCTTGCCGAGCCATGAGGCCCATAGGGCAGGAGCCTATCTCCTGTTTCTGTAGCGTGTGGCAGCTTGATGTACAAGTACACCTCCTGGACATGACGCTAGTATGTCGCAGGGACTTACCCCCAATCCAAGTGTCAAGCAGGGAGGCACTGGGTCCCATTTTGTAGAGTCTTTGGTATGACCCGGCCGGGGATTGAACCCTGACCTCCCAGTCTCGGGGCGGACACTCTAAGCACAAGGCCACTGAGCTGGTAGAGTTCAATGTGCATACAATATATCCATTTGTATCTCTCGATTTGCATATTTCTCAATGTATAAATGAACAGTCAGGATTTAATGGTGTACAGTACATAAATGACGGCTACGCTGCTGTCCCGTACGGTACTGTAGTGTACACGGTCTCAGAACACGGTACTCTGTCTCATTCCCTTTTCTTTTTGTTTAAAGCCATTCTGAACGGGAACCCATTTAGGTGTTTTAAGCATTACGTTATACTTTAGCTATTGAAAAATAGCAGACCTACATGCTTGTAGGCCTGCTATTTTTGAAAAATCGTGAAAATGTGTTAATCTTAATCTTTGCTCCTTTGGGGGTCTCTGGAACAACATGTTTTCAGATGGGGATTGGCGGCCGATTACAGATACTGTAGTTTCTGGGGTCCTTGACATGAAATATTAAGCACCACTGATGTAGAAACATAATAGGTATCTCAGAAAAGGATTCAGAAGGCATTTGTAGAATCGATCTCAGGGGCCAAATGGGTTGAGTATAGGAGAAAGGGGGTAAAATATTTTATTCACGGATTTGACTCACGGCCCATAAATAATGGGTCCACGAGCCAGTGTTTGTGAAACCCCGGGCATGTGTCTCTCTCTCTCAGCAGCAGCAGCCGCACCGAGGCTCATCTCACTCCCCTTCCACTACCCTTAGCTGGCCAGGCCAGCGTCGTCCTGCCGCTGAGGCTCATCTTACAGCTGGCCTACTGATGCAGCATGCACCGTCAGCTCGCTCCACGCCGACTTTCTCCAGACCCCATTAAACATTCATTGGCTCGAGCCATAAGATACCCCTCACCGTACTGTAGCCCCAGCCATGTTACTCATAAATTCTAACCCAGGAATTTCACCTCCTTTCCCCCCTGCAAAAGGGGGGTGAGGGGGTGCATGGCAGGGGAGAGAGAGAGAGAGAGAGAGAGAGAGAGAGAGAGAGAGACCCTTTAAGAGTAATGCTCAAAACATAACGGTGCAGCAGGGTGGTGTTGGATAATGCATGTATGCGCTGTAGATGTATTTACTGTGCTGTATGTGTGTGGAATATCTGGGAGTTGTGGACCATTGGATGACATACAGTAGTGATTCTATGGCAGTGTACTGTACAAGTACCAGAATTTATATTTGCATTGCATCAGATACAAGTGACGTTTTGCAGTGGGTATAATTCATTAGCTGTCGTTACTGCGCAGGTGTACAGTAGACATGCGGGGGAGGAAATAACTGCCAAGTACATATGTTTTAAGGCAGTTGGAAATGTCTCCCTGCCTAGTACCTACAGTCACAATTTGCTGACTGAAAAGAATTGGATAGCGACGTTTTGCCAACAGCATGGGATTTGTGTTTTTTGTCTGCCACTGATCCAATTGTAGCTCATAATCTCATTTATGAAAGTATTATTGCTGCCACAGTCGCAAGGTTTAGCCTGCGGTTGCTCTGTGTCATCTCCCGCAACAGTGGATTAGACGTCTTTGCTTTTAATTTGCGAGGTTTATTCGTGAGGTCGAAGACAAAAGAGCGTGTAACATAATGATCGTATAGGTAATGACTTTATCTTTTGTGCGTTTTTTTGGACCAAGGTTACATAAAACGGAGAAAGGGGATTTTTAGAAGCGGAAACATGAACGTCAAAAGAATCCGAATTCCAATTTGTCTATATAGTGTGACTTCTGTGCGGCCTCTCTCTCTCTGTCAGTCATCCCTTGCATTACCTTCACACTGCCCGTGACAGGCACTACGTTATGGTCCGTGACCACCCGAGCACGGTTGTGTCCTTGAGTAGGAAATCCCTTTTGAGCAGCTGGAGACTCGGGGAGAGATGGCTGGGTGGCTCTCATGATCAAATATCAAAGCGGCATATTAAGAGAGATTACTCTGTCCCGTTCATTATATAACATCTTGATAAAGCATTCTTCTTGTATTGATTCTGTGGTTGTTGAGCAAATACAAATCAGTTCTATTGAGACAGATGGTGATCGTCCAGATTGATAGCCAATTGCTACAGTGTTTCCCATGTTTGTTTGATTTTTTGCACATCATTGGCTGACGAAGGTGAACTGTACTTAATTGTTCAAATATCTCTGGATGGGGATCGCTGTTAAATTACAGCCTTAGTAGAATGAAAAGATATTGGCGTGGCAACTGCCAATCTAATGTTTCAATCTAATGTGTGCCAATCTGTGTTTGGGGGCATACACATACACATTACACATTATTATATCATTAAACATACAGGTACTTCAAATCAAACAGGACAACATGGACAACTCAAAACCATTAAAAAGCCATTTACATTAGTACAATAAGAAAATCAACTCGCAGAGATTTGAAATGTATACTTAGATAGGCAATCCACATACAGGATTCCACACTTTCAAAATGTACAACATTTTAAAACACAGATTGGTTTGAAAATTTAGCTATTGAAAAATAGCAGATCTACAAGCTAATTACAGTATGTATCCGAACCCAGTCAGTATGGCGTAGCCATGGCCTTGCCCTTTGTAACCACATACTGTACATTGGCGTACAATGGCTTTGTGAACAGGTTTGTCTGGTGGGCATCCGTTACCAGCTTGCAGTAAGTCAGTTCATCAAGTCCACTCCTCCAGAATCGCATCAGAATGGTCTAGTTAGAAAACAGTTCAATCTAAGGACAATAATTTGAGGACACCGCTGGTGACTTTCTCTCTCTATGCACTGTTCTTTGAACTGCAGTGTATTTCTCTGCTTTCGAATCTTCAAAGTAATTCTCCATTATTCCCTCGCATTGCATCTATAATTTTGTGTGTAGGATGAAAAGAAGAATGTTTCTAATCTTTGGGAATGGAAGGAACAGTGCTAGTAGTTGTTCCTTTTAGCAAGTCGAGGTTCTGCGGTTCACTTCAGCAAGCGGTGACGTCTGCAGTGGCGCCGGGCAGCATGCATGCAAGATGTGGGCATGTGCTGTATAGGTCATTCATAATCCATCTTTTATGTACAGTATTTGCGATAAGACAGAATACATGTTCAGTTGTGTGGAAGAGCTTTGATGCTGTCGAGTCTGTGTGGCATGTATCTTTTGTTAGAAGGTCAAGAACATAATAGCTACGTAATCTCTCAACACAGCTGGGTATAAAAGCTCTAAAAAAACAACAACAACATCTTAATGAAATAATGGGTTTAAGACACAGTTTTATGATTTTTCGTACTGTGTCAATAATGCATTTAAAGGACAACTTTAAACTAAGGTTCATGTTTTAGGTTGTTATTAGAGAAACTAAAAGGTGAGTGTTAATTTTCTTTCATTTGCTGCTTTCTTTAGTTTTGGGGATTTTAGCAGTTTTTGACAGGGGGGCGGGGGCATTCGAGCATGGGGCTAAATATGTATTTTTTTACCAAATTTGATGGTGATTTATTTATTTATGGTTTACTATAGTCCTAATAAACCCCAGGAAATTACATCTGGCCACAGAAGATCACAGGATCTACTGAATGTGAAGGTAGCCTACTGGGGGAAGGCTTATTCTGTGTGTCATAGGCTCAATATGTCAGTTTGTCACATTCAGTAGACCCTGTGATCTTTTGTGGCCAGATTAAATTTCTTGGGGTTTATTAGGACTATAGTAAATAATAAAAAGATAAATCGCCATAATATTTTGTATAAAAATAGTACATATTTAGCCCCATGCTCGAATGCCCCCGCCCCCCTGTCAAAAACTGCTAAAATCCCCAAAACTAAAGAAAGCAGCAAATGAAAGAAAATTAACACTCACCTTTTAGTTTCTCTAATAACAACCTAAAACATGAACCTTGGTTGAAAAAAACTAAAGTTGTCCTTTAAGCAAGCGTACACTGCTCTAACCACAACGCGTGTGTGCGTGTGTGCGTGTGTGCGTGCGTGTGTGCGTGCGTGCGTGCGTGCGTGCGTGCGTGCGCATACTGTACAGTATATCCATACATGGCATTTGGGATGCTGCTCCTACAAAAGAAATCATCTCTCTGTAAAGATGATAAACTTAATTTAGTATAACATTCAGTAGTGTAATTAATCTTGCAGACTCTTACAGTCATGATACAGTACATTAACAGTGCACCTGCAACTCAACCAACAAACACTGGTCTGTTTACTAGAGAGCTCATGGGACAATATCTTTGGTAAAAAACAGAGGCTTTATAGCTGTTCGGCTGAACAGTGGCTGTAAATCTAGGTTATGTTCTTCAGAATGTTTTCTGCCATGAAGTTGTTACCGTAGAGGTTATTTACTTAGACTCTGGCTGGGCATGGAGGCAGTTTCAGAAGCTAAAGTATCAAACCTAATGTGTACTTAGTCACATGATGGTGTGTACTGTACGTGTCAAACAGTTAACAAAATTACAATATATTTTTTGAGGGGCGCTACAGTATGTCCAGCTTTTGGTGTGTGTGCACAAACTTTGTCCTACACAAACATTAAATTCCCGTTGACAATGAATGAATGACAATGAGTGTCTGTCTGAACAAATGGACATAGGGCTCCATTTTCGTCACCGCTAAACCCCTTATCCCTAAACTACTTTGCCTTTTTTTTTACTATTTTGAAGAACATAGTTCAACTAGCCAATCTACATTGACACGTTGTGAGCTTGTAGACTGACCATTTTAACTATTCAAAAATGTTCTGCAAAATAGGCAAAGAAGTTTAGGGATAATAGTACAGCAGCTTAGCTCCACTATATCAATGAATCGTTCAGTTTGTGATAAAAGCATGACATTTGGTACACTTATAGCCAAAGGCATTCTAAAAAGATTTGGATGTGGACCCAACTTGAATTTTCAACATGGCGCCCATAGCAGCCATTTTTCAAAATGGCCACCAGCAACAACCGTTTTCTTATGAGTGATGGATATAATATGATATTCGAGACATATTTGGACATATTTCCATGCATAGTACTTGGTAAATGTTTCTTTTGGATAATATAACATTTTCAATGAAAATTCAAAATGGCCGCCATTTTTCAGACTGGTTAAATATGGATGATCTCTGTCTTGAATGATACAGTATTCTTGATGCAGAATTTGAATTAGGAACTTTGTAATTTCTAAGAAGCTTCCTTCTGTCTCACAATACTCATATTACTACAGTGGCTAACAGCCATATTGTGAGAGAAGATGGCAGCCATTAATTTCAAGATGGCCACCAATATTAGACTGATTTTGCATTTCAGCATATATTTGGCTATACCTTTGTGATGTACTGTACCATACTGTATAATACTGTACGGCACTTTAGGGCATCATACTGTACCATACTGTACCTTACTGTATGGTATCATACGGTACTGTACTGCACTGTACCGTACCGTACCATACCATACCATACCATACCATACCGTACCGTACCGTACCGTACCGTACCGTACCGTACCGTACTGTACTGTACTGTACTGTACTGTACTGTACTGTACTGTACTGTACCTTACTGTACGGTATCATACTGTACTGTACTGTACCTTACTGTATGGTATCATACTGTACTGTACTGTACTGTACTGTATCATACTGTACCATACTGTACCGTACTGCACAGTACCGTACTGTACTGCACTGTACTGCATCATACTGTACCATACTTTATGGTATCATACTGTACCATACTCTACTGTACTGTACAGTGCCGTACCGCACGTTACTTTACCATACTGTACTGTACTGTAACATACTGTAGTGTACTGTACAGTACCGTGTGTGCACGCGCAGGGAAAAGGGGAGGGGTCGGTTAATGTGGAAATTGTAATGTAATTTGCGTCACAGTGAAATGTTGCGCAATAACAGTATGTCATACAAAAGCAATATTTGTACAGTAAATATGACATGGATGCAATGTAGTGCAATGTTTTGTGCATAGAGAGATGTGTACTAACGGAGTGATTTGGTAGGAGAAGTCGGACGGATAAACGGGCATATTGCTTTGCATCCCCTATAGTAGTAGGATCTAGGATGAGCATCAAAGCTATATATTTAAATACTTTTCATTAGCACATGCTTGAATTTTACATTCCATAGGGCTGGAACACACATGGAACCCATTTGGTTTTGTTTTCTGCATCTTCCTCTGTGACCTGCCACCTTCATGTCATCTCTCACAGCATCCTTAAACCTCGTCTTTGGCCATCCTCTTACCTGGCAGCTACATATTCAGCATCCTTCTCCCAATGTACCCTCATCCCTCCTTTTCACATGTCTAAACCATCTCAAACTCACATCTCTTGCTTTATCCCCAAACCTTCTAACCTGGGCTGATCCTCTAATTCAGTAATTTCTGATAATGTCCTTCCTTTTCACTCCTAATGAGAACCATAGCATCCTTAATTCTGCCACCTCCAGCTGTGCCTCCTTTTCATCAGTGCCACCGTTTCCAACCGTACAGCATGGCTGGTCTCACTACCATCGTATACATCTTCCCTCTCACAAATAACTCCTGACACATATCCCATATTCTCAATACACTGGCTTCGCTTGCTAGAACATTTCCATCTCTATACTCACCTTAACCTGTTACACTACTGTCTACTGTCTAGTCAATTGGTACAAATAATTTTCTCCCTCCCTCACCATCTCTCTTTGCACTTACTGTACATCTCATATACTTTAGCCCTGACCACTTCTTAGCCCACACCACCTGACATCACATCTCTCTCTTCTTACCCATCATCTAAAGAAAACCCAATGGGCATTGCCCATTGACATATATTCAAGTCTGTGTGTGTCTGTACATCTGTAATCCACGTAACTCGAGAACCGTTTGCCCCACCAACTTCAAATTCACACACGTTCCACACCCCCACAGGGAGTGCAGTGCCCGGTGTCGAGTCGGTCGGACCCACGGTTGTCCAGAACCACCACAAAAGGCCTTTTTCATTTGGCGGCCATCTTGAAAAATGGCTGCTATGGGCACCATGTTAAAAATTTAAGATGGGTCCACATCCAAATCTTTGTATAATGCCTTTGGCTATACGTGTACCAAATGTCATGCTTTTATCACAAACTGAACGATCGTTTTGCTTAGCTGCTGCACTATAAAGGGTTTAGCGGTGACGGAAATGGAGCCCTAATAGTGGCTATTTTACGTCATGATGATGTACGATAAGAGCCCCTCATTTCACACGGGTGTGATTTTTGGGGGTGCATACTTAGTTTAGACTAGTCATTGGTTAGACATGGGTTAAGGTTAGGTTTAGGTGTGCTGCCTTGGGGGAGGTTAGGTTTAGGGTGAGGGTTTGAGATAGGTTGTATAGTTGTAGGACTAATGACTGGTCTAACCAATGACTAGTCTAAACCAAAAACTGTCTAAACTAAGTACTGCACCCGATTTTTGAGGGGTGCTAGCCCCTCCTATGTGCAGCTTTTGAGGGTTTGTGTAACACAAACATTGTTTTTTCTACCGTTTCCTATGACTAGTTTTGAGGGTTTGTGCGGACACAAAATTGTGTAAACACAAACATTGATGACAAAAGTGAGGACGTAAATTGCGATTGGCCAGAATGAGATGATGTATGAGTATGATGACGTATGATGATAAGAGCGTCCCTCACTTCACACGGGTGTGATTTTTATTTAATACTAAGACTGTCATTCTTTCAACAGTGTGTCATTGTTGTGACCTGCAGTTTTACTGATAACAAGCCAATCTACTGATCTGAGATTCATGAACTTGGCTTTGTCTCTCCCACATCTGTCAATTATGCTGGTCACACATATTCATAATTTGCTTGGCACATACAGTATACTACAGCTCTGATAACCCATTCTGACCGGGCACCCATTTTGGTGTTGGCATCATGTTATGCTTTAGCTATTTAAAAATAGCAGATCTACAAGCTCATATCGCGCCACCGAGTGGCGCGATACGAGCTTGTAGGTCTGCTATTTTTTGAAAAATCGAAGAACGACTGACATTTTTAGAATCTGATCTCAGGTCAGAATGGGTTCATCAGACCAGTGTGTGTCCGGCGGAAACCTCGTATGAATCTGATCTCAGGTCAGAATGGGATAATCTAGCATGTGAATGGAAAGCAAGCTTTTAGGCTTAGGGGATACATGTCAGCTCTGGAGTATCTGATCTGTCTGATTACCAGAAACAGAAAACCAGCCCCATTTCCGGCTGAAAATGTTACTCTGGGAAATCATAGCTATATATTTTCTTTCATATGAGATATGGTCATTCTGGATGGAATCCAATGCATGGACCTTCCCAGGCCATAGCCTACAGTACATCATATAATTTACAGTATATTGTGGCACCTCCAGAGAGTTTCATATGTGAGTATATTTCTGAACTTGAGGGCCTGCTGATCCACCGTCGACCAACTGACCCCAATTCCAGCCAGTTATCAAACTGACCAGGGGGTAAGAGGCTCACAGTCCAGGTCTTTGTCCTCTTCAAAGACACTTGGCCATTTTTAAGGTCCTTTTTAACTTCTTTAAGTGGAAGCTGGCAACAGGCTCAAAAGTTGTATCCCCATATCTAAGTGAGGCTGAAGGCAGGACCAGAGATGTGTTTTGCCCCTAGTATGTGTCTGTCTGTCTGTCTGTCTGTCTGTCTGTCTGTCTGTCTGTCTGTGTCAACTTCTATGTTCACATACTTTTTAAGTCTAGCTTGCATTACTTTCATAGACTTTACTGCAGAGCTTTGGCTGCCTGCTGCTCTAACTTAAAATGTCAATTGTGACACATAATGTGTCAACATAATTATCACGGGGGCCATTTGGACACAAGGCATTAACGAGTCTTAACGACCAGCATCCTTTAGTTTATAATAACCTTTCCCCCATTGCCCTGTGCCTTTTCTTCCAGCGTCAAATGGATGGAGAAAGCGCTGTGCTCCACTGAGCACTCCTTTCTCTTTTCTTGTTTCTGTATTATACCTGATGAAAAATGCTTCTATACCAGCACCATTTCTTACTAAAACATTGCCCCTTTGTACTCGCATTGAATTTAAAAATACTTGAGGTGAAGGCAAGGTTTTACATTGTCAAATATCTGGGGTATTGTAAACTGACCTAAATATTCCTGCAAGTTACCTAAAAACGGTGAAATGTGAAATGCAGCCCCAACACATGTGTTCCTCACATACTGTATATACTGCACATAGTGTGCTGTAACTTTAAGGATGACTTCACCCATTTTCAACCCATCTTCATATAATGGTCATAATAATGCAGATTACCGTTTGTTTCATTGGCCCGTTTGACTGTCAAGGGTTCAGCCTCCAGGAAGAAACCCTAAATACAAAGTTTGACTGTAGCTCAATGCGGTGACTGTAGCTCAATGCGGTGACTGTAGCTCAATGCGGTGACTGTAGCTCAATGCGGTGACTGTATAGCTCAATGCGGTGACTGTATAGCTCAATGCGGTGACTGTAGCTCAATGCGGTGACTGTAGCTCAATGCGGTGACTGTAGCTCAATGCGGTGACTGTAGCTCAATGCGGTGACTGTAGCTCAATGCGGTGACTGTATAGCTCAATGCGGTGACTGTAGCTCAATGCGGTGACTGTAGCTCAATGCGGTGACTGTAGCTCAATGCGGTGACTGTATAGCTCAATGCGGTGACTGTAGCTCAATGCGGTGACTGTAGCTCAATGCGGTGACTGTATAGCTCAATGCGGTGACTGTAGCTCAATGCGGTGACTGTAGCTCAATGCGGTGACTGTAGCTCAATGCGGTGACTGTAGCTCAATGCGGTGACTGTAGCTCAATGCGGTGACTGTAGCTCAATGCGGTGACTGTATAGCTCAATGCGGTGACTGTAGCTCAATGCGGTGACTGTATAGCTCAATGCGGTGACTGTATAGCTCAATACGGTGACTGTAGCTCAATGTGGTGACTGTATAGCTCAATGCGGTGACTGTAGCTCAATGCGGTGACTGTAGCTCAATGCGGTGACTGTAGCTCAATGCGGTGACTGTAGCTCAATGCGGTGACTGTAGCTCAATGCGGTGACTGTATAGCTCAATGCGGTGACTGTAGCTCAATGCGGTGACTGTAGCTCAATGCGGTGACTGTATAGCTCAATGCGGTGACTGTAGCTCAATGCGGTGACTGTAGCTCAATGCGGTGACTGTAGCTCAATGCGGTGACTGTAGCTCAATGCGGTGACTGTAGCTCAATGCGGTGACTGTAGCTCAATGCGGTGACTGTATAGCTCAATGCGGTGACTGTAGCTCAATGCGGTGACTGTATAGCTCAATGCGGTGACTGTATAGCTCAATACGGTGACTGTAGCTCAATGTGGTGACTGTATAGCTCAATGCGGTGACTGTAGCTCAATGCGGTGACTGTAGCTCAATGCGGTGACTGTAGCTCAATGCGGTGACTGTAGCTTAATGCGGTGACTAGCTCAATGCGGTGACTGTAGCTCAATGCGGTGACTGTAGCTCAATGCGGTGACTGTATAGCTCAATGCGGTGACTGTAGCTCAATGCGGTGACTGTGTAACTCAATGCGGTGACTGTAGCTCAATGCGGTGACTGTATAGCTCAATGCGGTGACTGTAGCTCAATGCGGTGACTGTATAGCTCAATACGGTGACTGTAGCTCAATGCGGTGACTGTAGCTCAATGCGGTGACTGTGTAACTCAATGCGGTGACTGTAACTCAATGCGGTGACTGTAGCTCAATACGGTGACTGTAGCTCAATGCGGTGACTGTAGCTCAATGCGGTGACTGTGTAACTCAATGCGGTGACTGTAGCTCAATGCGGTGACTGTATAGCTCAATACGGTGACTGTAGCTCAATGCGGTGACTGTAGCTCAATGCGGTGACTGTAGCTCAATGTGGTGACTGTATAGCTCAATGCGGTGACTGTAGCTCAATGCGGTGACTGTAGCTCAATGCGGTGACTGTAGCTCAATGCGGTGACTGTATAGCTCAATACGGTGACTGTAGCTCAATGCGGTGACTGTAGCTCAATGCGGTGACTGTAGCTCAATGCGGTGACTGTATAGCTCAATACGGTGACTGTAGCTCAATGCGGTGACTGTATAGCTCAATACGGTGACTGTAGCTCAATGTGGTGACTGTAGCTCAATGCGGTGACTGTAGCTCAATGCGGTGACTGTGTAACTCAATGCGGTGACTGTAGCTCAATGCGGTGACTGTATAGCTCAATACGGTGACTGTAGCTCAATGCGGTGACTGTAGCTCAATGTGGTGACTGTATAGCTCAATGCGGTGACTGTAGCTCAATGCGGTGACTGTAGCTCAATGCGGTGACTGTAGCTCAATGCGGTGACTGTAGCTCAATGCGGTGACTGTAGCTCAATGTGGTGACTGTAGCTCGCTCAATGCGGTGACTGTAGCTCAATGCGGTGACTGTAGCTCAATACGGTGACTGTAGCTCAATGCGGTGACTGTAGCTCAATGCGGTGACTGTGTAACTCAATGCGGTGACTGTAACTCAATGCGGTGACTGTAGCTCAATACGGTGACTGTAGCTCAATGCGGTGACTGTAGCTCAATGCGGTGACTGTGTAACTCAATGCGGTGACTGTAGCTCAATGCGGTGACTGTATAGCTCAATACGGTGACTGTAGCTCAATGCGGTGACTGTAGCTCAATGCGGTGACTGTAGCTCAATGTGGTGACTGTATAGCTCAATACGGTGACTGTAGCTCAATGCGGTGACTGTAGCTCAATGCGGTGACTGTAGCTCAATGCGGTGACTGTAGCTCAATGCGGTGACTGTATAGCTCAATGCGGTGACTGTAGCTCAATGCGGTGACTGTAGCTCAATGCGGTGACTGTAGCTCAATGCGGTGACTGTAGCTCAATGCGGTGACTGTATAGCTCAATGCGGTGACTGTAGCTCAATGCGGTGACTGTAGCTCAATGCGGTGACTGTAGCTCAATGCGGTGACTGTATAGCTCAATACGGTGACTGTAGCTCAATGCGGTGACTGTAGCTCAATGCGGTGACTGTAGCTCAATGCGGTGACTGTATAGCTCAATACGGTGACTGTAGCTCAATGCGGTGACTGTATAGCTCAATACGGTGACTGTAGCTCAATGTGGTGACTGTAGCTCAATGCGGTGACTGTAGCTCAATGCGGTGACTGTGTAACTCAATGCGGTGACTGTAGCTCAATGCGGTGACTGTATAGCTCAATACGGTGACTGTAGCTCAATGCGGTGACTGTAGCTCAATGCGGTGACTGTATAGCTCAATGCGGTGACTGTAGCTCAATGCGGTGACTGTAGCTCAATGCGGTGACTGTAGCTCAATGCGGTGACTGTAGCTCAATGCGGTGACTGTAGCTCAATGCGGTGACTGTAGCTCAATGTGGTGACTGTAGCTCAATGTGGTGACTGTAACTCAATGCGGTGACTGTAGCTCAATGCGGTGACTGTAACTCAATGCGGTGACTGTAGCTCAATGCGGTGACTGTAGCTCAATGCGGTGACTGTAGCTCAATGCGGTGACTGTAGCTCAATGCGGTGACTGTAGCTCAATGCGGTGACTGTAGCTCAATGCGGTGACTGTAGCTCAATGCGGTGACTGTAGCTCAATGCGGTGACTGTAACTCAATGCGGTGACTGTAGCTCAATGCGGTGACTGTATAGCTCAATGCGGTGACTGTAGCTCAATGCGGTGACTGTAGCTCAATGCGGTGACTGTAGCTCCATGCGGTGACTGTATAGCTCAATGCGGTGACTGTAGCTCAATGCGGTGACTGTAGCTCCATGCGGTGACTGTATAGCTCAATGCGGTGACTGTATAGCTCAATGCGGTGACTGTAGCTCAATGCGGTGACTGTAGCTCAATGCGGTGACTGTAGCTCAATGCGGTGACTGTAGCTCAATGCGGTGACTGTAGCTCAATGCGGTGACTGTAGCTCAATGCGGTGACTGTATAGCTCAATGCGGTGACTGTATAGCTCAATGCGGTGACTGTATAGCTCAATGCGGTGACTGTAGCTCAATGCGGTGACTGTAGCTCAATGCAGTGACTGTAGCTCAATGCGGTGACTGTAGCTCAATGCGGTGACTGTAGCTCAATGCGGTGACTGTAGCTCAATGCAGTGACTGTATAGCTCAATGCGGTGACTGTAGCTCAATGCGGTGACTGTAGCTCAATGCGGTGACTGTATAGCTCAATGCGGTGACTGTAGCTCAATGTGGTGACTGTATAGCTCAATGCGGTGACTGTATAGCTCAATGCGGTGACTGTAGCTCAATGCGGTGACTGTAGCTCAATGCAGTGACTGTAGCTCAATGCGGTAACTGCAGCTCAATGCGGTGACTGTAGCTCAATGCGGTGACTGTATAGCTCAATACGGTGACTGTAGCTCAATGCGGTGACTGTATAGCTCAATGCGGTGACTGTAGCTCAATGCGGTGACTGTAACTCAATGCGGTGACTGTATAGCTCAATGCGGTGACTGTAGCTCAATGCGGTGACTGTATAGCTCAATACGGTGACTGTAGCTCAATGCGGTGACTGTAGCTCAATGCGGTGACTGTATAGCTCAATGCGGTGACTGTAGCTCAATGCGGTGACTGTAGCTCAATGCGGTGACTGTATAGCTCAATGCGGTGACTGTAGCTCAATGTGGTGACTGTAGCTCAATGCGGTGACTGTAGCTCAATGCGGTGACTGTAGCTCAATGCGGTGACTGTATAGCTCAATGCGGTGACTGTATAGCTCAATGCGGTGACTGTATAGCTCAATGCGGTGACTGTATAGCTCAATGCGGTGACTGTAGCTCAATGCGGTGACTGTATAGCTCAATGCGGTGACTGTAGCTCAATGTGGTGACTGTAGCTCAATGCGGTGACTGTAGCTCAATGTGGTGACTGTAGCTCAATGCGGTGACTGTAGCTCAATGCGGTGACTGTAGCTCAATGTGGTGACTGTAACTCAATGCGGTGACTGTAGCTCAATGCGGTGACTGTATAGCTCAATGTGGTGACTGTATAGCTCAATGCGGTGACTGTAGCTCAATGCGGTGACTGTAGCTCAATGCGGTGACTGTATAGCTCAATGCGGTGACTGTACAGCTCAATGCGGTGACTGTAGCTCAATGCGGTGACTGTATAGCTCAATGCGGTGACTGTATAGCTCAATGCGGTGACTGTAGCTCAATGCGGTGACTGTATAGCTCAATGCGGTGACTGTAGCTCAATGCGGTGACTGTAGCTCAATGTGGTGACTGTATAGCTCAATGCGGTGACTGTATAGCTCAATGCGGTGACTGTAGCTCAATGCGGTGACTGTATAGCTCAATGCGGTGACTGTATAGCTCAATGCGGTGACTGTAGCTCAATGCGGTGACTGTATAGCTCAATGCGGTGACTGTAGCTCAATGCGGTGACTGTAGCTCAATGCGGTGACTGTAGCTCAATGCGGTGACTGTATAGCTCAATGCGGTGACTGTATAGCTCAATGCGGTGACTGTAGCTCAATGCGGTGACTGTATAGCTCAATGCGGTGACTGTAGCTCAATGCGGTGACTGTAGCTCAATGCGGTGACTGTAACTCAATGCGGTGACTGTAGCTCAATGCGGTGACTGTATAGCTCAATGCGGTGACTGTAGCTCAATGCGGTGACTGTAGCTCAATGCGGTGACTGTAGCTCAATGCGGTGACTGTATAGCTCAATGCGGTGACTGTAACTCAATGCGGTGACTGTAGCTCAATGCGGTGACTGTAGCTCAATGCGGTGACTGTAGCTCAATGCGGTGACTGTAGCTCAATGCGGTGACTGTAGCTCAATGCGGTGACTGTAGCTCAATGCGGTGACTGTATAGCTCAATGCGGTGACTGTATAGCTCAATGCGGTGACTGTATAGCTCAATGCGGTGACTGTAGCTCAATGCGGTGACTGTAGCTCAATGCGGTGACTGTAGCTCAATGCAGTGACTGTATAGCTCAATGCGGTGACTGTATAGCTCAATGCGGTGACTGTATAGCTCAATGCGGTGACTGTATAGCTCAATGCGGTGACTGTAGCTCAATGCGGTGACTGTAGCTCAATGTGGTGACTGTATAGCTCAATGCGGTGACTGTAGCTCAATGCGGTGACTGTAGCTCAATGCGGTGACTGTATAGCTCAATGCGGTGACTGTATAGCTCAATGCGGTGACTGTAGCTCAATGCGGTGACTGTATAGCTCAATGCAGTGACTGTATAGCTCAATGCGGTGACTGTAGCTCAATGCGGTGACTGTATAGCTCAATGCGGTGACTGTAACTCAATGCGGTGACTGTAGCTCAATGCGGTGACTGTATAGCTCAATGCGGTGACTGTAGCTCAATGCGGTGACTGTAGCTCAATGCGGTGACTGTAGCTCAATGCGGTGACTGTATAGCTCAATGCGGTGACTGTAACTCAATGCGGTGACTGTAGCTCAATGCGGTGACTGTAGCTCAATGCGGTGACTGTAGCTCAATGCGGTGACTGTAGCTCAATGCGGTGACTGTAGCTCAATGCGGTGACTGTAGCTCAATGCGGTGACTGTATAGCTCAATGCGGTGACTGTATAGCTCAATGCGGTGACTGTAGCTCAATGCGGTGACTGTAGCTCAATGCGGTGACTGTAGCTCAATGCAGTGACTGTATAGCTCAATGCGGTGACTGTATAGCTCAATGCGGTGACTGTATAGCTCAATGCGGTGACTGTATAGCTCAATGCGGTGACTGTATAGCTCAATGCGGTGACTGTAGCTCAATGCGGTGACTGTATAGCTCAATGCGGTGACTGTAGCTCAATGCGGTGACTGTATAGCTCAATGCGGTGACTGTAGCTCAATGCGGTGACTGTATAGCTCAATGCGGTGACTGTATAGCTCAATGCGGTGACTGTATAGCTCAATGCGGTGACTGTAGCTCAATGCGGTGACTGTAGCTCAATGCGGTGACTGTATAGCTCAATGCGGTGACTGTAGCTCAATGCGGTGACTGTATAGCTCAATGCGGTGACTGTAGCTCAATGCGGTGACTGTATAGCTCAATGCGGTGACTGTAGCTCAATGTGGTGACTGTAGCTCAATGCGGTGACTGTAGCTCAATGCGGTGACTGTAGCTCAATGCGGTGACTGTAGCTCAATGCGGTGACTGTATAGCTCAATGCGGTGACTGTAGCTCAATGCGGTGACTGTAGCTCAATGCGGTGACTGTAGCTCAATGCGGTGACTGTAGCTCAATGCGGTGACTGTAGCTCAATGCGGTGACTGTATAGCTCAATGCGGTGACTGTATAGCTCAATGCGGTGACTGTATAGCTCAATGCGGTGACTGTATAGCTCAATGCGGTGACTGTAGCTCAATGCGGTGACTGTATAGCTCAATGCGGTGACTGTAGCTCAATGCGGTGACTGTATAGCTCAATGCGGTGACTGTAGCTCAATGCGGTGACTGTATAGCTCAATGCGGTGACTGTATAGCTCAATGCGGTGACTGTATAGCTCAATGCGTTGACTGTAGCTCAATGCGGTGACTGTAGCTCAATGCGGTGACTGTATAGCTCAATGCGGTGACTGTAGCTCAATGCGGTGACTGTATAGCTCAATGCGGTGACTGTAGCTCAATGCGGTGACTGTATAGCTCAATGCGGTGACTGTAGCTCAATGCGGTGACTGTAGCTCAATGCGGTGACTGTAGCTCAATGCGGTGACTGTAGCTCAATGCGGTGACTGTAGCTCAATGCGGTGACTGTATAGCTCAATGCGGTGACTGTAGCTCAATGCGGTGACTGTATAGCTCAATGCGGTGACTGTAAAGCTCAATGCGGTGACTGTAGCTCATTGCGGTGACTGTAGCTCAATGCGGTGACTGTAGCTCAATGCGGTGACTGTATAGCTCAATGCGGTGACTATAGCTCAATGCGGTGACTGTATAGCTCAATGCGGTGACTGTAAAGCTCAATGCGGTGACTGTAGCTCATTGCGGTGACTGTAGCTCAATGCGGTGACTGTAGCTCAATGCGGTGACTGTATAGCTCAATGCGGTGACTGTAGCTCAATGCGGTGACTGTAGCTCAATGCGGTGACTGTAGCTCAATGCGGTGACTGTAGCTCAATGCGGTGACTGTAGCTCAATGCGGTGACTGTAGCTCAATGCGGTGACTGTAGCTCAATGCGGTGACTGTAGCTCAATGCGGTGACTGTATAGCTCAATGCGGTGACTGTATAGCTCAATGCGGTGACTGTAGCTCAATGCGGTGACTGTAGCTCAATGCGGTGACTGTAGCTCAATGCGGTGACTGTAGCTCAATGCGGTGACTGTAGCTCAATGCGGTGACTGTAGCTCAATGCGGTGACTGTATAGCTCAATGCGGTGACTGTAGCTCAATGCGGTGACTGTAGCTCAATGCGGTGACTGTAGCTCAATGCAGTGACTGTATAGCTCAATGCGGTGACTGTATAGCTCAATGCGGTGACTGTATAGCTCAATGCGGTGACTGTATAGCTCAATGCGGTGACTGTATAGCTCAATGCGGTGACTGTAGCTCAATGTGGTGACTGTAGCTCAATGTGGTGACTGTAGCTCAATGCGGTGACTGTAGCTCAATGCGGTGACTGTAGCTCAATGCGGTGACTGTAACTCAATGCGGTGACTGTAGCTCAATGCGGTGACTGTATAGCTCAATGCGGTGACTGTAGCTCAATGCGGTGACTGTAGCTCAATGCGGTGACTGTATAGCTCAATACGGTGACTGTAGCTCAATGCGGTGACTGTAGCTCAATGCGGTGACTGTATAGCTCAATGTGGTGACTGTAGCTCAATGTGGTGACTGTAGCTCAATGCGGTGACTGTAGCTCAATGCGGTGACTGTAGCTCAATGCGGTGACTGTATAGCTCAATGCGGTGACTGTATAGCTCAATGCGGTGACTGTATAGCTCAATGCGGTGACTGTATAGCTCAATGCGGTGACTGTAGCTCAATGCGGTGACTGTATAGCTCAATGCGGTGACTGTAGCTCAATGTGGTGACTGTAGCTCAATGCGGTGACTGTAGCTCAATGTGGTGACTGTAGCTCAATGCGGTGACTGTAGCTCAATGCGGTGACTGTAGCTCAATGCGGTGACTGTAACTCAATGCGGTGACTGTAGCTCAATGCGGTGACTGTATAGCTCAATGTGGTGACTGTATAGCTCAATGCGGTGACTGTAGCTCAATGCGGTGACTGTAGCTCAATGCGGTGACTGTATAGCTCAATGCGGTGACTGTATAGCTCAATGCGGTGACTGTAGCTCAATGCGGTGACTGTATAGCTCAATGCGGTGACTGTATAGCTCAATGCGGTGACTGTAGCTCAATGTGGTGACTGTATAGCTCAATGCGGTGACTGTAGCTCAATGCGGTGACTGTATAGCTCAATGCGGTGACTGTAGCTCAATGTGGTGACTGTATAGCTCAATGCGGTGACTGTAGCTCAATGCGGTGACTGTATAGCTCAATGCGGTGACTGTATAGCTCAATGCGGTGACTGTAACTCAATGCGGTGACTGTATAGCTCAATGCGGTGACTGTAGCTCAATGCGGTGACTGTAGCTCAATGTGGTGACTGTATAGCTCAATGCGGTGACTGTATAGCTCAATGCGGTGACTGTAGCTCAATGCGGTGACTGTATAGCTCAATGCGGTGACTGTATAGCTCAATGCGGTGACTGTAGCTCAATGCGGTGACTGTATAGCTCAATGCGGTGACTGTAGCTCAATGCGGTGACTGTAGCTCAATGCGGTGACTGTAGCTCAATGCGGTGACTGTATAGCTCAATGCGGTGACTGTATAGCTCAATGCGGTGACTGTAGCTCAATGCGGTGACTGTATAGCTCAATGCGGTGACTGTAGCTCAATGCGGTGACTGTAGCTCAATGCGGTGACTGTAACTCAATGCGGTGACTGTAGCTCAATGCGGTGACTGTATAGCTCAATGCGGTGACTGTAGCTCAATGCGGTGACTGTAGCTCAATGCGGTGACTGTAGCTCAATGCGGTGACTGTATAGCTCAATGCGGTGACTGTAACTCAATGCGGTGACTGTAGCTCAATGCGGTGACTGTAGCTCAATGCGGTGACTGTAGCTCAATGCGGTGACTGTAGCTCAATGCGGTGACTGTAGCTCAATGCGGTGACTGTATAGCTCAATGCGGTGACTGTATAGCTCAATGCGGTGACTGTATAGCTCAATGCGGTGACTGTAGCTCAATGCGGTGACTGTAGCTCAATGCGGTGACTGTAGCTCAATGCAGTGACTGTATAGCTCAATGCGGTGACTGTATAGCTCAATGCGGTGACTGTATAGCTCAATGCGGTGACTGTATAGCTCAATGCGGTGACTGTAGCTCAATGCGGTGACTGTATAGCTCAATGCGGTGACTGTAGCTCAATGTGGTGACTGTAGCTCAATGTGGTGACTGTAGCTCAATGCGGTGACTGTAGCTCAATGCGGTGACTGTAGCTCAATGTGGTGACTGTATAGCTCAATGCGGTGACTGTAGCTCAATGCGGTGACTGTAGCTCAATGCGGTGACTGTATAGCTCAATGCGGTGACTGTATAGCTCAATGCGGTGACTGTAGCTCAATGCGGTGACTGTATAGCTCAATGCGGTGACTGTATAGCTCAATGCGGTGACTGTAGCTCAATGCGGTGACTGTATAGCTCAATGCGGTGACTGTAACTCAATGCGGTGACTGTAGCTCAATGCGGTGACTGTATAGCTCAATGCGGTGACTGTAGCTCAATGCGGTGACTGTAGCTCAATGCGGTGACTGTAGCTCAATGCGGTGACTGTATAGCTCAATGCGGTGACTGTAACTCAATGCGGTGACTGTAGCTCAATGCGGTGACTGTAGCTCAATGCGG
Source organism: Protomyctophum parallelum (assembly GCF_964188405.1). NCBI lineage: Eukaryota > Metazoa > Chordata > Actinopteri > Myctophiformes > Myctophidae > Protomyctophum > Protomyctophum parallelum. Next base: position 68,370,826 of record NC_139697.1, read on the forward strand.
TGACTGTAGCTCAATGCGGTGACTGTAGCTCAATGCGGTGACTGTAGCTCAATGCGGTGACTGTATAGCTCAATGCGGTGACTGTATAGCTCAATGCGGTGACTGTATAGCTCAATGCGGTGACTGTAGCTCAATGCGGTGACTGTAGCTCAATGCGGTGACTGTAGCTCAATGCAGTGACTGTATAGCTCAATGCGGTGACTGTATAGCTCAATGCGGTGACTGTATAGCTCAATGCGGTGACTGTATAGCTCAATGCGGTGACTGTATAGCTCAATGCGGTGACTGTAGCTCAATGCGGTGACTGTATAGCTCAATGCGGTGACTGTAGCTCAATGCGGTGACTGTATAGCTCAATGCGGTGACTGTAGCTCAATGCGGTGACTGTATAGCTCAATGCGGTGACTGTATAGCTCAATGCGGTGACTGTATAGCTCAATGCGGTGACTGTAGCTCAATGCGGTGACTGTAGCTCAATGCGGTGACTGTATAGCTCAATGCGGTGACTGTAGCTCAATGCGGTGACTGTATAGCTCAATGCGGTGACTGTAGCTCAATGCGGTGACTGTATAGCTCAATGCGGTGACTGTAGCTCAATGCGGTGACTGTATAGCTCAATGCGGTGACTGTAGCTCAATGCGGTGACTGTATAGCTCAATGCGGTGACTGTAGCTCAATGCGGTGACTGTATAGCTCAATGCGGTGACTGTAGCTCAATGCGGTGACTGTAGCTCAATGCGGTGACTGTAGCCCAATGCGGTGACTGTAGCTCAATGCGGTGACTGTAGCTCAATGCGGTGACTGTAGCTCAATGCGGTGACTGTATAGCTCAATGCGGTGACTGTAGCTCAATGCGGTGACTGTAGCTCAATGCGGTGACTGTAGCTCAATGCGGTGACTGTAGCTCAATGCGGTGACTGTAGCTCAATGCGGTGACTGTAGCTCAATGCGGTGACTGTATAGCTCAATGCGGTGACTGTAGCTCAATGCGGTGACTGTATAGCTCAATGCGGTGACTGTAGCTCAATGCGGTGACTGTATAGCTCAATGCGGTGACTGTAAAGCTCAATGCGGTGACTGTAGCTCATTGCGGTGACTGTAGCTCAATGCGGTGACTGTAGCTCAATGCGGTGACTGTATAGCTCAATGCGGTGACTGTAGCTCAATGCGGTGACTGTAGCTCAATGCGGTGACTGTAGCTCAATGCGGTGACTGTAGCTCAATGCGGTGACTGTAGCTCAATGCGGTGACTGTAGCTCAATGCGGTGACTGTAGCTCAATGCGGTGACTGTATAGCTCAATGCGGTGACTGTATAGCTCAATGCGGTGACTGTAGCTCAATGCGGTGACTGTAGCTCAATGCGGTGACTGTAGCTCAATGCGGTGACTGTAGCTCAATGCGGTGACTGTAGCTCAATGCGGTGACTGTAGCTCAATGCGGTGACTGTATAGCTCAATGCGGTGACTGTATAGCTCAATGCGGTGACTGTAGCTCAATGTGGTGACTGTAGCTCAATGGGGTGACTGTAGCTCAATGCGGTGACTGTATAGCTCAATGCGGTGACTGTATAGCTCAATGCGGTGACTGTATAGCTCAATGCGGTGACTGTATAGCTCAATGCGGTGACTGTATAGCTCAATGCGGTGACTGTATAGCTCAATGCGGTGACTGTATAGCTCAATGCGGTGACTGTATAGCTCAATGCGGTGACTGTAGCTCAATGTGGTGACTGTAGCTCAATGTGGTGACTGTAGCTCAATGCGGTGACTGTAGCTCAATGCGGTGACTGTAGCTCAATGAGGTGACTGTAACTCAATGCGGTGACTGTAGCTCAATGCGGTGACTGTATAGCTCAATGCGGTGACTGTAACTCAATGCGGTGACTGTAGCTCAATGCGGTGACTGTATAGCTCAATGCGGTGACTGTATAGCTCAATGTGGTGACTGTATAGCTCAATGCGGTGACTGTAGCTCAATGCGGTGACTGTAGCTCAATGCGGTGACTGTAGCTCAATGCGGTGACTGTAGCTCAATGCGGTGACTGTATAGCTCAATGCGGTGACTGTAGCTCAATGCGGTGACTGTAGCTCAATGCGGTGACTGTAGCTCAATGCGGTGACTGTAGCTCAATGCGGTGACTGTAGCTCAATGCGGTGACTGTAGCTCAATGCGGTGACTGTAGCTCAATGCGGTGACTGTAGCTCAATGCGGTGACTGTAGCTCAATGCGGTGACTGTAGCTCAATGTGGTGACTGTAGCTCAATGCGGTGACTGTAGCTCAATGCGGTGACTGTAGCTCAATGCGGTGACTGTAGCTCAATGCGGTGACTGTAGCTCAATGCGGTGACTGTAGCTCAATGCGGTGACTGTAGCTCAATGTGGTGACTGTAGCTCAATGCGGTGACTGTAGCTCAATGCGGTGACTGTAGCTCAATGTGGTGACTGTAGCTCAATGTGGTGACTGTAGCTCAATGCGGTGACTGTAGCTCAATGTGGTGACTGTATAGCTCAATGTGGTGACTGTATAGCTCAATGCGGTGACTGTAGCTCAATGCGGTGACTGTAGCTCAATGCGGTGACTCTAGCTCCAGCACACAGACAAGTTATGTGGAACTCGTTATACATGTCAATTTCCCCAACCCATTAACCTCAATAGCCTCAAACACACAAAAAATAAATATAAAATAAAATTCACAATTAATTTTCAATCACTGCCCTTTTCCAAATTGATTCACTCCTCCTGCGGCTGCTAGGGATAATTGCACTGTAGGGCACAATGAATATAATTATTCTGATTCTCCACATTTCGCTTTTATTGATCTAAAATATTCAGTATTTTCCTTTGATCTCAAGCAGGGGAAGAGAAGCTCTTTAGCAGGTATTTTCTTGGTGAGAAAGAGTGTGTATGGTGGGGGGGGTTTGGTGTTGAATTATGCTCCAGGATTCTAAGTGAAGAGGTTATTTTATTCATCAAACAGAACGGTTTAACGGTTTGCCCCCCCGTGACATCAAGTCTATGTACTTTTTATGTTTGTCTTATTCGTCCCCCCCCGTCCCCCCCCCGTGACGTCGTATGGCAAAAAACGCAGGTCTCGTTGAAAATGAACTATAGGCGCGTTATATATCGCTTCACGTTTGAAAGGCCCTCAACCCATCTTTGGGACGGGAACCCCTTTTGGTGTTTTAAACATTATGTTATAATTTAGCAATTGAAAAATAGCAGACCTACAAGCTCGTAGCGCGCCACCGAGTGGCGCGCTACGAGCTTGTAGGTCTGCTATTTTTGAAAAATCGTGAAAATATTTAGAGGATTTCAGGAGGATTTCAGGAGGTCAGGCCTAAATGGATTAACCCTTTTCCTGCGGATGTAAAACGTATACGCAAGGCTCACTCCTACACGCACGTTACTGTGTCAATCATGCTCCACATGTTACCAGTCAACGTATACTGTAAGTAGGCCTATATACAGTAACAGTATAGTATAGTATATACTGTACACATACACCTGGAGATGACGACGCCTTGTGATGGTGCTTTTCCTCCCCGGGGTCTTTCATTGTAAATGAGCTGAATCCTTAAGGGGGAGGGGGGGGGGAGCAGTTCACCTCTCCCTTCTCTCCGCCTCTCTCCTCCTCATCGCTATATAAACAGTGATGTCATACCTTCCAAAGAGAGCCCTGTTGTTGTGCGTTCCGCGGGTGATGTCACCGGCAGCCAATCAACACAGTGCTGAGGTAATGTAGTGTGTGGTATTGTGGGGGGGGGGGGGGCTTTACTCGTGGGAAAAGAACTCCTGCTCAGCCCCCGTCGTTATTATCTGGTGCTGGCAGCAGCAAGCATGAGAGCGCTCACACACACACACACACACGCGTGCATGCACACACACACACGCACGCACGCACGCACCCCCCCACACACACACACGCACACACACACGCACACGCACACTGTATGTCACACATCACCAATCCACATGCTACCTCTGGTATGACACGTCTTTATGGATGGATGCAAGAAGCCCCACTTGCTCAGTATGTATGGATCGAGCCAAACACGCGTACAGTATGTCATATTGTTGCTGTAAGAGTGCACTGTACATGATTATTACTGCAAGATGGCTATAATGGGGAAGACATTGTGATATTTGTGTAATATTCTTTGAGTGGTGCAACCACTCCAATAAGAAACAGCAATGTCCGTCCTAACCTATGACTATGAGTACCAGACAGTAGGGGCAAAAGTGGCGCTGTTGTGCCAGAAACAGAGAGAGAGAGAGAGATAGTGTTGTTCAAAGTGACGTTCAAAGTGACGTTCAAACATTGCATTGCAAAGTGGTTAAATAACCTTAGTAGGCTATGCGCCGTGTGTAACAGCTGCCTGTCTGGCACAATGGTGCCTGCGCTGTTTTACCCGTGTGTGGTTTGAATCGTCAATCGCCTGTCTGTGCAAAGGGGAGGGGCCTGAGGTGGTGTACTGTGGAGCAGATCAGCGCAACTTTGCCCGTGGGATCGTGTGGTGATGTAAAAACAATATCTGTACAGTAAATATGACAGTAGCGTCGGTAAAATGTAGCCTAGCTGGATTCTGGGAGCGTGCAGATTTTTTTTGGCATGGAGAGATGTGTGCTAATAGTGTGGCTCGGGCGGAGATAGACCACGGACAAATAAACGGGTTTTTATTCACTAATAAATTAATTATTAATCTTATTGGAAAAATGGCTTCGTTAAGACCTCCATATTATTATGGTCAATGCCTGTGTGAAAAGTGGGAGCGATTGGTGCAGGCAATGAGGAGATAAGTTGGTGTTTCTGACATTCAGACAGACAGACATTCAGACATTTATAGTATGATTAAAGTGGAGAGAAATAATGGACCGTGCTCGTGAATCTCTCTTGTGAAAGAAAATGAATTATAGCTCAATGAGCAATACAAGAATGCACTTCCACTTTTGCAGTAGTGGACATAATCTTAGGCTAATACAAACATAGGTTACACCATGTTCATGATATGTGCACTATTGTGCACATACTGTATACTATAGCATTGTTCTTTTCTTATTGCGTACTGTATGAAATAATGACACTAGGGGGAAAAATGCATAGCTTTATTTCTTAGCCTATTCTGAGCGGGAACCCCTTTTGGTGTTAGCATTATGTTATGCTTTAGCTATTGAAAAATAGCAGATCTACAAGCTCATAGAGCGCCACCGAGTGGCGCTCTATGAGCTTGTAGGTCTGCTATTTTTGACTGACATAGAAACATAGCTTTTTCAGAAAACTGTCATTTTCAAACAGACATTTTTAGAATCTGATCTCAGGTCAGAATGGCTTAAGAGCCAGAGAATGCCTCGCTTTCGTCCTCCTGTTTTATCTCTCGGCTGACTCAAAGCCGAGTGGTGCGAATAATCTGCCCATAGATCAGTTGATCCCTTGGAATTAAAGTATAGTGGATGCTATACTTACAGTGGGCTGTAGGCCTAATTGGTAAATATCTGGCAGATCATTTAAATGTGATCGGTTGGTCGGTCTGTCCATTCTGTCGGTCTGCCGAGTGCCTGCAGTGCATATTTCTTCTTGTGCAAACATTTAGGGACGACCGTTGAGCCATTCTATACTCTATGGCTCCGAGACATGGACACTTTCAAAGTAACTAGAGAAACGGTTGTATGGCACTTATACTCTGTCTTGGAAGTGCCACCCATCGACTAATCTAATAATACGGCAAGCTTCCCCGTATTTCTTCACTAGTCCCGCATCCAGAAGAACACAGTTTTCCGGCCACTGCTACAGAGCTGACAATGAGGTATATCTTCTCTGGAGTCCTGCCTCAAAGCAGACCAGAGGTAGATAGATCCCTGATGTCATCGCTAGGGACACATGCATCAGTAAGCAGGAACTGGGGATGCAGGACCGGAATGTCTGGCGTGGCATTGTGAAATCCATGATCTCGACCGCGGTCGAAAAATTATGATTTATATAGCGACGTCTGGTCATTTAGAAATTACCTGGGGACGTCTGTGTTTTTTCGGGCGCATTTCGCACGGGATTAGCGACATCTGTGTTTTACCTTCAAATCATCTATTATTATTTATCCTCTAGCTTCCTTGCCTCAAAACAGAGAGGACCGTTCATTTGTACACTCTCTGAGTTAGCGTTTATATTAACAGTAGGCCTATTTGTTTAATATTAAAGTATTTATTCACTCTGATTGTAATTTTAATTGAGAGTCCAATGTTACATGCCGCTGCTCGAGCCAATTAAACAATGATAATGTACCCGAGAAGTTGGAGACTCCCGATCAAGTCCCAGAATGACAGAATAGGCTATGGGATGAAGTCCAGTTATATAAAAAAAAACAAGTGTGCACCCTTTTTCGTGATGATGACAAAAATAATGGAGCAGAGCGGTGACTGTCCTGTGCGTTCTTTACCGACTGCTATTGCTAGTAAGAAAATATGTGTTATGGACTGACTTCCAGGTAGAGTAACTCCAAAATAAAATCGCAGTCGAGGACGCTAATAATCACGTGTTTTATTTTGAAATCCCACCGCCAGCCCCAAGAAGTTAGCCGAGCTACTTATAGAGCACCGAAGTCTGACGTCAATATCGGTATGGGGGCGCTGAGTCCACGGGTTCATGTGCTTTTTATTTGCATTATAATCCCCATAGGGGGATTTTAGAGCGCCTCATATATGAACTGTGATTGAAAAATAAGCAAATCACCCGGCCGTTTCACTCATATGGATATGAAGAATCACCTGACTGAGAAAACGCTAATGTCTATGTAATCTATGTAAAGCGCCATGGCTAATGGCGCTATGTAAATGCACCATTTACCATTTATTTATAATCAGACCTTGAACATTACAGAGAGAAAGTTTGCATGACAGAATGTGGCAAACGCAAAGCACTTTAATCGTCCAACAGCAGCATTCCCAGAGTGGGCAGCTCGCCGTCTCTGTCATTATTAAAAACAAACAACCAAATTACAGGCATGGTTGATTCGCCCTGCAGGATTAAGTCACTTTGGGCGGGAACCCCTTTTGGTGTTTCAAGCATTATGTTATACTTTAGCTATTGAAAAATAGCAGATCTACACACGGTGCCGCGCTACGAGCTTGTAGGTCTGCTATTTTTGAAAACTTGTGAAAATGTGGTGGGGGGGGGGGGGGTCCCTGGAACAACATATTTTCAGATGGGGGTCAGCGGCCAAATACAGATAATTCTGGGGGTCCTTGACGTGAAATAGTTTGAGAACCACTGACATAGAAACATGAGGTTTTTCAGAAAACTCATGAAACTGTCATGATTTAGAAGACATTTTGTAGAATCGTCCTCAGGTCTAAATGGATTAAGTCACTTTTTGTGAATGAATGATCACAGAACAATCGTCCCTCCACGGCGTGGACCAAAGCTATAGCCAATCAGGCACCAGCTGTCCATTTGGTTTATGGACTACATAACGACTGCACGACTCGCGTGCGTGCGTGCGCGTAACATGGCAGCCAAGTCTATGGACTTTCAATGACGTTCGTGCAAAACCCGGCACCACTCATGACGGCATGTGGCGGGCCAAGTCTTTTAACGATTGTTTAGAGTACGATTTCGTTTGTTTGAAGAAGTGAGGCGGGCCTATACAGGCCACAGAGAGGAGTGAGCAGTGAACCCCCTAGTTCCCTTCACAGGCCACAGAGAGGGGTGAGCAGTGAACCCCCTAGTTCCCTACACAGGCCACAGAGAGGAGTGAGCAGTGAACCCCCTAGTTCCCTACACAGGCCACAGAGAGGAGTGAGCAGTGAACCCCCTAGTTCCCTACACAGGCCACAGAGGGGAGTGAGCAGTGAACCCCCTAGTTCCCTACACAGGCCACAGAGGGGAGTGAGCAGTGAACCCCCTAGTTCCCTACACAGGCCACAGAGGGGAGTGAGCAGTGAACCCCCTAGTTCCCTACACAGGCCAAAGAGGGGAGTGAGCAGTGAACCCCCTAGTTCCCTACACAGGCCAAAGAGGGGAGTGAGCAGTGAACCCCCTAGTTCCCTACACAGGCCACAGAGGGGAGTGAGCAGTGAACCCCCTAGTTCCCTACACAGGCCAAAGAGGGGAGTGAGCAGTAAACCCCCTAGTTCCCTACACAGGCCACAGAGAGGAGTGAGCAGTGAACCCCCTAGTTCCCTACACAGGCCACAGAGGGGAGTGAGCAGTGAACCCCCTAGTTCCCTACACAGGCCACAGAGGGGAGTGAGCAGTGAACCCCCTAGTTCCCTACACAGGCCACAGAGGGGAGTGAGCAGTGAACCCCCTAGTTCCCTACACAGGCCACAGAGGGGAGTGAGCAGTGAACCCCCTAGTTCCCTACACAGGCCACAGAGGGGAGTGAGCAGTGAATACCTCTGGCTGTATTAGCTGCAACGACATGGTAAAATGCTACCGCTGGGCTTCTGGACATAAAGGCAAAGCTACACTGTAGCTAACCTGGGATCGATGTGCCATTCTGGGCCGCTATACCACATTGTTTCACCAACCAGTAGGGTAAGTGCTATGGGCCATGATGGAGTCTGAAAAGGTGGGTTTTCAGACTACGGTGGAAGATTGGGAGGAGTTTCACCACCTGTACGCAACCTAACGCACACAAACAAACACACACGCACGTATTAACTGTATATATGATGCTTTCGGGGGATGCCAGTACATTACAGTGACAGTACAGTACAGTAGAGGGACCGCCACATAACTCTGTCATTTCTCAACCGTTCTCAACGTTTCGGACGCGGGGCGGCTCACAGGAAACCGGGCCAGCACCCTGGGTGCGTCCCTGTGGGTCTGGAACCCACAGGAAGATATTTTAATATCTATATGCCCCCCTATGCCCCGCAGGTGCCCACGGAGTGCGAGAGGAGCCCCAGTTTGTGACGGCACGCGCTGGAGAAAACATCATCCTGGGATGCGACGTGTCCCACCCCCTGAACGGGCAGCCCTACGTGGTGGAGTGGTTCAAGTATGGAATGCCCATCCCCTTCTTCATCAACTTCCGCTTCTACCCTCCTCATGTGGACCCGGAATATGCCGGTAAGATGTGGTGGCCATCTTTTTTTAACCCATTCTGGGTCCTATACTAAAAATAGCAGATCTACAAGCTCATAGCGCGGCACCGAGTGCCGCGCTACGAGCTTGTAGGTCTGCTATTTTTGGGAAAACGTTTTTAACTCGAATCTTTGCTTCTGAGGGGTTCCTGGAACAGCATATTTTCAGCTGGGGGTCTGTGGCCAATTACATATAATTGTTGGGGTCCTTGACATGAAATATTGAGCACTACTCCTATAGACACTGTCAGGATTTAGAAGACATTTTTTTTACATTTTGACGTCAGGCCTAAATGGGTTAAATATGAGTATTAGAAATGTCCAATTACAATTAACACAAAATGGCTATATCCGCTCAGCTACTGTATCTGAACACTCAGTTCAGGTACTAACAGCCACAACAGAAATACATATACTATATGAGCGCGGCATTTACGATCAATTCAAGACGTAAAACGACTGGATCACAAATAACGCAGTACAGTATCACACAGTATTATTATTATTTACCTATTTAGACCTGGACCGATTCTAAAACCTTCAAATTCATATTCAAAAAAGGAAAAAATAAATATGTTGCTATATGAGACAGAAGTGTATGTGACACAGGAGGGCGTGAGTGCGTGCATGCATGCGTGCGTTTATCCTGTTTGTTAGTGAGCTTGCACATTGGTTATTTTCACTATTTTAGAAATTCAAGAGACGTATTTAATGGTGTATTTTGGTATGTCTGGTTCCCGTGCGGAGACATAATGTGGAGCTGAAAGGGTGTGGGAGCCCGACCTTGAATCCCACACTGGCATCATGAATCTCCAGTTAGAATCTCAGCGGTGGAGGTTTGAAATGGAATTATATCCGTAGCCTCTCACATTAAATTACACTCTATTTGAAAAGGCAAAGACCTCTCGTGGAAGTGGATAGCGTTAATCTCATCATTAACGCTATTAAAGTCGTTAATTTATTCCATTCACAGGCCGTAAATGTACAATTCCGGGGCTGGTGGGAAAGAAATCTTCCTAAAGGGAAGATTGATTGCAAGAGTGCAATTTTCTTTGGAAAGTTTGGGATGGACCAGAGAGAGAAACAACTATAGGATCATGGTTAGCCATTCGTGATGCACACCCCGCCATGCCTCACTCAGTTCCACGCAACAACATGGAAAACGTACCCTCTTAAAACAGTACACTCCCTTCAACAATAAAATAAAAGCTAAAATATATAAGCACTTTTAGATGTCAGAGCGGAATAGATTTGAAAGAACGAGTTGTGCAGGCTTTGCTTTTTGCCATTCAGACCCGCCCTCCACTTAGACCCTCATACAACGAACATTTGACAGTTCTAGCTCTTTGCAATCATCAGCCATTTATTCCCCTACTGTGCCCACCCCAATCCTAGACAAGGCGCTTTGTTTCCGTCAGTATCAACGGAATTTATCAAGCTGTATAGGCCTACATACAGCAGCAAATTGATACCGATAACGGCATCCTGAAATGAGTTGTGGGGTCAAGGTCAAATGTTGCCATTTAGCTCCATAAAGGCTTGCATTGTGTCCACTATAGATTTGGTTGATGCCTGGGCTTGATTTGTCAAGCCCTAACAGTAGAGTTACTCTTCCTGTGATGCTTGCATTGCCAGATGGACATGAATGTTGTCCATCCATCCATCCATCCATCTTCAACCGCTTAGAGGAGTGACTTCCTCCTAGGGGATCCCAAGACATTTGTATTCATTTCTTTGTGTTATTATTTCATATTTAAAAAATGGTGAAATTAGTAGATCTACGATCTACAATCTCATTTATTCCGAAGTCTGACAGTAGAGGGCGCAAATCCACAGGTTCATGTACTTTTTATTTGCATTATAATCCCCATAGGGGGATCTTAGATCGCCTCATATAATTACTGTGTTTGAAAAATAAACATGTCACCCCGGCCGTTTCACTCATATGGATATTAAGAATCAACTGACTGAGAGAAAACGCTAATGTTACTGCTACTGAATTAGTTACATTTTCGCTAGAAGCAGACTGTATCATATATGAGTGACTGACTGTTGCAAACGATACAGAGACACCTCCCTGACAATAACGCCGAGACAGCTTGTCTATTTTTGGACCACAACGCTTATATGAAACGATTTTAAGATCACCCCATGTTATTCTCCATAGAGAAATTACTTCCGCGCACCAGGGGAATCGAAGGGATGAGCGAGTTACGTCAGGACTTCGTGCTCTATAGTGTTGTTCCCCGGGGCGATATCTTTTTTTTGTCTCAAGCTGAAAAAGTACATGGGAACGGAACCCCTGCCATAAAGGCTTACTGTACTACTGTACTTACTGTACACTGTGTCCACTTTTAGATTTGGTTGATGTCTGGGCTTGATTTGTCAAGCAGCTTTTATACTTGACTGTAGTTGGACATGCCAGCAGGCACACTTACTGTGCGGGAGGACGAGACTATAGATGTAAGTGAGATAAGAAGCGAGTAAATAAGAAAACAAACTAGAAAGAGGCTGAGTGTAGGACCGTGGTTGCCAAGCACGGAGACAGACCATCAGAACGATTGAAGATGAATGTCCAGAAAACCCAGACTAGACAGACTAAAGAAACATTGAGCCGGGAGCAGGCACAGCATCCCACTGTCAAGCTAAGCTTCTCCTGTCTTCATCCGCTGCTCCAAAAGAAGCGTGGCATTTTAACACCCGAAAGCTCATAAATCTGCTTTGCCCTTCTGTCAAAGTTTCGAGGAACTGTAGAACATTTTGTTTTCTGATCTATATCTGGCCTTTTCTAGTAGTCAAAATGGAATAATGGTATAGACAGTGACACAAAGATAAATACATTTCCACTATAGGTCACACTGTAAAATGACCCTTAAAGGGCACGGTGGCACAATCGGTGTAGTGCTGTCGCCTCACAGCTAGAAGGTCCTGGGTTCGATTCCCGCTGGCGACGCTGTGGGCGCTGGGGGGTGTGTTCTCTCCTCCGTGTCATCAGTGTCCATACCCGAGTTGGGGTTGGCGAAAGGGACGTTTCTGTGTGGAGTTTGCATGTTCTCCCCGTGTCCCCTAGGGTAGGTACCCTCACAAAAAACTACCTCCCCCTGGCCAGCAAGGGCGCCTGATGGAGGGGAAAGGAACTGGTCGGAATAACGTGTTCCTTCCACATGCTATGTCCGTCCAGGGAAACTCCCCCCTGTCAGGTGAAAAGAAGCAGCTTGGACTCCTCATGCATAGAAGGAAGCATGAGGTCAGTCCGCTGCCCTCCCCAGGTTGGCAGAGGAAATGTAGCGCCCATTACATTACATTATTGACACTGGGTTAAAAAATGGGTTGCAAAGATCGTGGGATAAAAATTTAAATAAAAAGAAGTGTAATGGAAGTCACCGTTGAAACATTAGGTTGTTTGTTGCATTTACAGTCAGGTCACCGATTGCCATATTTTAGCATACTACACGACCTCTCTGATCAACAGAGAGGTTGTGCGAATGCTAGGTCACCAGTTTTGATGAGACACCCAGCTCTAGGTTTCATGGCTACATGTACTGTATATTTAAGCCAATAGTTTTACTGCACAGCAACTCGATTTTAAAACAATGCTGTGGGTTGATATGAAAGAAGTCCTTTGTAATTGCATCGCACACCAAGCTCTGCTACACTTTGTGAACTTTGTGAGCTGTTTTTATTATGCGCCCTTTTGTGAACACTGGAATCTGAGCTCTCTGTTATGGGAACATAACATCCTTTCTAATAGTAATTCTAATAATAATGGAGGTGAATAGAGAGGAAGGAGTGGGGCTGAAACATTTGCCCAAGCATGGAGTATTATTTTATTCTTTATTCTTTTTTAATGATCAGGGTCAAATGTTGGGTCACAGACTGCATGGATCGCAACTAGGCTACATATCCTTAAAAAAAAAAAAAGAACATAAGAATGACTTTTTTTTACTATTTTGAAAAACATTTTTCAAAATAGGATAGGAGGGCCCTATCCGATGATCTAAGGCAGCGCACAGGGTTATGGGGTTGCAGCAAATCTCTGACCATGTAGAGCTTTAAAAGTAATCAATAAAATCTTAAAATCAATTCTGTAGCTCACAGGGAGCCAGTGAAGACTAGCTAAAATAGGTGTGATATGTTCACGTTTTCCCGACAAAAATTAGGCGGGAATATATATATATATATATATATGTTGTGGAAAGGATTGGGGGGAAAGGAGAGGGTTAGGATTACCAGGAGATTGTCAGGCTTTGATAATGCTGACGTTTTGATCCCATGTTCACTCTCCCCCAAAGCCCTTTGTTTAGCCTATGGTCCATATTGCTAGACACCATCTGTTATGAATGACGCGGTTGGCAGGTTGCCTGAATCATCATCATCAATACTGCTCTGTTGGGGGCGTTTGATCTGTACTTTGAATCACCAAGTCAAAGTCATGTCTGCTTTGATGGGGTTGACAGATTTGACAGACACTGACTGTGTGTGCAACCATAGTTGAGACATCGGTTCAGCAGTGGTGGTATAGTACACAGCATGATACAGTACAGCAGGGTTCCCCGATACATTTTCCTCAAGGGCCATATAGGGTACCAGGCTGGGGGCCGAGTCCGCGTGAGGTCGAGGCCAGGGCAAGCCCCCATTTGAACAGGATGCCCAGTTTGACATGCATTTATATCTGGGGGACCCCCCAAAAAAGAAAAAAGGGCCGCAAATGGCGTGATTGGCCAATGATGTGTAATTGGCCGCCGACCCCCATCTGAAAATATGTTGTTCCAGGGACAACATATTGCTGGTTGTCCCTGGATTTGAGTTAAAAACGTTGGCTCTGAAAGAATATATTATATTTAAGGATTTGCGCGATTTTTCAATAATAGCATACCTACAAGCTCATAGCGCGGCACTCGGTGCCACGCTATGAGCTTGTGGATCTGCTATTTTTCAATAGCTAAAGTATAACATAATGCTTAAAACACCAAAAGGGGTTCATTCCCTGAAACTCAGTCCTGTCTCATTCATTGTTTCTCAACATCGCCTCCATATTAGTCTAGTTGAGTACACCAACGTTTTATGTTATAAATGTGTCAAACTAGGGGTTTTTCATGATGCTGAATCCATTCCAAGCATTAGTTTTGCAAAAAATCACTCATTGGGCTAAAAACGGCCATTGCCGTCATCACAAATGTGATGTCAGCACAATTGGGCAAGTGGGCATGGCCGTGTTTAGCCCAAATGTTTTTGCAAAACAAATGCTTGGAATGGATTCAGCATCATGAAAACCCCCTAGTTTGACATGTCACATGCTACATAAAGCATGATGAAATTTTTTATATTTTACCTTCTATAGGTTGGTAATGGTATATGGTCACATATTATGCCGATTACAAAAATTGCTCAGCATTATGCAAGCTAGCATCCGGCAGTTTCTACATGCTGGGGACCCATACTAAACATTTATAACATAAAACGTTGGTGTACTCTACTCCGGGTTCACAATGGGGCTCTATGGGCATGGCTACTAGACTATTATGTTATGGGTCTCCTCAAGAATGCTCACCATGGGGTGGTGGTGCCATTTCTTGCACCGTCCCTGAGGTGGACTGTCATTCTGTGGTCACTTCGAACAAGGTTTCAAACGACAATGGCTTCTATTTCAGCGTCATAACTTTCCAGGAAGAGAAAGGCTGTACGTAGTTCGAGTGCATTCTCTGGCAGTGGCATCATCAGACTCCACTGGCTGTACCCATAACCATATAACCTAATTAACTCACATTTGCACTTCCATTTGCAGTTAAAATAGCACTGAGTATGTTACTGTCTACTGTGTGGCCTGACTTGAACCACCAACCAATTACTCATAAGCACTGTTGTATAACCATTGACCAGTTTAAACTTAAATGGTCTCTCAGTAATATCACTCTGTACACTATGGAGCTGGCTGAATCCTGAATTGACAACGCACGCTCTTTTTTCACCCTATATAATAGCCAATCTACAAGCCTGTACAGTAGTTTTTTTGCCAAAATGTTCCTCTAGAATGGATGCAGAATGTAGAAAATGAGTGTATCAAGTACAGTTGCAAGTATAGATGGTTAATATTACTTTCTCTTTTCTCCTCCTCTCTCCTATGTCTTCTTCATTCTCACCCTCCCGCGTTCCTTCTTCTTCCCACTACTTTCTTTCTTTCTTGCCTCCATCTTTTTTTTCCCCCTCCACGCCAGGTCGGGCCAGTCTGCACGGCAAGTCGTCCCTGCGGATAGAGAAGTTGCGTTCAGACGACCAGGGCTGGTACGAGTGCAAGGTGCTCATGTTGGAGCAGCAGTACAACACCTTCCACAATGGCAGCTGGGTGCACCTCACCGTCAACGGTGAGTCCATGACGTGTCATTTTCAAATGGCCCCCGAAATGTATATATAGGGCTGAAGCAAGCACCCCTCTCTCCAACGTTGAAGCACTGGGCCCTAGTTGCGAACGCAGTGAGCACTAACTATGAAACCTACAGTAGCAGAACATGTCTGTCTGTCTGTCTGTCTGTGTGTGGGAGTCACGCTGTAACACCACCCGTCTTCCAGTGACATCATCGATTGGGAATACACGCTAATAAAAACTGCAGGCTTTCTAGTCCTGAAAAGTTGCAATGTGAAAATGGAAGCCATTGTTCTCACGATAATGAAAATCTAAACATTTTTGTCAAAAACTCTTGTTTAAAAAATAATTTGCCTAATGATGACGTCACTGGAAGACGGTTTCTAAACTGCCCACAGCCCTCCTATGAGACACAGACTGAGTAGAAAAAAATCGTGCCATTTTATCATGATTATTAGTGAGGACCTATTATAATTATGAAGATAGGTTGAAAAGTGGTCCTTTAATGTATGTTTTGTAACAATAATCAAAATCTACAAAGTAGCTAGTAGCCCGACTGAAGTTTTCAAATAAATGTAGTGGAGTAAAAAGTACAATATTTTGGATCCGAGGTGTAGTGGAGTAGAAGTAAAAGTATTGAAAATAGTAAGAAAGTAAAGTACCTCAAAATTACCTCAAAGTTGTACGTAGTACAATACTTTAAGTAAATGTTACTTTCCACTTACATTTGTACACTCAAAGTTACAAATGGATAAATTAATACTGTTTGCTGAGTAATGGTGACGTATCCTAAAAAGGAAACGTATCGTAAAAGTAGTGTACGCTCGCGCGCGCACACGCACACACACACGCAAATGAACACTCACACTTTCACACGGGCACAAACAATGACAGGAGCTGTAACTCTCCCAGAAGCAAGATATATGCACTGAGCCCAGTGCATTACACTCTCACTCACTCAGGACTAGCTCAAGCATTCACGCGGTCAGTTAATCAGACACATGCACACACACACGCGCACGCAGACACACGCACGCACGCACGCACGCACACAGACACCCAGACATGCATACATTGACACTGGTTGCCATGGTAACAGACACACCAGGCGCTGTCACACGCCCCTGTGGTCACAGCACATTAGCTCAGTTTCATCTGTGCTGTTTGACTTCCCGTCCTCTCTCTCTCTGTGTCTCTCTCCCCCACTCTCTCTGGAGAAACACCAAGTGTTTAAAGCCCCAGGCCCTGTCCTTTTCTCAGTCTCCACTCACTCACTCACTCACTCACTCACTCACTCACTCACTCACTCACTCTTGCTGTTTACACTGCACGCAAGCACGCACACTCTCTCTCACACACTCTCTCTCTCTCGCACACTCTCTCTCTCTCTCTCTCTGTCCCACAGCTGTCTGGTTAACACCTCTCACCACTTTATCAGGATTAAAACACTGATAACACAGCTGGTAGCACAAAGCACAGGAGTGCCAAGTCCATTGTCCCTGGCCGTCAGGTTGCTGCTGTCCACCACACAGTGGCAGAGGACGCCAAATAATGCCTAACTGCTATGTTTGATTCAGACAAATCAGGGATCATGTCATGTTATAGTGTAGCATTACGTGGAGCCCCGGATTGAACCCGGGGCCGGGGCTACCCACTCGCCAAACCAATGCGTGACATGTACCGTGCCAATAGGACTAAGCCCGATTGGCAGGGCTGTTGCGGGCTGGGTCTTGGCTGGGAACTACAATCACCCCCCCAGTCTTTGAAGCGCGTCCTCACGCTTTTCACTTTGTGGGAGCCCCGTGTTCAATCCCGCGTAATGCTATAGGTTTATTTATTTGACATGGATGGACATCACAATCACATTGGACAAACCATGATGCACTGCTTTACAGTGTACTACCTCTAGCTAGTGTCCAGCACCTGTCCTGGTAGTATATGGTACCAGCCACTTTCAAAACACCTGTCCTGGTAGTATATGGTACCAGCCACTTTCAAAACACCTGTCCTGGTAGTATATGGTACCACCCACTTTCAAAACACCTGTCCTGGTAGTATATGGTACCAGCCACTTTCAAAACACCTGTCCTGGTAGTATATGGTACCACCCACTTTCAAAACACCTGTCCTGGTAGTATATGTTACCACCCACTTTCAAAACACCTGTCCTGGTAGTATATGGTACCACCCACTTTCACCTGTCCTGGTAGTATATGGTACCACCCACTTTCACCTGTCCTGGTAGTATATGGTACCACCCACTTTCACCTGTCCTGGTAGTATATGGTACCACCCACTTTCACCTGTCCTGGTAGTATATGGTACCACCCACTTTCACCTGTCCTGGTAGTATATGGTACCACCCACTTTCAAAACACCTGTCCTGGTAGTATATGGTACCACCCACTTTCACCTGTCCTGGTAGTATATGGTACCACCCACTTTCAAAACACCTGTCCTGGTAGTATATGGTACAACCCACTTTCAAAACTAATTTGGGTCAATTCTCCTTCTACGGCACAAAAAATGCAGATCTCTGGCATCTTTTAAAACAGGCCTGAAAATCCACCTTTCAGCAGGCCCAAGGGAGAGGAAATGTTCACCCCCCCCCCTTTCCTTTTTCCCCTCATTGTATATACAGTGTTTTTATTTTTACTGTGTCGTCATGGATTATTATTCTTTTTTTATTTTTTATTTTTTTACCTATGATATTGAATTTTGTTGTTATTGTTCATGTCATGTCATGTCTATGGATTTATTGCATAGGGCCTACATGGAAACAAGTGCGATCCCTTTTGGACTTGGTCTGTTGCTGTTTTTACATTTATGTCTTAATAAACTATTCAATCAATCAATCAATCAATCAAAAGTCCAAAGGAGGTTTTCTAAAATAGTATAACATAGTCTAAAACCCAATCAAGTACAAAAATAATAATATACTATAGTAATATTTAACATTTTAATTTCAAACCCAATACATTAACTATTAATAAACAAATTAAACAAAAGAAGATGCTTTGTTATCCGCTGTGCTTGTAAAATAGCCTAATTTTGAACGGAGGTCAACAGTGGAGGTCAGTCACAGACAGGTTTCATTTTAAAATAACTAGCAAAGCAGGGACATGACTGACAACAGATGCTAAATGAGACTGATGATTCCGTGGCCGCGGCCAAATGAAGTAACCTTCACTCAAAGCTGCCATTCATTGTGCAGAAAGCGCTGATTCACATTGCAGAACGCAGCGCTGGAAGGCTGTAGATAACATGCACGCTGACATAAATCAACGTCGGATCCTGATTTGCTTGGATGGTCATTTGTCCTGAGATGTCCTCAGACGTGTAGAGCTGTGCCAGCTGCATGGGCACCCCAGACATGAGTGTAAATACAAAAGTATAGGCTATATATATGCTATAGCTTTTTAGCCGATCAGACAAAAGCCTGCAGCTGATTGTCATTACTATTGTATGGATGTGCTATTATAGAGTGTTTGTCCATATAGCATTATATAGCATAGCGCTGGACGATTACTTAAAAGCACTGGACGATTACTTAAAAAAAGAAGAATTAATTTATCCCACGATTTTTCACCCAGTGTCAATTATCTAATGTAATCCTGGGCGCTACACTTCCTCTGCCAACCTGGGGAGAGAAACGGACTGGCCTCATGCACTGCGTGAAAAGAGGAGTTAACAGACAATTATGGGCACTGTAGTTTGCCCGTGAACCTCAAGTTTAGCGGGCATATATACAGTAATATACGGCAATATACAGGTGTGATGGTACAATTCGGGAATTTACCGGAATTTGTTGGAAAGTTTAACGGGAGTTTATATAATAAAGTTTATATATATCGGTATCGGCGAATATGCCAGTCTAACCAGCGATCCGACACAGGGGGGTAATTAAGGGGTTGACACTATGGCAGGTAAATAAAAATGTTGGGGCATCATGTGGAGTTTGCTTTGGAGTTGCCCAAAACTGCAAGTGCACATTATGAGTGAGGAGTCTGCTATAAACACAACACGAGATACTGTATATAGCTAGATAGCTATAAACACTATTCCCGGTCGGTAGTGGTATCGGAAAGGAAAGAATGGCGGGACATCCCTATAGTTGCACTAGGAGCTCTCCAGGTCCAGGCCTTGGCATGTACCGTTCGTTGTTAAATGTAGCTTGACCAGCACTTATTTATCCGGCTCCATTTACAGTCCATGATGGGTATTTTATCCCATCATGATAAAAAATGTCAGGGGGGACTGTAGGACCCCTGCAACTGAATCTAAAGATAATAGCTTCGTTTAGCAAAGAGCTAGAAGCTGTGAGACTCCGAAGCAACAGCCAAACTGCTCCGGATGCCTCAGAGTACATTTACTTTTAGGAGTAATCCCATTACAATACTTATACTTAACTTTAGCTTTTACCAAAATACTTTAAGTAAATAGCTAATATGAACAGGAAGGATTACCCCATCACCAAAAGATTACCTTATTTCACCAGAAAGAGAGACGTCCATTTCAGAGGGAGGTTTTTAGTCGTTTTATATCATCGTTTCAGAGAGAAATAGAACATGGATTCACAAACACAGCAATAATAATCAAATACAGAGCCTAGACCCCGTGGGGGATCTGGTAGGTTGGGTTTCTCTCTACCGTCTCCCAAAATGGAATCCGGTATATATACCTTTACAATACAAAATGGAGGATCGTACAAAGCGACGTGGCACGACCGAGGAGTATCGGACACTTGATGGAATTTTACTGGGTAAATGGAAAATTACAAAACACAGAAGTCTATCTAGGCCTCAAAGGATAAATTTGTCAGGGAAGGGGGTGCCGGCCCGGTTGCTATGGCACCCGGCTGATAAGATAGCCATGCGAGGTCAAATTCATGTAGGGAGACAGAGACTGTACAACACTAACTAAGCGCCAAAAGACAGCGTGAAGTCACAGGGGCAACCAGATTAAAAGGGTCAAAAGGTCAAAGGAAATGGTCAATCAAGCATAAAATATAAACAGATAGAAATTATCTATCAAACCCATCGCATTTTATGCGCGAATGATCATATGACCTTTGACAAAATCAAAACCTCAGGGGAAACTTTACTTTATACTATGGATAAAATGGAACATGAAAAATAAAAAACACAATGATTTCAACTTTACTAGGCATAAAATCCTTAATTAGATGGTACTTTGGGAAAGAGAAAGAATGGCTTTTCTTTCTTGATGATGACGATGGTGATATCTTCGGGAGTGGCAACCACCCCAGCAAACCGTTGCAGCCTACCTGGCCGGCGAGATGTGTCATTTGACCACATGAATGTTCATTTTTAGAGCAGTTCTTCTTTTGGCTCGTCATCAGTTCGTTGTCAGAACTGAATCTGCGAGAGTTCTTTTGGCTCGTTTGTCGGAGCCGATTCTTCGCCCCTTCCCCCCCTAATGACAGGTTCACAGATACACTCGATCTCTGCAAACAGACTTGGAGAGGGGAAACGGGGTATTCTGCATGCGCTCCAGCGCGATGTCGCAACAATGTCTTTGGGAGTCCCTTAAGTACCATAAAAAGGTCAAAATATAGAATCAAGTTGATTCCGGGGTGAATTAAATGCCTAGTCCAATCAAACTCATGATGATAAAAACCAAAACTAATAAAATGTAGAAGGAAATGTTCCTATATTGACAATTTAGGGGAAATATGAAATGACTAAAACCTTTTTATAAAATCAAATGAAATCAACAATAATGTAATACAATTGGAGGTGATTAAACGTAGCTTGGAAAGCGTAAATTAGCAAACAAATAACAACAACCACATAAACATGAAAACAAAAAATTTAATAAATTTGTTCCAAATGGGAAATCTATGGGCAACTAGTTAGACTGTTCTGGGGTTGGGCCTAACCAGTGAATTTAGACAGATCTGCACTGGGGAGTCGGGTCTGGTGTCAAACCTTGTATACAAGAATGGAATTTCGAAGTCCACAATCCACCACAAACTTTTCAGAGACTTGACGCAGAGAGAACATCAAGCATAAAATATAAACAGATAGAAATTATCTATCAGTCCATCTCTCCTTATTTTCATACGTTGGCAGTTATCAGCGATTTGGTCGTATAGTACTTTAGTACATTAGCGTCGTTGGCAATGAGCGAGCAATAGTGATGCATAGATAGATGGCGGGTGAGTGCCTTGCCACACTGATGATACTTCTGATGCAACAGAACAACTCATTCTGGACGGGAACCCCTTTTTGTGTTTCAAGCATTATGTTATACTTAAGCTATTGAAAAATAGCAGATCTACAAGCTCATAGCGCGGCACCGAGTGCCACTATTTTTGAAAGATCGTGAAAATGTGACACACATCTTTGAATATATAGAGCGAACGTTTGTAACTCAAACCTTTGCTTCTGGGGGGGTCCTTGGAACAACATATTTTGAGATGGGGGGGTCGGCAGCCAAATAATTCTAGGGGTCCTTGACGTGAAATAGTTTGAGAACCACTGACATAGAAACATAGGGGTTTTTCAGAAAACTGTCGTGATTTAGAAGACATTTTGTAGAATCGGTCTCGGGCGAAACGGGTTAACGTTCCTGTGAGCGTTTCTGTGAGTGTTTATTAAGGAGGGACAGGAGGTTATGGTGGTGAGAATGAAGTCATAACGTATCACCCTACTCCCCCGTGAAGGGATTATTGATTATATAATGAGGGTTCAACACAAAATGATGACTGAACTAGAAACATGTGCTTCCTGTGAGCAGGTCTCCGCCTATATATGACTAGTATAGACAGAGGGCTATATCTTGCGCCACCCCTTAACCCTTATCACTAAACTTATTTTCTTTTTACTATTTTGAAAAAGATTTTCGAAAACAGTAAAAAATTGCAAATAAGTTTAGGGATAATTTTATAAGGGTGGCGCAAGATGGAGCCCAGTATGCCCATATATTGGAATGTACAATACACTGTACATAATAAATGGGCACATTTTAAAAGTGATATTGTAAACAATAGTTATCTGGGCATCTTGTCAGGTGTAAACCGCATATATACAACTGACACCACATCAAAGCATTATGTTTGGCTATTTACAGTTTGTGTGAGAGAGAGATAGATGTAGTTTGACACTACTGTGTCAGACAGTGTACAGTAAGTGTTATTATTTGGGCCAGAGATTTGCACTCTTCTGGTTCACCTTTCGTGTTGAATGATGATGATCTCAAAATCACACTTTTAGCACTTGAACAAACAATAAACAGAATCTTCCACTATATTAATTATAGCACCAAGTACCGGTACTTAATTTGAAAAGAATTTGAAAAAGATGTATGTTTCGCAGTAAGTGATACTGTAGGCAGACAAAAAAAGAAAAAAGTAAATGGACTCGTTTTTTTCACATTAACAGAAACCACTTTCTTTGCGTATTATGACCAGGCTTTCAAGTTTGTTGAAAATGTTCAACTGTAGGCTACTACTCGATGTGTCATGTAATAATGAATAATGAATTGCAATTTCATAGGGCTTTTCTATGCACTACGTGCCTACTCAAAGCGCTCACAATGGTTCATTCATTCATGCATCATTGGGAGGTGAAGCGGCGAACAGTCGACGCCAGCGTCCTCACTTCCCACATTCACACCCACCAATGGTGGCGAGCTCACAGCGACTGACTCATTGGAGGCAATGTAGGGTTCAGTGTCTTATTGCCCGCAAGGACATTTCGACATGTGGACAGGAGGAGCCGGGATTCGAACCGCCGACCTGCTCTACCTCCTGAGCCCTATACTGTAATGTGGTACAGTTGGCTGACTTCCTGGGACAATACTACCCAATTGTATTATTTCCTCCAAACTCTACGGTGATTTAATTCGACCAGTTCCACACTGCAGCTTTTCCCCTCTCCCTCGCTGTGCACACCCTTTACCCATGTGAGGTGCAAGGCGAACAAACCAAGCAAGGTTTCGGATCTTGCAGGGTTAGTGTTCCCTGCTCCCCTTAAAATAGCTTATTATAGCTTCAAAGCCAACACCCCCCCAACCACCACACCACCCCCCCCGACCCCCACCCCACCCCATAGGCCCCCGCCTCCTGCTTGTCATGCTTTCTGCAGCGCTGTGCTCCGCAGTGCTCGACTTGTGAAGCTGCACAACATTTTTCACGCCCCCCCCCCACCCCCCCCCCCATGTACCTCTACTGTACTTTGTTCCGTCAGTTTTCTTCTTTAAAGTTGTCTCCTTGAAAGGTAATTCACTTCTCCTACCCATCGCATTCCTTCTTCACTTCTCCACCCTCTCTCTCTCTCTCTCTCTCTGTGTGTCTTGCTCTGCACAGATTGGGCAAAGAGGGGATAGAAGAAGTGTCGCTTATACCATGTCACGGTCTGAGTCCAGACTTACTCACATGACCACTGGCCACTACTTATGCCCAATAGGATTAACGAGAAGCTAGAGGCCAGGCAGGCAGTGTTGTGCCAAAACATCCACTCCAAAATACTGCATAATATGCTATGATGATGAAGGACATTATAATCATCCTAAAATCTTACAAGCAGAATGTTACACAGTCTACTACTATAGTACTATAAAGTATACTGTGTGCGTGTGCGTGCGTGCATGCGTGCGTGCGTGCATAATATAAAAACGTTTCTCTTCTTCCTCAATAATGATAAACGTACTGCTCACCCGGTTTGAGTCTTATAGTTGAGGTGCTGCCTAGAACTACAAAATATATAGTAAACCAAGTCAAAGGGGAAAGGTCAACATTTTACTTTGCAAACATCACGGACAGACAGAAGCATATTATTATATGTGAAGGTGCTTAAGCAGAATGCTGAGACTGAGTAGGCTATATTATAGAGTAGGCCTACAGTTGGCGGCGGTGGCTCAGGAGTAGAGTGGCCGGATGGTAACCGCAAGGTTGCCAGTTCGAACCCGGGCTCCCCCAGAGTTAGTGTCAAAGTGTCAAGCAAGACTCTGAACCCCTAGTTCAGAGTCTTGCTCAAGGACACTTCGACATTAACTCTGCTCCCGATGTGCTGGTTGGTGCCTTGCATGGTTTCCACCGCCATTGGTGTATGAATGGGTGAAAGTGATGCACAATCTATGTAAAGCGCCTTGGATAAAGGCGCTATATAAATGCACCATTTACAGTTGAGCTTGGAAGATTGTACAGTCATGGACAGTAACAATAAGGCCTCATGTTCTCTTTTTAGGATGTCTGCCAATCCTCACAGTAGTGTTTATCAAATGGTGTGCCCGTGAGATAAGTTCAGGTGAGCCTTGGGACGCATTATCAGTGCAATATAATGTATACAACTTTACAAAAGTTATTTTTTTTAATTTAATTTTCCTTTCTTACTCATTTCCCAATACAGTGGAATACAGTACAGTATAGTAGAACATGTATATTTTAACCACTTTCAACTTGGCGTCCCTATTTTGGGACAACATCATACATAATTATGAATTGTGAAAATGTGAATTCATTGTATTCATTTTATTATTATTTATTATTGTAAATAACAGTAGGCCTATTATAAACGCACAGGGGATTCCAAAACACCTACTCTACATTCAAGTGAAACACGATTCTGTGAAACCTTAAATGGTCACCGACGTAAAAATGAAGATTTATTTAATTGAATCATTAGATTTGATCTGCGTTATAAAAGGTCTGATCTGATCAAATCAAATCATTTTCCCGTTAAAGGGGCAATTAGAATGTGCATATGCATGACTCAAGTCTAGAAGTGGATGCAGCCGTGCAGATGCTGAGAGATAGTGAAATTATGTTCTCCATGAACAGCTCGCTTTTATCCTCTGTCTTGTTTGATCCTTCGGCATGTCAGAAGATTCCCTCGGCTTCGGCGGAACTTGCAAAGAAATAACGATCCGTTTCATTTCTACTGAGGGCCTCCGCTATGGCAGTTTGCAAGCCAGGGTGTGCTGCAACAAAGGTGGACTTTATGCAACATATTCTCCAATTTAAAACAATAATACATTCAGCAAAGTTTAAAAGGGTATTACTACTCCATCCGTCCCATGAATTTATCTGGTAATGAAGTGTTTTTAAGGAACAGCTTTGGGCTTAGTTTGAACCCGTGTTTTAATACCATTTGCATTCAATGTTTTGAGATCAGTTTGTATTACCGTTTCAGTTGGTTCTGCAGTTGCCATTCACTGATCCCCTTGTGGTGACTCTATTAGTGCTTGTCTTTGTCATATGAACAAAGTATACATACAGCTTGGGCCTTGGGGTGAGATCATTAACCCATTCTGACCTGAGATCAGATTCATACAAGGTTTCCACTGGACACACACTGGTCTGATTAACCCATTCTGACCTGAGATCAGATTCTAAAAATGTCAGTCGTTCTTCGATTTTTCAAAAATAGCAGACCTACAAGCTCGTAGCGCGCCACTCGGTGGCGCGCTATGAGCTTGTAGATCTGCTATTTTTCAATAGCTAAAGCATAACATGATGCTAACACCAAAATGGGTTCCGGCCCAGAATGGGTTAACACATTTAAAAATCTATTGGATGGAAGAAAACGTAATGATCCAAATGTGAAAATATCATGAGTGGCCTCAAGAGGCATGCTGTACTGTCTGAAAAAGTGTGTTAACCATTTGATATGCTTATTTAGTAAGTTGAGTAAGTCGAGAATGACACCCACATTTCGTGAGGGGCGATAGTTATATTAAAATAAACCTGTGGGCGTGGCTGAGAATCTGGGGGTGTGTCTGTGGGTGTGTCTAACAAAGGTACCTATCTATTCAGAACCCATAGAGACCATTTTGAGATTGAGGAACAAACAAAGGGTACTCCACTGTATGTCTCCTAACACAAACTTTGTCCTAACACGTCTCTATACCTATAGTGGCCTAGCTGCTGTATTATCGTCACACATTTCATGAGTTTACAAGATGGACAGCTGTTAAATGAGATAATAAATAAATGATGTGTTACGAAGGTGCTGCACAGACATGAGAACAACTCATGAGTGTGACAATGAGTGTGAGCTAGAACGTTCCGTTCATGAACTCAACCAGCTTGTTATTGTCACGGCATATTGTTTCTGTTGTGTGGAAACCTTGTATGTCCAAAAAACAACCTTTCGGGAAATGGGATCCAATGTAGTTATTAGTCACAAGCTCCTGTTAATACTTTTCATTGGTTCAATTCAATATTCATAATACCCACAGACCCCCCCCCTTTCACTTAAAAACGTATCTAAAATTGCTGATTAACAAGCTCACAATCTGTTGCATCACAACGCGTTTTGAGCTTGCCTTGTAGGTTATTTTTGCTACTTTTGTGTGTAGTTCGACAAAGTGGGCCATTCATTTACGCACGCACGCACGCAAACAACGTTGTGTACTGGAGATACAAGGTTTTAGCCCGACAGCAGGCTATAAATATTTTATTATAGCCCTACTACCTCCTGAAGTATTTACAAAAGTGAAAAGCAAAGGCCCCGTATCGCTGTCATAGCTTCCGCCAGCAATAGAAATTCTTCAGACAGATCGACATACACACTTGTCGAACATACTGTTCTATGTACAGTCTTATCTGCAGGTCTTTCGCTGATAATATCAAAAACATGTTATGTATACACCATCAGAGGCCTCCCCTCGAAGCATCGCATTATGTCTAATGCAGGGGTCTTCGACAGGGGGTCCGCCACCCCTAGAGGTCTCAGAGTTACTATAGGGGGTCTGCCAAATACAACCCTATACAACATCCTTATTCTGAGAGGAACATTAGGCGAAAATAGCAGATCACAAGATTCAAGATTCAATACTTTTTTGCTATGTCAACAGAGTTGATTGGGATTTGTTTCAGTGCTCTAAAAACAGACATACAAATAGACACATTATTCACGTCACATATTCAGACACATATTCAGTAGAAAAAGATATAAAAGTACAAACATCATATGAGAGGGACCGATAAATAAGAAGAATGCAAAAACGTTGCAATTCATGAGAGAGAGAGAGAGAGAGAGACCAATAAATAAGAAGAATGCAACGTTAGAGTTCATGGTAAATAAATTGCAATGGAAGAAAACGTAATAAAATAAATAGCATCGCAGTTCATCGTTCTTACAAAGCAGCTTCACGCTGTAAAGTGCGAGTGAAAAGAGGGTCAGCATTCAGGAGGCGAGCAGCCTCTGGATATGCAACTCATCGCGCTGCTAGGTTTAGGACGGGAGCTTATAGATCGTCTATTGTCAGCATAGAGGTTTGGTGTAGAGCAGGGGTGGGCAACTTTGACGATGGAGAGGGCCACTATATTTCCACACTCACTCCCTAGGGCCATATATTACTGTCGTAGCAAAAATAGCCAATCTACTGCGACACGTTTTGAGCTTGTAGATCGGCTATTTTTGCTATATTCGAATTGGAATCCTGAAAATTTACATTTTTATGTAATTTCAAATGCCTATAATTATACGTGTGTTGAGCAATGAGCTACTAATTTAGATTGAAGTGATTCAAACAGGTCATGTTTGCATGTTGTGGAATTGTAAACAGCTGGAACCAATATTATATCAGTATTCTGATATTAACCTGAGGGCCACATTAAGTGAAGGAGGGGGCCGCATGTGGCCCCCGGGCCGCCAGTTGCCCACCCCTGGTGTATAGGTAAAAAAAAGAGCAGACCAAGAACAGAGCCACAATGGTCAAGTTTACTTATAGTATCAGAATCATCTTTATTGTCGCATCACAGTTTTAACCAGCAAGAGGTGGGTGAAATTCAGTGGTGGAAAGTAACTAAGTGCTTTTACTTAAGTACTGTACTTAAGTATAATTTTGAGGAATTTACGTGAGTATTTCCAGTACTTTTACTTCTACTCCACTACATCTCAGAGCCAACATTTTTACTTTTACTTCACTACAATTATTTGAATATTACTAGTTACTGTGGAGATTTATTTTTGATTAGAAAACATACATTAACCACTTCAACCCTATACATTTTGGCCATTTGAAAATAGCCGATCTACGTACAAGCTCACAATGCATCGCAACGCGCATTGTGAGCTTATATAGATCGGCTATTTTCAATAGATTTTGTACACTTGTGATTTTGAACTTGTGAAATGGGACATTCTGCAATATGAGTACATTTTCAATTCCGTACTTTTACTTGTAACAAAGTAGTTCTAAATTGCAGTATTGGTACTTTTACTTAAGTAAAACAATTGAGTACTTTTCCCACCACTGGTGAAATTAGTTTTTGTGCATAATAGTTCCCATCGTGTTATTTTTCTAAGAAACAAAGATAGGGGAGAAGAGAGGGGGTCTCTCTTTGCAAATTTACAAATGCACAGTCGATTAGAAAGTTTAGATCAGAGAGTTACGTGTGTCAGTGATACTAGATTGACTGTTGTCGCGCAGAAGAGAAAACGGAAAAATGAGCATGAGCAAATACGTGCTTTTATGCCCTCGGGCGGGAGGGCACGTATTACGTCATGACGCAAAAGAGGCCCATTCTCTTGGTTTTAATAGAATGTGAGTATATTAAAGTACTTCTGTTGTCCACGCCCAAGATTGGTAGCGAACTGCCGAGCGTTAGATCTTTATATAACCAATAGTGCGTGCGTGTGTGCGTTATACGGTGCGTGAGCAGTGGTTATATCAACTTATATGTCTGAAATAAACAAAAAAAACATTGATTTATACAATGCTGATGAGAGTCAACAATGCTATCTATAAATACACAGCATGGGCACTGTTGTGTAAATCAGGCTATATTTTCCTTTTCTTCCCCAGTAAATGGCTTTCTTATCTCCCATTCATCTTATCTTGTTGTCATTTTACCCGTTTTGACTGCTTTAAAACGGTTACTATTATTATTAGTCAAGCTCCTATCATGGGTGAGAGAGCAAACAGCCCACCCACATCATTATGTTTTTAATTGCATCAGACAATACTCTGTGTACGACTGCACGTGTTTACAGTGCATATATGTGTACTGTGGTAACCAGTAAGTACCCATAGGCGGGGAAGTAGAACTAATTTGAACCACAGCATCCCATGCTTGACAGGGACTATGTCGTATACGTAGAGTCGTAGACCATGGCAACCGTATCGCCACAACACGGCGACGAGGATGTCGAGGAGATGCTGGAACACATTTGGAACAGATGATTAAAACTCAGTGGGAAAGAAAATCGAAGTGTTGAGACAGTCCTATAGTGTGAATGTACGGCGCGCTGTGAATGTGTAATGTCAGTGAGCAAGCATGTGTGCTGCATAATGATGCTTGTGTAATGTTTGGGCACAATATGCGTGTCAACAGCTCTGCCACTCCAAGCACCCTCCCGGAACACATCTTGTAAAGAGTTCGATTTGCATCATTGCACATGCATGGTGACCGACTGCAGCATGAGGACACACACACACACACACACACACACACACACACACACACACACCACACCACAGATTGAACTCTGACCCTTTGGCCATCTACATGCTCACAACACGCTGTACAGTAGCTTGTAGATCTTCTATATTTTGTGTGAGATTAAATCAGGATTTCACGGGTCCATTCTCACACTCTCAGAGTTCTCACACTCTCAGAGTTGACTTAACGTACTAGTCTACTTGCCAGCCCATATAGAGCCCCATTGTGAACCCGGACATGTTGAGTACACCAAGGTTTTATGCTAGAAATGTTGAGTATGGGTCCCCAGCATGTAGAAACTGCCGGATGCTAACTTGCATACTGTATGTTGAGCAATCTTCACAATTGGCATAATATGTGACAATACCATTAACAACCTATAGAAGGCAAAACAATTCAAAATTGCACCATGCTTTATGTAGCATGTGACGTGTCAAAGTAGGGGGTTTTCATGATGCTGGATCCATTCCAAGCATTAGTTTTGCAAAAAAAAAAAACACTCCTTGGGCTAAAAACGGCCATACATTGTGGACTATACAGTGGTTGTCAAAGTGGGGACCATCGGTCATTTTTGGCAGGCAGGTTAGGTTTGCATAGTGTCCGTATAGCCCACCAATGCACAGTGAGCAAGTGTGCCTATCGTAGTGGAAGGTGGAGCGCATGGGAGCAACACTCCCCCAGTTCTTAAAGGATTTTATAAGCATGCACAGATTTCCCAGCATCCATATTCAGGGGTGGACGTTGTGCCAAAATCCACAAAAGTTCACAAATCATAACGCACAACGCCATACACAGCGATGCAGCAGTCAGCACTTTGAATCCAAAGGAGCCCACAGCTTCACATGAATGATTTGCGACATGATGAAACCGTTGCAATCCGTTGCAGAGACACACTGTGTACTGTGTGGGCACTGCAGTTGGCCTGTTTAAATGTCCCATCCCTGTTTCACAGTGCATGGTTTTCACTTGTCACAGTACTAATTAAGATCTGTTCGTCACCATCAAGACAGTTTCGGTACAAATCGGACTTCCTATATACATTACTTTATTTGTTTATTTAGTCGGGACATTGCACATTAATGAACACCAAAACAAGACTACGAATTCAGGCGTTAAATATGCCAGATTTAGTACCGGAGATATAATTCCAGAGATCATTTCCATCCATAGTGCCCAAACATTAATACTAGTCGGGCTTCAAAATAGTAATCACGGTTGATAATACGATGGTTTTAGTTTGAATAGGGAGGCACGATTAAAATAGCAAAAAAAGCCATCTACTTTTTACTATTTTGCGCTATTCGTCACACAATGAAATACATTAATATGATATGATATATAGTACTTTATTGTCAGTTTGCACTTTGCACTGAAGTTTGTCTTGCGGCCCAGCGGCCTTGTATGCAACACATATACACACATTTGACATAACACAAAAACGAGAGAGGGAGAGAGAGAGAGAGAGAGAGAGATGTTTAAATATTTATGTCAAAAGATTCTGAGAAAGCTAAAACTGGAATATGGCCAAATGAAACGGGCACGTTGCCCACAGCACAAAATGGTAGCAGAGCAGAGCCTGTTTCCCTGATAGATAGACAAAGCAGCATTTTATTCGCTCGCTACTACCGTGTCACACCTCACAGCTGAAACTGATAGAATTTAGATTACCGGTAATATCTAAATTGAGCCACGCACACTGTGCTTCATGCTCCCTCCCTTCACTCAGATAAGTAGTAGTACTGTAGTGAGGTCTCTCTCTCTCTCTCTCTCTCTCTCCAGGAGGAAATTAACTTGTAAAGAAAGACAGTCCTTTGATCATTCTCATCTCTTTGGCATGGAAGAACCACTCCTTCTTCATGGGGGTCACTTTAACTGTGCAAAATATTATTTAGGCCCGACGTCGAAATGTCTTCTAAATCAGAAGACAGTTTTCTGAAATACCTATGTTTCTATGACAGTGGTGCTCAATATTTCATGTCGAGGTATATTATGTAATTGGCCGCTGACCCCCGTCTGAAAATATTTAGTTCCAGGCAGGGACCCCCCACCCAGAAGCAAAGATTTGAGTTAAAAACGCTCGCTCTGAAAGAATATGCATTCAAAGATTTGCGCCACATTTTCACATTTTCACCATTCAAAAATAGCAGACCTATACAAGCTCGTAGTGTGGCACTCGGTGCCGCGCTATGATCTTGTAGATCTGCTATTTTTCATTAGCTAAAGTAACATAATGCTTTAAAACACCAAAAGGGGTTCCCCGGCCCAAAATGGGTTAAACACCTGTGTTTTCCAAGAGTATCATTTGGATCATCTTGTTGTGGTTGTGTGCATGTGGGGCACATGCATGTTGTATGTGGACTATAACTCTGAATGGAGCCTATAGCTATGTGTTGAACCCGTTGTACAGCCCTGTGATTCTGTCTCATGTTAAATCCATCTTTCTCTGGGAAGCTCAGTGTGGCTAAACACGCAATACTGTGTGTGTGCCTGGGATTAAATCAGGCTCATTTCATCACGCCCCTCTCTCTCTCTCTCTCTCTCTCTCTCTCTCCCTCCCATCTCTCGTCACGTACGTATTTATTAACAAACAAACAAAGGCACAAATTCCTTAAACGGGTTGCTAAAAAGTCAGATTAAATAACATTAAACCACTTGTTGAACATGATCAGCGTTAGTTAGTTAGTTAGCATGATCTGGTAGTATACACAGTAAAATCCTCTGTGTTCATTTATCCATTAGCGCGTGCGTGCGTGCGTGCAAGGGCGTGCATCATAACTGATGACGGGTCTGTTTTGGGGCAGGCGCGTGTGTGGGACATTTCGTATATTTCTCACGCTTTCTCGCGGGATTTCAAGGCAAAACACAGACACAGCAAAGCCAGCCGTCCCTACCTGATTGGGATGTGTGCTCTAGAAAAACCCCTGACTGTGGCTTGAGGACACAAGCAGCTACCTGCCTGCTTACTGCCTGCTTACTGCATAGCCTATATAACATGGGTTCCCAAAGTGGTGTCCAGGTACCCCTGGGGGTACTTGAGGGAGTTCCAGGGGGGACCTAGCTCAATTAGAGATAGTTATACAAATGGACCCTTATGTGTCTATAACTCAGAGAGTGTACACATTTGTACGCTAAATTAGCATTGATTTTACTATATAAATTGGGGGTCCCAGAGATAGAAATGCTGTTAAATCGGGGATCCGTAGCATAATGCGTGTGAATTTGGGGGTTCCATGAAATTAATGTGTTTTCCTAGAGCCGTAAAAATCCTCCCTTATCGGGGTCACTAGCATATGTTTTCAAATGGGGGGTCCGTGGGCTAAACTTGACATGACATAGTTTGGGAACCAAAGTGTGTGTGTGTGTGTGTGTGTGTGTGTGTGTGTGTGTGTGTGTGTGTGTGTGTGTGTGTGTGTGTGTGTGTGTGTGTGTGTGTGTGTGAGAAATAGAATATCAGTCCAAATGTAAGAATATTTATTTCCACTGGGCTCATTCAATATTTCATAATTCTTGAATGTTCTCTCTTGCTTTCTAAACCTTCCTAAACCTATTGGTCGTAGAAGAGAGACTCACGGCTCCTCCTCACACAGTCACAACTGACCAGTCAAGCGTGAGAGTCAGTGCAAGGTGAGAGGGCTCACGCGTCGCGTGCATTATTGAACGGTGTCTCGGTAACCCGTTTGAATTGGCTAGTCGTCTGCTATTATGCACACTCGGCTGGACGCTCAGGTAAACGAACCACGGTGCAGCAGCACGGCCAGGAGCCATTTGGGAGGTGTGTGTGATGTGTGTTTCTATCAAGGGCAGCGGAGCAGTATAGTATAGTGGGCAGGCGTTGGAGTATAACCGTCTGGGAATCGGAAGGTCCCCGGTTCAAACCTCGGCTCCTTGTTTAACCCATTTAGACCCGAGGACGATTCTACAAAATGTCTTCTAGATCCTGACAGTTTTCTGAAAAACCTTATGTTTCTGTATCAGTGGTGCTCAATGTTTGTCAAGGACCCCAAAAAGTATATGTAATATGCCTCCCCCCCCCCCCCCCCCCCCCCCCCATCTGAAAATATGTTGTTCCAGGGACCTACCCAGAACCAAAGATTTGAGTTAATATATATTCAAAGATTTGAGGCACATTTTCACGATTTTTCAAAAATAGCAGACCTACAAGTTCGTACAGTAGCTGTGAGCTTGTAGATCTGTTATTTTTCAATAGCTAAAGCATAACATAATGCTTTAAAACACCAAAAGGGGTTCCCACCCAAAATGGATTAAGTGCCCCTGAGCAAGACACTTAACCTCCAACTGCTCCCCTGTGCGCTCACTTTGAGCAGGCGGTTGCCGGGTCAATGTACTGTAGAGAAGTAATTCCCCTTCACTACAAATCCTTCTTCTAGAGGTGAGGGCACTTTGGATGTGTTTGTTGTTGGTTGAACGACGTCTGGGAAGTGGACTGTATTGACAGAGAAACCTTTAGCAACCTTTCGACCAACCAAAAGATTTCCTTTATATACTATGTATAGCCAAGTCTACTCCCAACACTATCTTCTGGAATTTCCATAGCAGTTGTTGGACTGTGTGAGTGTGTGTCTGGAACGTACAAATTGAACGAGCAACAAAGGTGTTGTTCTGTGCTGTGTGTGTTCAACCCATCAGACAGCCACATTAGTCAACAGCTGTACCTTCCATTTGGACCTCTACCATAGAGCAGATGGAATAAACAGGGAGCCAACTCAGCTGGATTAATGTAACACAGTGGGGTCTGGACATTTTGTCTTTTTTTTCTTCTTTTTTGTTGCTGTGTGTGTGTTGAATTGTTGATACAGTCATGCGTGTACTAGACTGGAACTCACCTATGCTTTATGGCATAGGCAGAGAAACTAGGTGCAGCTGTGTGACATGAGACTAATTAATTAGAGCGACAGAGAGAGAGAGAGAGAGAGGACGTGTGTATGACACGTGTGTGCGTCAATTTAACAAAGGTGCAGACGATCAGAAATCAGCAGAGAGCGAACGACGTTTGCGCTACTGTATGCCAAATTGAAGTGGACTCGGCCCCCGACTTTTTTTTCCTCCCTGGAAATAAAAACCTCTGGGTTTCCGAGGCTATGCATGTACATGTTATATATTTCACATTCGTACCACCTGACAATAACATCTCAACAGAAAGTCCAAATTCAGCAATGCATATTTGTTCTATAGTCTCTCTCTCTCTCTCTCTCTCTCTCATATCCAAGTGAGTGAGGGCAGTGTGGTGAGCCGGAACCACTGCATCATCACTGGATCTGTTTTGGCTGTATGCAAACTGCCATGGATCCATTCCATAGCGTTGTGGGCAGATCTTAATCTCTCACCAGCCTCTCAAGACACTTGCTGACGATTGAAGTGAGGGTGACACTATAAGGTCTCAGTGATTGTGTTGGCATGCTTGGAAACTGCTACTGGAATGTAGTGGTGGTAGTTGATCATCCAGAAAAGAATGATTGTATTGACCATAGGCTATTGTATAATGTGTTACTCACAGAAAGGTTTTTAGTTTAAAGGGATTGTGACATAAAAAACATTTTTTTGTGATTTTTCTTAATTCTTTTAGGTTTTCTGAGCTCAATTGCACCCAAAAAACCTGAACTTTTCCCATTCAGTAGATGTTCTGTGGTGTGGGGTTTTCTGGCTCAAACAGGTGCTCTGAATTCCTGCTGTTTGTGATGTAAGAGACAGAATATAATGTCAATGGGATTGCCAGCGGATGTCACTGTTTTCACCGTTTTGCCTGTTTTGCCTGATCTACAAGCTCTCAAAACATTGCTTAAATTTGTAAATTATTTCTAGTAACATCGAATTTTGTTCTTCTACATGCAGGTGACCGAGGTGTCCCCCTGCCTCCCCAGCACAGACTATAAACTTAATTTCCCTGCAGTGCAATGCTGACTGCTTGACTTTGATAGTGAAGCTGGCTTAATTCTTTTCTCCCTTAAGCTTAATTTATTCCCTGTTTATGACCGTGACGTTCTGCGTCGCTTGCCGACAATCTTTGAATAATATTCTTTTTCGTTTTTAACTAAAATATTTACTTCTTTCAGATGGGGGTTCGGTGGCCAATTACATATATATTTGGGGTCCTTGACATGAAAATGTTTGAGAAGGACTGACATAATAGAAACATAGGGTTTTTCAGAAAACTGTCGATATTTAGAAGGCATTTGTAGAATCGTCTAAATGGACGCTTTTGTTTTCTTGTGACACCTCAGCTCCCCCTACGTTCACGGACACGCCAGCGCAGTACGTAGAGGCCAAGGAAGGGGGCAGCATCGCACTGACCTGCACGGCCTTTGGCAATCCCAAACCCTCTGTCAGCTGGCTGCGCGACAACATACTGCTGGTCAACAGTGCCAAGTACAAGGTACACACTTTTGATATTATGTGCTTGATTTACAGGTGTATATGTATGGACATCTTTTCAGAACGAAAAAGAAATGCACAACAGAGTACACTGTGTATGGTGTAAACTGTAAAAGCGGACAAACTAGTTACAAACGGTTTGCATCTCTCTTGATTTTACGAGACGTTTTGGACGTTCTGCCTTATTGAATTAACTCTGGACTGAGGTCGATTAAAAAAAAGGCTTCTAAATCCTAAAAAAAATCTGAAAAACCCATGTTTCTATGTCAGTGGTCCTCAACCTTTTTCATGTCAAGGACCCCCTGAATTATCTCTATTGGGCCACGGACCCCCATCTCAAAATATGTAGTTTCAGGGACCCCCCTTTAGTTAACATTTTCAAAAATAACAGACCTACAAGCTCGTGATGAGCTTGTAGATCTGCTATTTTCCAATAGCTAAAGTAGAACAGAATGCTTGAAACACCCCCGAAATGTCAAAATGTACTACTGTAAATTGAATTAATGTCCATACTGGTATTGAAATGACTTATACACACATTACTGTAACTTGATTCTTGAGCCTTGATCGTTGTGATTATAGAATTTACATTATTTAGTGCTTGGGACCTTTCCCTCTTTCTGAAATGGCCATTACAATCTTCACCATTGTTGTCACACCTGTACATTAGTCTTTGCTTTTTACCAAAGATTTTCACAGCAGTTAATATCCTCTTCTTGCAATATAATCTCTGTAACCTCTTTTACCTTAAGAAATTATATGCTTTGAGTGAAGATCATTTAGAAATGTCTTTATTTATACGCTTTTTTTAGCAAAAGGCTGATGCACACCTCAGAAGGCTAGTGACAGGTGCGTAGGGAAATAGAGCATATCTCTGCTGTCGGGAGGAAACCTGATAACTCCATTTTTGAGGTTTTTGATTTATATTTTTTGGTATGAATCAGTGCTAATGAACACCCTTTACGTCTGTGTGTTACAACACCAACTGTTTAAAAAATATAAGGTTTTCTTAATTTCCTGAAAAAATGTATATTTTTCATTTCCTGAAAAATTAACATTTTGGAGTTATGAGGTTATTAAAAAGGGTATCTTTGAAAAAGAAAAGGTCTGTCCTGATTATCTATCCTGATGAAGGTCTAATAATCGACGTTGACCTAATAAAGAGCAACATTTTGTGTCTGACAGTGTGTGGGACCTTTCCTTTGTTTTTCAAAGATACCATTTTTTTAAATTAATTTACCGGTATACGCTAACAGAGCACAGGGGCGGGGTAAATACTCAAATGTTTGGACTATGATTGGATACTGTCTGTGAGGGAAGATGGAGAGGGAAAGAGAATGGAGAGCCAGAGTTACAGTAGCATAAGATCCACTCTTAACTATTGACTGCTGCATGCGGAATGGGGAGATACGCCACCCACTCACTCACACTCGATCAATTATTCAAATATCCCAGCTTTGTTCAAAGAAATGTTATACATTTAAATAAGTCCCTTTCACAGTAGTTTCCCCCCCGCAGAGTAACCACATTACAGTATATCAGGGTTCCCCAATTAATTTTCCTCAAGGGCCATATTTTGACTACGGTACCAGGCTGGGGGCCGAGTCGGCACGCGCGAGGTCTTGCCCTGAAATTAATGTTCAGGGCAAGACCCCATTTGAAAAGGACCCCTAGTTTGACATGCAGAGGCTACTGACCCCAATTTAATGCCATTTATATCTGGGGACCCCCCCCCCCCCCCCAAAAAAAAAAAAAACCCAAACTTATTATTATTTCTTTTAGAAATTATTCCGTGGGCCACAAGGGGGCGCTGCGGGGGAACCCTGCAGTATATCATGGTTGTCTGTGTGTATAATGTATAATAATTATTGTGTAAATGTAGGCATATAATATAAAATAAAACAAAATAAAAAATATTATAAAAAACGTGTATAATTGCACACCAGTGAAATTATACACAAATTATCAACACAGAAATAAGTGTGTGTATACAGCGGTGGTTCCCAATTAGTGTCAATGTGGGGGTCCTTGACATGACAAAGTTTGGGAACCACTGGTATACAGTATACAGTCAAATGCAATTTTGGGGTCAACAAGGTCAACAATGTATAAATGATGCTATGCATCAGTGTCACCCACCTGCCTGTATAGGACATAGCCGTGGCGGCCATTTTCTGGTTCCGTCGTTCCACACCCCATTCATTCGTTCAGTTTCCCCATAGAGATTTCCAGAAATGTGATATTATAAAACATTTGACTGTGTGTGTGTGTGTGTGTGTGTGTGTGTGTGTGTGTGTGTGTGTGTGTGTGTGTGTGAGGGTGTGTGTGTGTGTGTGTGTGTGTGTGTGTGTGTGTGTGTGTGTGTGTGTGTGTGTGTGTGTGTGTGTGCGTGCGCGCGCGTCAGGTGTCTGACGGCAGCTTGACAGTGCTGTCTGTGAACCGAGGGGACCGTGGCGCATACACCTGCCGGGCAATCAGCCCCCAGGGAGAGGCCATTCACACCACACGCCTTCTGGTACAAGGTACTGTCTCACACCACACGCCTTCTGGTACAAGGTACTGTCTCACACCACACGCCTTCTGGTACAAGGTACTGTCTCACACCACACACCTTCTGGTACAAGGTACTGTCTCACACCACACGCCTTCTAAAGGTACTGTCTCACACCACACGCCTTCTGGTACAAGGTACTGTCTCACACCACACGCCTTCTGGTACAAGGTACTGTCTCACACCACACGCCTTCTAAAGGTACTGTCTCCCACCACACGCCTTCTGGTACAAGGTACTGTCTCACACCACACGCCTTCTGGTACAAGGTACTGTCTCACACCCCACACCTTCTGGTACAAGGTACTGTCTCACACCACACGCCTTCTAAAGGTACTGTCTCACACCACACGCCTTCTGGTACAAGGTACTGTCTCACACCACACGCCTTCTGGTACAAGGTACTGTCTCACACCACACGCCTTCTAAAGGTACTGTCTCCCACCACACGCCTTCTGGTACAAGGTACTGTCTCACACCACATGCCTTCTGGTACAAGGTACTGTCTCACACCACACGCCTTCTGGTACAAGGTACTGTCTCACACCACACGCCTTCTGGTACAAGGTACTGTCTCACACCACACGCCTTCTAAAGGTACTGTCTCCCACCACACGCCTTCTGGTACAAGGTACTGTCTCACACCACACGCCTTCTGGTACAAGGTACTGTCTCAGCTCAACTTCTGTGTCTGTTTGTTTGTTGTTTACATTTGCATTATAACCAGAACCACCCCTGACGGGGTAGGTAGGTCTGTCATTAAACCCATTCTGGACGGGGGAACCCCTTTTGGTGTTTGAAGCATTTTGTTATAGGCCTTACTTCAGCTGTTGAAAAATAGCTACAAGCTGTCAAAAATGGCAGATCTTCAAGCTCATAGCGTGGCACCGAGTGCCGCGCTACAAGCTTGTAGATCTGCCATTTTAGAAAAATCGTGAAAATGTGGCGCAAATCCTGGAATACATATTTGGCTTCAGAGCGAATGTTTTTAACTCAAATCTTTGCTTCTGGAGGGGGTCCCTGGAACTACCTATTTTAGAGGAGGGGTCCGCAGCCAAATAAGGTTGAGCACCACCACTGACATAGAAACATTGGTTTTTAAGAAAACTGTCAGGATTTAGAAGCCTTTTTTGTAGAATCTACTGTATGTCTAAATGGGTTAAAAAAAAAGTCAGATTTGTTTGGGCCCCCACATACCCACCTGGGAATCGCTGCAGTAGATGCATGACGTAGCTGTTTACAGTACACTACAGTACACTACAGTACACCTGTAGTCGTCCGAGTATAGTCCTCTGTCATAAATCAAACATGCGGCGCTCTCTGTGTCGACCGGCGACAGATGAAACCAGAAGGTCACGTATACTTTCACTTGCCACTGTATTAAAAACCAGGCCACAGTCAGCTTAGCTACTTGACCCATTATGTATAATTTACCGAGGGAGACAGATTAAAAGATGCCCTCCAGGAACGCTACTGCTGAGCGTGCAGCACATGAAACGAGGGGGCGACAGAGACAGACAAACGGCACTCAGCAGGGTCCCGAATCCGATGATACACACACACACTGTATACGAACACAAGCACACAGACACGGACACGCATGTACAAGAACACATTTGCACGCTTTCCCTCTCTTTCTGTCTGACCCCAACGCACACGCACGCACGCACGCATGCGCATACATCCACACACACACACACACACACACACGCATCCTTTCCAGGCCGGGAAACCATGGTTGCCATGCTAATGGGTTTGGCAGCTGTAAAGGCTCTGCCTGTTAAAGGATCTGGCCCTAGGCTCCAGATCAGAACTAACATATTGGGCTAGCTGTGTGTGTGTGTGTGTGTGTGTGTGTGTGTGTGTGTGTGTGTGTGTGTGTGTGTGTGTGTGTGTGTGTGTGTGTGTGTGTGTGTGTGTGTGTGTGTGTGTGTGTGTGTGTGTGTGTGTGTGTGTGTGTGTGTGTGTGTGTGTGTGTGTGTGTGTGTGTGTGTGCGTGCGTGCGTGCACAGGTTCAAGGACATGATGAGCAGGGAAATACTACTTTTTTTGTGGACCTCTCTATGACAATATTGGGTTTTTTTCCTGGGTATTTTAGGATTACATTCATGGTGAAGGTCAGGGGTTTGGCTTACAGATATGTGTGTGGTGTGTTTGTACTGTACACATACACACACACACACACACACACACACACACACACACGGTCACAGATCCTCAAATCCAGTAGCACAGCAGACCCAGAGGCAGTATGCAAGTAGCTGATACACAGTTAAATCCTCAGCATTAGTTTAAAGCCGTGAATAAAATGTTGTTTTGTTAATACATCACAACGTATGCATTTGGGGTGGATGTATTTGGTCTCCCTGCTCTTCTATTGAGACATTTACTGTAGATCCATGTGTCTGATTTGACCCGCATTTCAACATTCAATTCAACAGTGTTGTTTTTGGCAGCAGATTTTGATTTTAGTTTTTAGCATAGTCTCTTGAATAGTTTTCATTTAGTTTTAGTCACATTTTAGTCCCCTGGAATGTTTTAGTTTTAGTTGACTAAATATCATAAGATTTTAGTTGACAAAAACGACAGTTGATTTAGTCGACTAAAATGTTTTCCGGCGGGCCTTGATGCCGTCGTAATGACTGAATTTACACATGCTGAAAATAGCAGATCTACAAGCTTGTAGATCTGCTATTTTCAGCATGCAACAAAGTGTAAAATGACTTCTACTGGATCTCTTGTCCACTAGTCCCTTCTTAACATTTTAGTCTAGTTTTTATTTGTTGAGGAAATTGTCAATACATTTAGTCTTAAATGTAGTCATCATAGCATAGTTTTAATTTCGTTTCCATTTAGTTTTCATCAGTGAAAAAAGGTAGTCGACGGAGATTTTTCGCCACAGTTTTAGTCGACGAAATCAACACTGCCCCCCCCCCCCCAAGTAGGAAGGCTCATATTACTATTAGCTCAGTAGTAAAAAATATAATAATAATAATAATTCAGTACTTGTGCAGGAAGCCCGGGTTCAAACCTGGACCAGTACTGCACTGTACAGTATTAATGTCCACCATACTGTCCATCTGGCACAGCTCAGTTCAGGGTTCACTCAATAATGTCTCTAATCCTACGCTGAGTGCAAACTCTGGTGTCTGGTGTCACCCGGGGTCTGTGACCTCACTAAATGCTCTATTCGCCACATATTGAATGATGTGTTAATCTGTGTGTGTGTGTGTGTGTGTGTGTGTGTGTGTGTGTGTGTGTGTGTGTGTGTGTGTGTGTGTGTGTGTGTGTGTGTGTGTGTGTGTGTGTGTGTGTGTGTGTGTGTGTGTGTGTGTGTGTGTGTGTGTGTGTGTGTGTGTGTGTGTGTGCGCATGCGTGCGTGCACATGGTCGTAGTGGAGTTATCCGGTGGTGGAAAAAAGTACTCAATTGTTTTTACTTAAGTAAACGTACCAATGCTGCAATTTAGAACTACTCCGTTACAAGTGAAAGTACGGAATTGAAAATGTACTTGAGTAAAAGTACAAAAGTATCGGCATCAAAATGCACTTAAAGCACTAACAGTAAAAGTACTCGTATTGCAGAATGTCCCATTTCACAAGTTCAAAATGTGTACAAAATCGATAGAAAATAGCAGATCTACAAGCTCACAATGCTCGCAACGTGACGCATTGTGAGCTTGTAGATCGGCTATTTTCTAATGGCCGAAAAGTGTATACGTGTTTAAATGGTGAATGTATGTTTTCAAATAATTGTAGTGCAGTAAAAGTACAATATTTGAGACGTAGTGGAGCAGAGTAGTGGAGTAGAAGTGAAAGTATTGGAAATTAGAAGTACTCAAGTACAGTACAAATGCCTCGAAATTGTACTGAAGTACAGTTACTTAAAGTACAAGTACTTAGTTACTTTCCACCACTGGAGTTATCTGTGATGTGTGTCTGGTCACATATCTGGTCAGAGCTCTGCTTCCCCCACTGCATGGCCTGTGGTCAGCAGACAGACATCATTACCGCCGCCGCCCCGGTTCACTGACCAACCATAGGAATGTTTCTCCTCAACCTCTAAGGCCTGGGCCGTGGCTCAGCGGTCCAGGCACCCTGGCCGGCAGCCCGAGGCTGGCAGTGTGCCGCGGGTTCGACTCCCGATCCCGACGGCCTTTTTCTTACTGCATTTCACTCCCCCCATCTCTCCCCCCCATTTCCTGTCAGCCTATACTGTCTGTCCCTCTATAAAACAATAAAAAATAAAATAAAGGCGAAAGCCGCAAATAATTAAAAAAAAAACATTAAAAAATAAAAACCTATGTGGGCCACGGGGACCACTGGTGGGCCGCCAGGGTATGGCAAGTGGGCGCCCAAATAATTGCCATTTTAATGATGATTATGACATTGTTATATATAAAAAAAGAAAACATAATGTAAAAGAATATAGCATTATGTTTTCTTTAAATACCATGAAAGGAATTAGTTTTTCTTTGTGATACGAATATTTCCACACTCTAAGTCTAAGCAATACAAGTTCTTTGGCAGACATATACAACACACACACTGACAATGTTGCTATTATTTGGTCAAAGGCAACCTTACCAGTTTACTACCAGTGTGTACCCTTGGCCGCATATTTATACCGTACGTCGTCAACCATGGATGTTAAATTTCAGGCACAATGTAAGCTATTATTACCAAACGCTCTTATCTAGAGCGACTTTACAATAAAGGCAAAATGAATCACTTCTTATTCACTTGTCTTATCGTCTGCAGTGTTGTTTTTGGCAGCAAATGTCGATTTGAGTTTAGTCATAGTCTTTGGACTGAAACTTCATTTAGTTTTAGTCACATTTTAGTCACCTGGAATGTCTTAGTGTTGGTCTAGTTTTAGTCGACTAAATGTCATCAGATTTTAGTCGACTAAATCCACAGCTGATTTAGTCGGCTAAAATGTATTTTTTCGGCGGGCCTTGATGCCGTCGTAATGAGTGTTTTTACACTTGCTGAAAATAGTCGATCTACAAGCGCGTTGCGTTGCGGCGCGTTGTGAGCTTGTAGATCAGCTATTTTCAGCATGCAACAAAGTGTAAAATGACTTCTACTGGATCTCTTGTCCACTAGTCTCTTCCTAACATTTTAGTCTAGTTTTTATTTGTCGACGAAATTGTCAGTATATTTAGTCTTAGTTTTAGTCGATGAAAACAACACTGATCGTCTGTGTCCTTCCTTCCCCCCGCAGGCCCACCGTTCATCGTCTCCCCGCCAGAGAACATCACCGTCAACATCTCGCAGGACGCCTTCTTCACGTGCCAGGCAGAGGCGTACCCCGGCAACCTGACCTACACCTGGTTCTGGGAGCAGGACAACGTCTTCTTCAAGAAGTAAGTAAAGCTGCCATTTAGTATTTTAGCATTTTATTTTATTGTGTCAACTAAATCCTCATTAATGCAAACTAGATTCAACATACTCAAGCCTGCACACATTCTAAATATGCCCCCGAAATATTTTACAGAGCAAATGACTCGACATCATATATTTTTGTTGTCATGGACACTTGTACAAAACATTAATAATTCTACTCGAGTTGGAAGCATTAAGACCCATTTTAACCCTCATTGGCTTCCTTTTCTGAAAAATAACGTCATTGTAAAAAGATATTAGATATTCTATTTACAATGAGATGCGGACGGGAGCTGGTGCCACTTGGACCTGGACATAACGTACCACTACAAAATTACGTCGGACTTAAATACTGAATTGCTTTCATTATTGTCAGTTACAGGTGGACAAAGTGCTGGGGGTCAAATGCTCCAGACTCCATGCATGCAGTCATACTCCTGGTCAAATATAATACAGTATGAGAGCTAATGTGCTGCAGTATTGCTTTAACCCATTTAGACCTGACGTAGAAATTTAAAAAAAAAAAGTCTTCGAAATCCTGAAAGTTTTCTGAAAAACCTCATGTTTCTATATCAGTGATGCTCAATATTTCATGTCAAGGACCCCCCAACCGCCGACCCCCCCCCCCATCTTAAAATATGTTGTTCCTCAGAAGCAGAGATTTGAGTTAAAAAGGTTCACTCTGAAAGAATAATATATATTCAAAGATTTGAGGCACATTTTCACGATTTTTCAAAAATAGCAGACCTACAAGTTCATAGCGCGACACTCTGTGCCGAGCTATGCACTTGTAGATCTGCTAT
Organism: Protomyctophum parallelum; assembly: GCF_964188405.1. Lineage (NCBI taxonomy): Eukaryota > Metazoa > Chordata > Actinopteri > Myctophiformes > Myctophidae > Protomyctophum > Protomyctophum parallelum. The sequence continues at coordinate 68,415,813 of NC_139697.1, forward strand.
TTTTCAACAGCTAAAGCATAACATTATGCTTAAAACACCAAAAAGGGTTCCCGTTCAGAATGGGAAGTATTTAAAAGTACCGGTATATACGCTTTTAAAAATGAACAAACAAAAGTATACGCTATAGCGGCTATACAACTGATAAAGTAAATTTTCTTTTTAGTACCAATACATTGCTGTTTTCACGGTGCGACTGCAGAAACTATAACTCTCTGACACCACATAATGTACCTAATGTACCGGTCTACACAATACAATACGGTATAATCAACACAAACCTAGCCATGTTTAGTTTGTTATTTAAACACTATGTGTATACTATGTGTATACCCATTTAGACCTGACATCGAAATTTAAAAAAAATGTCTCAAAAAAGCTCATGAAGCTATGAAGGTAGAGGTACAATCATAAAATAGTCTAGTCTAGTCTCACAGACAGTGTCCCATGCATGGCTGAAACCCAACTTCTACAGTTTAGTTTGGTTATAGAGCACGACTGGCAGGACACTCATCTTCCTCCAGATGTCCTCCTGTGACATTTTCACATTTTACACTTGGAAACAGCTCGGACAGAGACAAGGCACTTGTCCCTTCCACTTATCTACAAAGTAGCCACACAGCCACCAAAAAAAAGCCTGCAGTCGGGTTACGGCTTGTACGGTACAAGTTCCCAATACATCACATCACATCGGTGCACGCCTCGTTGCACTGCTTTTGATGCAGAAAGGCTTGGCAGGGATGCCAGTTGAACACACGTGTAGCTCCAGCTACAGTACGTTGTAGGGGCGGGTTGACTGCATTCGAGGTTCTTACACAAAGCATTGTGGTTTGTCTTTGTTGTTTCTCCCGATGGAGAGGTATACTGTAATACTGTAGCAATGATGTCGTCTTATTACAATAAAGCCCCATCTATAGTGTCCAATCCGGTGCTCGAATGAGTTTACTGACATTATCAGCCTGATTCGCTGCGTTCCGCGGATCTGAAAAGGTCACTGCGCTACTCAGTCTGGAAAGTCTCCTATTCTCTCTACTGTAATTATGCAGATGACACGCAAATATACACATATCAGTTACATCAACTGACCTATGGTGCTGTTGATTCCCTCTGTCATTGCATTGAGGAAATCAATGAGTGGATGCGGCTAAACTTTCTTCAATTAAATAAAGATAAAACTGAGATCATTGTTTTTGGACCACAGAAACAGAGACGGAGTGTAATTTCTCACCTTGAATCGCGGTCTCTTATACCCAAGAGTCAGGTTAGAGATCTTGGTGTTGTCCTAGACTCAGATTTAAAATTTCATTTCATTTTGCAACAGTCATATCAAAACTGTAATTTCATCTTCCTAATATCACCTTAAAAATATTGCAAGAGTTAGAGGAATTATGTCCAAGCAAGACCTAGAAACACTTTTGTTTCCAGTAGACTGGATTACTGTAATGGTCTGCTCACAGGACTTTCAAACAAAGCTCTTCGTCAACTCCAACTGATTCAGAATGCTGCTGCTAGAGTCCTGACAAAAACTAGGAAATATGACCATATTACACCAGTCCTTAAAAACGTATACATACCAGTGTCCCAGAGAATAGATTTTAAAATGTTGTTACTTGTTTATAAATCTGTTTGTGGCTTTGGGCCCAGCTACATCTCAGACATGCTGAAGCCTTATGAGCCCTCCAGAACCCTTAGGTCATCTGAGGCTGGTGAAGCAGCATTTCACCATTATGCACCACAAACCTGGAATGACATTCCAGGTTACATTAGGAAAACATTTTTAAATCCAATTTAAAAACCTATTTATTTAACATTGCCTATCCCAGTGATGTCTAATAACAGCTAGGTCTTGCCTGGACTTTAAATTAGCTGTGTCTTCTGTTTCTATTAAAGGTGGTATTTGTTGTAATGTATATGCTCCTATATTTTATTTTAATTGTATCTATTATAATCTGTATTCATTTTAAAGTGCACTGTTGCACTCTGCATTTGTATTTGTTTTTATTCTGTAAAGCACTTTGAATTGCCTTGTGTATGAAAGGTGCTATATAAATAAAATTGCCTTGCCTTGCCTTGCCAGGTAGGCAGGACATCTTAAGGTTGAAATGGAACCGTGGCTTCTGATTGGTCTGTGGTGCGGGTTGAGGAAAAACACGAGTTTGACGTTGTATCAATGCGCACCGCACAGCTACTGCTGTTGTCCTGCAACGTCCCCTTATCATTCACTAAACTCACCCCACACAGCTACTGCTGTTGTCCTGCAACGTCCCCTTATCGTTCACTAAACTCACCCCACACAGCTACTGCTGTTGTCCTGCAACGTCCCCTTATCATTCACTAAACTCACCCCACACAGCTACTGCTGTTGTCCTGCAACGTCCCCTTATCATTCACTAAACTCACCCCACACAGCTACTGCTGTTGTCCTGCAATGTCCCCTTATCGTTCACTAACCTCACCCCACACAGCTACTGCTGTTGTCCTGCAACGTCCCCTTATCATTCACTAAACTCACCCCACACAGCTACTGCTGTTGTCCTGCAACGTCCCCTTATCGTTCACTAACTCACCCCACACAGCTACTGCTGTTGTCCTGCAACGTCCCCTTATCGTTCACTAAACTCACCCCACACAGCTACTGCTGTTGTCCTGCAACGTCCCCTTATCGTTCACTAAACTCACCCCACACAGCTACTGCTGTTGTCCTGCAACGTCCCCTTATCATTCACTAAACTCACCCCACACAGCTACTGCTGTTGTCCTGCAACGTCCCCTTATCGTTCACTAACCTCACCCCACACAGCTACTGCTGTTGTCCTGCTACGTCCCCTTATCATTCACTAAACTCACCCCACACAGCTACTGCTGTTGTCCTGCGACGTCCCCTTATCGTTCACTAAACTCACCCCACACAGCTACTGCTGTTGTCCTGCAACGTCCCCTTATCATTCACTAACCTCACCCCACACAGCTACTGCTGTTGTCCTGCAACGTCCCCTTATCATTCACTAAACTCACCCCACACAGCTACTGCTGTTGTCCTGCGACGTCCCCTTATCGTTCACTAAACTCACCCCACACACAGCTGTAGTTTTTTTTGTACTACTGAATTTGACAGTGGACTACTGATTCTGAATCGTTTACTTTTTACCGTAGGTTTTTACTCTCATGTCTGGATTCCCGAACGGCGCTATTAGTTTCAACAGTCGGAAGCATGGACAGAGTGGCGCTGGCTGGTGACGTATCAGCAACAACGTGGCTACGTAACAGTTGCCGTTATGAAATGCGAGTCAAGCAGCCTCAGTCCACTGTCCAGACTGAGTAGCGAGTGACAATTCAGAATCACGGAAGGCAGCAATTCAGGCTGGAACCCAGGCTAGGGATCCCCCCCCCCCCCCCCCCCAGTTTGAATTAGCTAATGTGGCCTGGGAAACGATAGATGGATGGATGAATGGTTGGTCGGACGGTACATATCGAAGTCGGACATCAGTAGTTCTCTCAAAGTTGGACTTCGGCCATATACTGTGCATACAGTATTCCCCATTGGAGGGCTGGCCTATAGTGTTGTAAGGACTTCAAAATATATTGCCTTCATCTGAGATGACGTAATCTTCTCCCTTTGCCTCTGCTTGTTGCACGCACGCACGCACGCACGCACGCACGCACGCACGCACGCACGCACACACACACAATCCAATTTGGAGCTGGCAAAGCGGGGAGGAAGGAGGAGAGTGGGGGAATGCAAAATGTCTGTTGCCTTGACTACTGGCAGTGACCGGTCACCAGTAGACGGAGTCTAATCTCAGGTCTAAGACTAAAGCTCGTCCCTCATGTCTCTCACTCTCGTCCAGACTGATTGAACACGCGTGCTGGAGCGAACAGAACGAGCATGTTGTCGGTCTACAAGCCCCCGTATAACGTCACCCTCCTAGACGGAGCCCCCGGGCCAAAAATAGCCAATACTGTATTATAAGCCCCACACCGCGTCACTGATGTAGCCACACGTTGTGAGCGTATAGACCTGCTATTTTTGTCACGCGACGGCATCCTACGACTCTGGAGCATTCATTAATGGTGTCCATCCTATGATGGACTCTGGAGCATTCATTAACCCATGTAGACTGAGGACGATTCTACAAATGTCTTCTAAATCATGACAGTTTTCTGAAAAACCTCATGTTTCTATGTCTGTGGTTCTCAAACATTTTCACGTCAAGGACCCCCAAAAAATATATGTATTTGGCCACCGACCCCCCCATCTGAAAATATGTTGTTCCAGGCAGGCACCCCTCCCAGAAGCAAATATTTGAGTTAAAAACGTTTGCTGTGAAACAATATGTACTCAAATATTTGCGCTACATTTTCACGATTTTTTCAAAAATAGGTGACCTACAAGTTCATGAGCTTGTGTATCTGCTATTTTTCAATAGCTAAAGTATAACAGCCCCTGAATCGCTATAGCCACGCCCATTAAAAAAATATGTTCTGATAATGGAATGAAACTAAATGAGAATGCAGTGTGTCGGCCAGTTTGCAACTGTTTACCTTATTTCTTTATTTCACTAAAGGATACAGAGTTTTGGTATAGTCTTGAAAAAGACTGCAGCAGAGTGTTGTGCAGATATGTACAGTATCTGCATATAGTGTGTCTGTGCATATTCATTTAGCATACAGTGTTTTACCTACAGTATTAAGACAACTGAATGAATGGCCATGTCATCACATTATGGTTTGTCAACAATTTACAATTTAGGCATTTAGCAGAAGCTCTTAATCCAGAGTGACTTACATTAAGCAATAACAAAAAGCATGGCATACATCACCTATATAAAAAGTAGTTATCATGAAACATGAGTAAGCTAAGAACGTAACAGTGGAGTATCTATATCATGAAACTATATATGTAAACTATACATACTATACTATATTATACATGCAATTCTAGTGCTGTCTACGTAACAAGCTATAAGTCTGTTTAAAATACTATCTAAGTCAACATAAAGTGCTATCTAAGGGGCTAGGCTAGGGCAAGTCCTACGGGCCATGGTGGAGTCTGAAAAGGTGGGTTTTCAGACGACGTATTACCAGAGTCCGTTTCATTTCCAAACGCAGTGCACCATGTCAAAGAAACCTTGGAACGAATTCACCCAGTATGTGACCTTTAATGCGATAGAACAAGACATGAATTAAGTTCTGAGTTTTGCTCCCAGTCACAGTGTAGCTTAATAAGCTTATCTAGAATTGGACCATTTTGACTATTCTCTCTCTCTCTCTCTCTCTCTCTCTCTCTCTCTCTCTCCCTCTCTCTCTCCCTCTCTCCCTCTCTCTCTCCCTCTCTCTCTCCCTCTCTCTCTCCCTCTCTCCCTCTCTCTCTCTCTCTCTCTCCTCCCTCCGCAGTGACTTAAAGCGCAGAGTCAGTATTCTTATCGACGGTTCCCTTATTGTCGCCCAAGCCAAGCCTGAGGATTCTGGGACATACACGTGCAGCCCTAGCAACAGCCTGGGCCAGCCGCCGTCGGCCTCGGCCTACCTGACAGTGCAACGTGAGTATAAATATGTAACTGTACCACTGCCTTTCACAAACAAGCAGCGATGGAAGACATTTAACGGTATTTAACCCATTTAGACCTAAGTTCGATTCTACAAATGTCTTCTAATTCCTGACCGTTTTCTGAAAAACCCTGTTTCTCAAACTGTTTCATGTCAAGAGACCCCTAGAATTATATGCAATTGACCCCCATCTAAAAACGTTCACTCTGAAAGAATATACATTCAAAGATTTGTGCCACATGTTCGCGATAAAAAAAAGATAGCAGATCTACAAGCTCGTAGCGCAGCACTTGGTGCCGCGCTACGAGCTTGTAGATAGGTCTGCTATTTTAGAAAAATCGTTAAAATGTGGCGCAAATCATTGCATATATATTTCAGAGCGAAACATTTTCAACTAAAATATTTGCTTCTGTGGGGTCCTTGGAAACTACATATTTTGAGATGGGGGTCCGTGGCCCAATAGAGATCATTCTGGGGGTCCTTGACGTGAAAAAGGTTGAGCACCACTGACATAGAAACATGGGTTTTTCAGAAAAATGTTAGGATTTAGAAGACTTCAAAATGGGTTAAGGAAGCGTGAGAACCATCCGTGTAAATGTTCAAATAACCAATTCACACATCTCTACTATACTACTCTTTCCACTGACCACGTTTATACGCATCTGCACTGCATTTACACTACAATTACCTCATTTCCCTCAGCAACAATTAGTTAATGGCACAGCTGAGTGTGTTAATTAGTACTTTAAGTAATATCCCATTTAGCGTTTAGCAGGTCACACAAACCACATTGCAGCAGCAGCAGCAGCGACAAACTAAACCGGGACAATTTCATCTTTAAACTATTGGCTTGAAAAAATCAGAAAGTCAGTTCAGAAATCACGTTGTTATCACGGTACATTTGATGCAGGAAGAACTGCATTGAAATGTGATTGACAGGTGGCTTTCCAATACAGGTATCTTATAAGCCAAACCTAAAGGTTTTAAAGATAACTGTGTGATCTTGCAATATTTTTTATTACAAACCCCTTTTCCTCAGCAGCTAATCTGTTTTCCAGACTTTATAGACTTTCTGTTGTTAAGCATCAGCAGATGGTTCAGTTTATCTAACATTCTTCCTTCCATATCACCTCATCTTCTGTGTCTGTGCAAAGCTCACACAGT